>NC_133617.1:362834066-363434066 GCF_048593235.1 Sminthopsis crassicaudata
ACTGATGAGTCCTTTCTCATTTTTTTTTTATTATTCTCTTTTCTTTCCACAATTTTATAGTTATACTCATTCAAGAATCCCTTTTGATTCTGAGATCATTTCACATTGCTTTTTGGGAGAGGTTTTTGGTTTGTTTTCTTCTTCTGACTTTATGTTTTGATTTTCCCTCTCACCATAATAATTTTTGGTAGTCAAGATCTTTGACATTGAAAAAGCAATTTTTTCAGTCTACTTTTTAATTTTTAATATTAAATTTGGGCTCTGGCCCAAGGGTTGAAGAGGTCCTCTGTCTAAGCTTTATATATATATATATATATTTACAGCTGTTTTCAGATGTAGTTCTGGGCATCTGTTAAGTTTTCAGTTCTTCCAAATGCTATTAAGTAGAGGTTTGTTTCCTATTTTCTGGACTGAACTCTAGTCTGTGTGCAACTACATGTACTTTTTTTGCCCTGGAACTAGTCCAGGTTCCTGTTCCCTTGTAGTCATGAGCTTTGGTATGCTATTTTTCTTCTTTTCCTTTGTATTTGTCCCATGTCTATGACCCAGATCTGTGTATCAACAATGCAAAAGAATCATGTAATCAGTGCCAGCAAAAGGACCATTTTAATCTCCTTCTAATCAGCTCTTTGACCCCATTACTAACTGTGAACCAACAATTCTGGAAGCTGCTGCTGCCACAGCTGATTCATTTGTCCCCAAAGCTTGCTTCTAGTTTACTCAGGTGTGACTCACACTGGACTGTGCTTCTTTCTCACCACAGTAACAGACCTTTTCTATTTGTTTTGTTAAAGTTGTCTTGGACTGGAAAATCGTTTCATTTGATCTTTTTGTGGATTCTGTTATTCCAAAATATGTGTTTAGGCTTTATTTTAAATTGTTTGGAAGGGAATTTGAAAGAGCCATTACCAGGTCCCCTTACCATCTTTGACTTGATATTTCATGAAGCTGCTGCTGCTGCTGATTCTGTAGTCACCTAGTAATAATAATCCCATCACTAATGTTTTCTCCATATAAACTTTGGGCTAGTCTCCCACTACTCCTTCAGCTCCCATCTCACTTTTACATCCATCACAGATCTTTCTTTCCAGCTTCCTAAGTTTTCTGGGGCTGGAAGAATGTTTCACTTTGGCCTTTTGTTTACTCTGCCACTCAAGAATGTGATTTAAGGAATTATTTTAACATTCTTTGGAGGGGAATATTGGAAAAATGCTTCCTCTATTTTACCAACTTGTATTATCCCCAAGATTTTACAATTTTATAATCCATTACATTATTAGTATCAAATCACGTATCACTTTATCTCATGTGATACTTAAAATAATTTTGTCAAGTAATAAGAACATGGGACATTATATTCAATATATAGATGTAATTATTAAGGATTATTGATGTGGGTAGTGTAATGCAACTATTGAAAAGCAAAGGTAGGTCTTGAACCCAAGTACTGTGATTCCAAATTCACTAATTTATCTTTCTATTTTTATATTTAAAAGTTATCTCTACTGCTTCTATTTCTTCTGCATATAAATAAACAGAATAAATGTTATAATTTAGCATCTTTTGTGAGTGATAAATTTAATACTGTGCCATTGATGTATTCCAACTAATCAATTTTTTTTACCCAACTTGTCTAACAATCTAACTGGAAAATTACTTATGCCAGAATTATTTTTGGCTTGCAGTCATCCTTACCTGGGAACAAGGTTAATCATCACTCATATATTATGTATTTTAAAGAGACACTATGGATCCTTTTGAGAAGCAATATTTTCCATTTTATTTATTAGCTGACTTTAATTACACCTATGGAGAAGTCTGGATCATGACCAAATTGCAACACACACTGTCACAAAGTAACTTATAGCGGCCAATTTGGAGGTATCTAGGCATTCAACAAAATAAAATAATTGTCTTATTTAATCTCCTTCCAGAAAGTTTATTTTTAAGTCCTCTTCCTCCTATTGTTGGTTACTTCATATTTGTCACATATCCCAAAACGGCATTTAGCCAACTGGATAAGATATTGGAGAGGAAACTCAGTAGGCTTGGTCACTAACTTATTGAGTGACCTTAGGCAACTTGGGTAGCTTTTTTGATTGAGGGTTAAATTAAAAATAACACTTATTAAATTATTATCATGTACTTGACAATTTGCTGGTGATACAAATACAAAACAAGATAGCACTTTCATCAGGAGCTTTCATTTTAGTAGAGAAGACAACAAATTGAGGAGTTTGGTGATCAGGGCCTGGTCAGACATTGAAGATGATGAGGATATCCACTATATTCTGAGCCATCACCAGTCTTCTTGACTTGTCTTGCTATTGGATTTAGATAATTGGAATGAGGCTGATGACTTCGTGTAACTCTACCTTAATTAAATCAAATTCACACATCAATCAAGATATTACTCTGTGATGTTTTTGTTTTCTTTGAAAATGAAGAGTAAACAACAATGATAGGTTTGCATGTATGGATGTGTGTACATATATAAATATGTATACACATTTTCATTTTATTAGAATTTTTTTATTTTCATCTTGAATATTCTTTGCATCTCTTTTCAGTCACAAGTGTTCTTTATGTCTTCAGAAAAGATTTCTGATTTTGGTAGTCCTAATAAAATTGTGAAACAAGCAAAACTTTTCTTTATTGCTCTATCCTCTCCCTTTGTATCCCTTTATCCCACATCTGTCTTTTTCCATGTTCCTCAAATAATTTAGGACATATTCTATCTATCATTAATTTTGCAAAGCCACTCATTTCAAATGTTGTTCTAGTTTTCCTTTTGAAATGACAAATGCCCTAATATTATCTTTCCCCTCCTCTCATATCCTTAAAAAACTTAATAAAAATAATTACATGTATAGAAGAAAATAGTTTGAATAATTTAATGCATATTGAGATATGAATACTTATGAATAATGCTTCTCTGTGTCATTATAACTTTAAAAGAATAGCTATGATCACAACCACAACAAGCAATTTTTATAGAGGCCACTCAAAAATATTTTAAAGATAAATTCAATTAAATAAATTCAATTAAATTAAATAAAAGGGAAGATTTCAAGACATGCACCTATGAGAGAGGAGACAAAGACTTTGAAAACCACTTCTAGGAGACTGCTTCTGGGGGGGGATGCATTATTGGATGGAGACTTCAATTGCGAGCTAAAGGGTGGTCCAGATTAAGGGTGGAAATATGGTTTCTGCTATCTAAGTTAAACTGCTCCTTTTGCTAAATGTTGTTGTTTGTACTTCATTCTCAAAAAGGACCAATAACTCAGGAGGGCGATGTCTTTACTTGAGAAGTAAATGGATTCATATGAAGACAAACTGTACAAAATCATCAGCCTCACTCTCTCCTCTAGAGTTATTTGAGTCCAATGACAAGACAAAAGTCAAGATAACTGGTGATGGCCTCACCATTTTCATTGAGAATAAAGGATGATCTCCTGTTTAGCATTTAAAACATTCTCCAATCTAGGGGACACTAAGTAGCCCCATAGTGCCTATAAAACCATGCCTAAAGTTAGAAGTGTTCAAATTTGTCATCAAACACTTGTTAGCTACGGAACCTTGGGCAAGTCACTTTGTGTGCCTCACTTTCCCTACTTTAGCAGCATTACCAAGGAAACCCCAAATAGTGTCACATAGGTATCTTAGTAATGCATTTTGTTGTTATTCAGTTAATCCTTTAGCCAAAAGGATATTAAACCCAGTTGTCTTCATTAGGAGACAGCCTGCAAGTTCAGCCAGAGTCCTCTAAATTTCAGTGCTCTCAGAGAGCAAAGCTGATCACAATTACTTTTATGAGTCTTTAAAAGTGACAAATCTCAAAGTGAACAAATTCAGGAAATTGTGGGGGAATACTTTGGATTGTGTTCCTTAAGTCATATATCAATTATATTCAGGTGGCCATATATTCCATTTACATATATGACCAGCCCTGCCTCAAGCAGTGTAATCCTGTAAGAAAATCTCCTTTCAGGAAAAATATATATATATTATCATTGTAGTTACATGCAACTCTCATCATTAAAAGCCTCTATCCTCCCAAGAAACAATCTGTTTTCATCAAAGTAGTCTGCTGAGGAGTTAGGGATCTGCAAGACTGAGCTAATTCCACTGTTTCTGTTGATCCCCCACTGGTAACTATTATCAACAATTCCCTAAAGCATTCCTGAGGCTCATCTGGGGAGCACTCTAGAAGAAGGCTCAGTGATTGTTACACTACAAGAAAGATGGAGAGAGAGACTTCAGCCCTGATTGCTTTCCTGGGCTTCTTTATTATTTACTGAGCTTCTTAGTGTACACAAACAATTCTGGTCTTATCAGGCAGTAGCAGATCCCTAGAGCCTTTTATCACTGCAGACATGATTTTGAATATTTTCTCCATAAGTTGACAGCATACCAAATGAAGTCAGACTCTTTAAAGAGAAATGAAGCAATTGGAATGTCAATTTTATTTAGTGATATATTGTAAAAAATAAGGAACCTATTCTGTAGATTGACAAAATCCATCAAAATTTTAAAGACAAAACAGAATCACCTAAGGAAATACATATATGCAGATCTATATTTTAGTTGTGGGAAGTTGAAGAAAAAGGAAAAAAATCATGTTGACAGTCAGAGTTTGTATAATGATTTGCTACATCTGTAATTGTCAGACTGATCAACTCTGGAGAGAGAGAGAGAGAAAGAGAGAGAGAGAGAGAGAGAGAGAGAGAGAGAGAGAGAGAGAGAGAGAGAGAGAGAGAGAGAGAGAGAGAGAGAAAGAGAGAGAGAGAGAGGATGAATCAGTTGGTCATAGGCTAAGTGGTCATGTCATATTTTCCCGCTTCTTTTTCAGGGAGCCCTTTAACTTCCTCCAAAGACTGTCTTTTCTTTTCAGCTTTTTTCCCATCAGAGATGGCATGGATTCTTTCTTGCGGATTTCTCTCACTAAACCATAAAAAACATCATCAACATAGAAGCGAAGAGCTGCTGATGTCTCAAAGAATGCACAGGTGTATTCTCGTGCAAGACTCAAGCCTTCTTCAGTGGACACCTAAGGCAAAAAAGGAAATGAATTATTATTATTTTTTAAGCAACATAGATCTTCATCTGTGAAGGGAAACTCTATGAAGGGTTTAATTTGAGCCATAGCATATTTAATTTGTGAAAAAAGAGGTCAAATATATAGATTCACTGATTATTTTTGAGCTACTAGAACAATATTATATTATCTTAGGTAAATAACTATCATTAATGGCATCAGTTTCTTTTTCTGTAAAATGAATTATTTGGAATCAGTGATCTTTAAGGTTTTATATCTCAGCTTTAAATCCTATGAACCCATCACACAAGAGATCACCTACTATCTCATTTTGTAGATGAGGAAATATAGACCCATAAAAATGAACTGATTGGTTCCACAGTTTCACAATTTAGCAAGTGAGTAGAGACAAAAATAGAAACCAACTCTCAACTTCAATTACAGTACTATTTTCACTGAATCACATTTAAGTGGCTTTTAACATTCAAGTCTTTTTTAGTCACTTACATTCTGGTACCTGATGTACTTCCACTTTGCAAACTAATAATTTATTCAGTCATTCTAGAAACCCTCAAGTTTCTTCTTCTCTGCCTTTTTTGTTACTACATTGGAGGAAGATCAGAACATTCAGTAACGGAGTCTTTTAATTCCTCCTACCTTTGCCCCTTTTTATTTATTGTTTTGTTGATCAGTTATGTCCTTTCTCTTCATGAAGCCATTTGGGGTTTTCCTGGCAAAGATCTTGGAGTGGTTTGTCATTTCTTTCTCCAGCTCATTTTATAGGTAATGGAATTGAGACAAAAATGATGAAGTGTACTGGTCAAAGAGCTAGTAAGTGTCTGAAGCTAGATTTGAATTCAGGTGCTCCTCCTCTAGACCTTACACTGTATCTATTGGGTCCCAAAATCACTCAACTTCTTCATACTAAGTCTATGCTAACATCCTAGACTGTTCCTTCTAAATAGATCTCTCATAGTTTATTAATGGTGGAAAAATTATTTACAAATTCATTTTGGGGCAGCTAGGTGGCATAATTGATAGAATACTGGGCTTGAAGTAGGAAAAATCTGAGTACAAATAAAGCCTCACAGACTTCTGGCCAAGATGGTGGCATGGAGGCAGACAGCTGCTTGAGCTTCACATTTTCTCTCAGTATTTCACAACAAGTCTTGAAATTAATGCTTGACCCGAAAAGAAACCCACAAATAATCAACAACAGAAGACATCCTTGAAATTCGCCAGAGAAGGTCTGTGTTTGCTCGGGGGAGGGGACGAAAAGACTGGGCTCAGACTGAGGGCAAGCAGCAAGAACAAGGCAGGCGGCTCACACAGCTTGGACCTGAGGAAGGAGGGGTGCGATCTCTTCCTTTTCTGTGAAAAAACTTTTACCAGTGTGGATGTTCTGTCTTGGCAGTAAGCCAGGAGCAGCAGAGAAGGTGTAAACACTAGAGGAGAAGAATAAAACCCCAGAAAACTAGCATCTCTCAGGACCCAGTCATCTTCACCCCAACCTGGGGTAATTCAGCGCCTTCTTAGAGCCACAGAGTGCAGACGCAACACAGCCATCACTGTCCTGTTCGTGCCTTGCTGCTGTCTCCCACAGTCTGTAGAGGAAGCCCGGAAATACTATCCAGCCCCATCCCCTGCCTAAAACAGACCAATTGTTTCTCTTGTCAATTTGTTTTCTTCAATTCCCACTCTGACAAAATGAACAAAAAATTTAAAAGGGCTCCAACCATTGACTGTATAGAGAGAGAGCAGACTTCAAACCCTGAGGAGACTAAAAGCAGATTGTCTGCAGAGGAATTCCCTAAGGGGGGTATGATCTGCTCCTCAATACATAGGGCTTTCATAGAGGAAATCAAAAAGGCTCTCACTAGAGAGCTATAAGGGAAATAGGAAAAGGAAAGGGAAGCTTGGCAAGAGAATCTGGAGAAGTCATCAAGAGTGAATAAAGAAATCAAATCATTGAGAAAGAAAATGAGTTAAGTTGGGAAAAAAAAAAACAGCTCTCAAAAAAAAAATTGATGAAATGGGGAAAAAAATCAATAGAAGATAAAAACTCAATTGGACAATTACAAAAACATATAAAAAAAGTGAATGAAGAAAATACATTATTGAAAATTAGACTCAAACAATTGAAAATGAATGACTTAAGGAGAAACCAAGAAGTAGGCAAGCAAAAACAGAAAAACTAAACAATTGAAAAGAATGTCAAGTGCCTTATTGGAAAGACAACAGACATGGGAAAAATATCCAGGAGAGACAATTTGAGAATAATCAGACTCCCTGAAAAATGTGAGGAAAAAAAGAGCCTGGACACTATTTTCCAGAAAATTATCAAAGAGAACTGCCCAGACATTTTGGAAACAGAGGGTAAAATTGACATTGAAAAAATTCGTCAATCACCTACTGAAAGGGACCCTAAAATCAAAATGCCAAGAAATATATGGGCCAAGTTCAAGAACCATCACATGAAGAAAAAAATATTGGAAACTGCTAGAAAAAAGCAATTCAGATATGGAGGAGCTCCAATAAGGATAACCCAAGATCTAGTAGCGTCCACATTAAAAGAATGAAGGGCCTAGAATATGATATTCCAAAAGGTTAAGGAACTTGGTATGCAGCCAAGAATAACTTACCCAGCAAAAATGAGCATCATTTTCCAGGGAACAAGATGGACATTTAACAAAATAAATGAATTCCATTTATTCTTGATGAAAAAAACAGATCTACACCAAATGTTTAATCTTCAAATAGAGAACTCAAGAGATTTCTAAAAATGTAAAAAGAAATCTTGAGAACTATAATTCTGCCATAAAGATATGAAAAGAACACATGTATAATTTGTCCTAGAAACTAGAGGTGGAAAGGAAATTATATCATAGAAAAGGGTAAAGTGGTGGTACAATATCTCATGAAGAGGCAAAGTTAATCTATTATATCTGACAGAAAGAAAGGAGGGGGATGAATATGGTGTGTATCAATAGACATATTCGATTTATGGTGAAACTTCTTCCACTTTATTGAAAAGTGAGAGGGAAGGAGTAAGCTAAGGGGAAGGAAATAAAGATATTGTGACAAAAAGGGGTAAAATAGGAAAAGGAACTTTAAGGTGGGAGAGGGATAATAAAAAGGAAGGGCTGTGAAAAGCAAGTGGTGTTCACAAGTTTAATACTGGGTAGGGGGATAAGAGGGAAGGAAAGGAGAAAAGCATAAGCAGAGGGTTAACAGGATGGCAAGTAATGTAGAATTAGTCATCCTAACCATAAATGTGAATGGGGTAAACTCCCTCATAAAGAGGAAGCAGTTAGCAGACTGGATTTCCTACTATATGTTGTTTACAGGAAACACACCTGAAACAGGGTAATACATTCAAACTAAAAGGAAAAGGGTGGAGCAGAATCTACTATGCTTCAGGTGAAGCCAAAAAAGCTACAGGCGTAGCCATCCTCATCTCAGATCAAGCAAAAACAAAAATTGATCTAATTAAAAGAGATAAGGAAGGGCATTATAACCTGCTAAAGGGCAGCATAGATAATGAAGCAGTATCAATATTAAACATATATAAACCAAGTGGTGCAGCATCTAAATTCTTAAAAGAGAAATCAAGAGAGCTGCAAAAAGAAATAGACAGCAAAACTATAATAGTGGGAGAACTCAACCTTGCACTCTCAGAATTACATAAATCAAACCACAAAATAAATAAGAAAGAAGTCAAAGAGGTAAATAGAATACTAAAAAAGTTGGATATGATAGATCTTTGGCAAAAGCTAAATGGAGACAGAAAAGAGTATACTTTCTTCTCAGCAGTTCATGGAACATATACAAAAATTGATCATATACTAGGACATAAAAACCTCAAAATCAAATGCAGTAAGGCAGAAATAGTAAATGTATACTTTTCAGACCACAATGCAATTAAAATTACATTTAATAAAAAGCCAGGGGAAAATAGACCAAAAATAATTGGAAACTAAATAATCTTATACTAAAGAATGATTGGGTAAAACAGCACATCATAGACATAATTAATAACTTCACCCTAGAAAATGACAATAATGAGACATCATACCAAAATGTGTGGGATACAGCCAAAGCAGTAATAAAGGAAAGTTTTATATCTCTAGAGACCTACTTGCATAAAATAGAGAAAGAGAAGGTCAACAAATTGGGCTTACAATTCAAAATGCTAGAAAAGGAACAAATTAAAAACCCCCAGACAAACATGAAACTTGAAATTCTAAAAATAAAAGGTGGGATTAATAAAATTGAAAGTAAAGAAAAACAAAAACTATTGAATTAATTAATAAAACTAAGAGTGGGTTCTATGAAAAAACCAACAAAATAGACAATCCCTTAGTAAATTTGATTAAAAAATGGAAAGAAGAAAAGCAAATTGTTAGTCTTGAAAATGAAAAGGGAAAACTCACCATGAATGAAGAGGAAATTAGAACAATAGTTAGGAGCAACATTGTTCAACTTTATGCCAATAAATTTGATAACTTAAATGAAGTTGAAGAATACCTTTAAAAATATAGTTTGCCCAGATTAAAAGAGGAAGAAGTAAATAGTCTAAATAGTCCCATTTCAGAAAAAAAGATATAGAACAAGCTATTAACCAACTCCCTAAGAAAAAATCCCTAGCACCGGATGGATTTACATGTGAATTCTACCAAACATTTAAAGAACAATTAGCCCCAATGCTATATAAACTATTTGAAAAAATATGGATTGAAGGAGTCCTACCAAATTCCTTTTATGACACAGACATGGTACTGATACCTAAACCAGGTAAATTGAAAACTGAGAAAGAAAACTATAGACCAATTTCCTTAATGAATACTGATGCTAAAATCTTAAATAAAATATTAGCAAAAACAGAAAATCATCTCCAGGATAATAAACTATGATCAAGTGGAATTTATACCAGGAAGGAAGGGCTGGTTCAATATTAGGAAAACTATTAGCATAATCATCTATATCAATAACCAAATTAACAAAAAACATATGATCATCTCAATAGATGCAGAAAAAGCATTTGATAAAATCCAACATCCATTCCTACTAAAAACATTTGAGAGTATAGGAATAAATGGACTATTCCTTAAAATAATAAGGAGCATATATTTAAAATCGTTAGTAAACATCATGTGTAATGGTGATAAACTGGAACCTTTCCTAGTAAGATCAGGAGTGAAACAAGGTTGCCCACTATCACTATTACTATTCAATATTGTTCTAGAAATGCTAGCCTCAGCAATAAGAGCTGAGAAGAGATTCAAGAAATTAGAGTAGTTAAGGAGGAAATCAAACTATCACTGCTTGAAAATGACATGATGGTATACCATGAGAACCTCAAAGACTCTGCTAAAAAGCTATTAGAAATAATTCAGAATTTTAGCAAAGTTGCAGGATACAAAATAAATCCACATAAATACTCAGCATTTTTATACATTACCAACACAATCCAACAGCAAGAGATACAAAGAGAAATTCCATTCAAAATAATGGTCGATAGTATAAAATATTTGGGAATATATCTACCAAAGGAAAGTCAGGAATTATATGAGCAAAATTACAAAACACTTTCCACAAAAATAAAGTCAGATTTAAATAATTGGAAAGACATTAAGTGCTCTTGTATAGGCCGAGTGAATATAATCAAGATGACAATATTCCCTAAACTAATCTATTTATTTAATGCTATACCAATCAGACTCCCAAGAACCTATTTTAATGACCTAGAAAAAATAACAACAAAATTCATATGGAATAACAAAAGGTCAAGAATTTCAAGGGAAGTAATGAAAAAAAAAAATTAAATGAAGGTGGCCTAGCTATACCTGATCTAGAACTATATTATAAAGCAGCAGTCACCAAAACCATTTGGTATTGGCTAAGAAGTAGAGTAGTTGATCAGTGGAATAGGTTAGGTTCACAGGGCAAGATAGTGAATAAAAATAGTAACCTAGTGTTTCACAAACCCAAAGATCCCAACTTTTGGGATAAGAATTCATTATTTGACAAAAACTGCTGGGAAAACTGGAAATTAGTATGGCAGAAAGTAGGCATGGACCCACATTTAACACCACATACTAAGATAAGATCAAAATGGGTCCATGATTTAGGCACAAAGAACGAGATCATAAATAAATTAGAGGAACATAGGATAGTTTACCTCTCAGACTTGTGGAGGAGGAAGGAATTTGTGATCAAAGGAGAACTAGAGATCATGATTGATCACAAAATAGAAAATTTTGATTACATCAAATTAAAAAGCTTTTGTACAAATAAAACTAATGCAAACAAGATTAGAAGGGAAGTAACAAATTGGGAAAACATTTTTATAGTTAAAGATTCAAGGCCTGATCTCCAAAATACACAGAGAACTGACTCTAATTTATAAGAAATCAAGCCAATCTCCAATTGTTAAATGGTCAAAGCATATGAACAGACAATTTTCAGATGAAGAAATTGAAACTATTTCCACTCATATGAAAGTGTTCCAAATCATTATTGATCAGAGAAATGCAAATTAAGACAACTCTGAGATACCACTACACACCTGTCATATTGGCTAAAATGACAGGAACAGAGGGGGCGGAGCCAAGATGGCGGAGAAGAAACACACGACTCAGTGAACGTCCTCACTCCCTCACAACCAATTAGATAAATTAAGTCTCAGAATTAGCTCAGGACTGATAGATACCACAAGGACTGGAAGCACGACTTACCAGCTGAAGAGAATCTGGAGTTTCAACAGGAAAGGTCAGTTCTCAGGGGAGGAATAAGAAAGACCAGCACAGACGGTGGGGTAGGGGCACACTGCGCCCATTGCGCTGGGAAGGGCTCTGGGATCAGAGAAGCCACTGAGGTAAAGGAATCTGGCACAGGCTGTTAGCTCTTCTCTGCTAATTATTTAGCAGTTCAGAAGAGAAAGCCAAAATATTTTAAAACTCAGATTAGATTCCCCCCCCCCCCACCCTGGGGGTGACTCAGGCACAGATCTCGGCACCAGGGGGTGTGGCCTCAGCTACCTCCTGAGAATAGTTAAGAGACTGACAAGTGGGTGGATACGGCCCAAAGCAACACACACTGCCTAGCTTAGCTGGAGGGAGTGGAACTCAGCTCCAGGAAGTCCCAGAGAAGCATAACCTTTGAACTAGGGACCGCGGTTTCTGGCAGACACTTCCAGTTTGAGCGCAGGGGCTTCTCACGTCACCTGCTGCAGACATCCACTCCCCACCCGGACACATAGCCTGGGCTTCCTGCAGTCTTCACTATTCTACGCCCTGGAAGCACAGTAGTGCTAATCACCTCTGAGGCACTTCCAGGGAGGGGGTGGGGAACTCTCTCCCAGAGCTCTTTCTTAGCTCGGGCGCAGGGGCCGCTGCATCCATCCGGTCTGGGAGGAAGCTGGTAAAGAAGTAAATAATTTCCTACCCCAGGGACAGACCCCAAAAGATTTTTTTTAAGTATGAGCAAAAAAGCTAGAAAAACTATAGATTCCTTCTATACAGAGAAAGAGCGGGTATCCAACCCCGAGGAAGTTAACAGCAAAGATTCAGAAGATAACAACCTAAAGGGGAACGATTCCTGCCCCCCATCACATAACTCTCTCCTAGAAGAAGCTCTTAAAAAATTGAGGGAGATCGAAGAAAAATGGGGAAAGGAAAGAGAAGTTATGATAGAGAATAACAATGTCCTGAAATTGGAGTTGGAAAAAATAAAGAATTCACAGGAGATGCAGGGAAACAAAATTAGTGAATTAGAAAAGGTTAAAAAAACACAGGAAAGTAGGATTTCTGAATTGGAAAAGATAAAAAAGTCTCAAGAAAATAGAATTTCTGAATTGGAAAAAGAAAATAATTCTCAAAAAAAAAAATTAGGGAAATGGAAAAAAATTCAATAGAGCAAAATAACTCATTTAAAAACGAAATTGGGCATTTACAAAAAGAACTAAAAACTGTGAAAGAAGAAAATAACTCCTTAAAAGTCAGGATGGAACAAATAGAAATAAATGATTCAAAGAGAACCCAAGAATCAGTCAAACAAAACAAAAAAAAATGAGAAGCTGGAGAACAACGTCAAATACTTACTGGGAAAATCTATAGACCTGGAAAATAGATCTAGGAGAGATAATCTGCATATTATTGGACTTCCCGAAAACTATGACCAAAAAAAGAGCCTAGATTCTATTTTACAGGAAATTATCAAAGAGAACTTTCCAGAGATAATAGAAACAGAAGGGAAAGTAGATGTGGAAAGAATTCATCGAACTCCTTCTGAAATAGACCCTAAAAAAAGAACACCACGGAATATTGTGGCTAAGCTGCAGAATTACCACACAAAGGAGAAAATCCTGCAAGCAGCTAGAAAAAAACAATATAAATACCAAGGTGCCACAATAAGGGTCACCCAAGATCTGGCTGCCTCCACATTAAAAGATAGAAGGGCCTGGAACCTGATATTCCGAAAGGCAAAAGATCAAGGACTGCAACCAAGAATGAACTACCCAGCTAAGTTTAGCATCTTTTTCCATGGAAGAAGATGGTCATTCAATGAAACAGAGGAATTCTATATGTTTCTAAGAAAAAAACCAGACTTAAACAAAAAATTTGATCTACATCCACAAGACTGAAGAGAAACAGAAAAAGGTACACAGAACCCTTGAGAACTGTAACTCTGTTGTGGGTATATAAAAAATACTCAAGGATAATTTGATTTTACTGATATAAAAGAAAAAAAGGGGGGTGTAGTAAAGGGAAGGAGGTCGGTTCAGAAAAAGGGGAAGGAGTGATAAAAAGAGGGAAACTACATCCCAGGAAGAGACATAGAAAATACACCATATCTGAGGGAACTTAGTGAGGGGGAGAATCATTGTGTGAATCTTACTCTCATCAGAAGAGGCTCAAAGAGTAAATAATTAACATATTTGTTTTTCAGAGAATTTTCTCTCACCTCATTAAAAGGGGGGAGAGGAAAAGGGAAAAGGAAAAGGAGAATAAGTGAAGGGACTTGGAGGGAGGGGGGAGGGATCCAAAAAAAAAAGAGGGAGGGTTGTGCGGCACAAGGGGGGTCTGTAAATTAAATATCGGGGAGGGGGATCAGGGGGGTCAAGGGAAAAAAGCATAAGCTGGGGATAATACGATGGCAGGAAATACAGAATTAGTAATTTTAACTGTAAATGTAAATGGGATGAACGATCCCATCAAACGGAGACGGATAGTAGATTGGATCAAAAAACAGAACCCTACAATATGTTGCCTACAGGAAACACACTTAAAGCAGGGAGATACATACAGAGTAAAGGTAAAAGGTTGCAGCAGAATCTATTATGCTTCAGGTAAAGCCAAAAAAGCAGGGGTAGCTATCCTTATCTCAGATCAAGCAAAAGCAGAAGTAGATCTTGTTAAAAAAGATAAGGAAGGAAACTATATCCTGCTGAAAGGTAGCATAAATAATGAAGCCATATCAATACTAAACATATATGCACCAAGTGGTATAGCATCTAACTTTCTAAAGGAAAAGTTAGGAGAACTGCAAGAAGAAATAGACAGTAAAACTATAATAGTGGGAGATCTCAACCTTGCACTCTCAGATTTAGACAAATCAAACCACAAAACAAACAAGAAAGAAATTAAAAAAGTAAATAGAACATTAGAAAAACTAGGTATGATAGACCTTTGGAGAAAACTGAATGGCAATAGGAAGGAATATACTTTCTTCTCAGCAGTTCATGGATCCTATACAAAAATTGACCATATACTAGGACATAAAGATCTCAAAATTAAATGTAGGAAGGCAGAAATAATAAATGCCTTCTTCTCAGATCACAATGCAATAAAAGCTACATTCAGTAAAAAGTTAGGGGTAAATAGACCAAAAAGTAATTGGAAACTGAATAATCTCATCTTAAAGAATGACTGGGTGAAAGAGCAAATTATAGAAACAATTAATAATTTCACCCAAGATAATGATAATGATGAGACATCATATCAAAATCTTTGGGATGCAGCTAAAGCAGTAATAAGGGGAAATTTTATATCTTTAGAGGCTTATTTGAAGAAAATTGAGAAAGAGAAGATTAACGAATTGGGCTTACAACTTAAAAGGCTAGAAAAAGACCAAATTATAAACCCCCAACCAAAAATTAAACTCGAAATACAAAAATTAAAAGGAGAAATCAATAAAATTGAAAGTAAAAAAACTATTGAATTAATAAATAAAACCAAGAGTTGGTTTTATGAAAAAGCCAATAAAATAGATAAACCTTTGGTAAATTTGATCAAAAAAAAGAAAGAGGAAAATCAAATTGATAGTCTTACAAATGAAAAGGGGGATCTTTCCACCAATGAAGAGGAAATTAGAGAAATAATAAGGAGTTACTTTGCCCAACTTTATGCCAATAAATTTGATAACTTAAGTGAAATGGATGACTTCCTCCAAAAATATAGGCTCCCTAGATTAACAGAGGAGGAGATAAATTGCTTAAATAGTCCCATTTCAGAAAAAGAAATAGAACAAGCTATTAATCAACTCCCCAGGAAAAAATCCCCAGGGCCAGATGGATTCACATGTGAATTCTACCAAACATTTAAAGAACAATTAGCCCCAATGTTATATAAATTATTTGAAAAAATAGGGGATGAAGGAGTCCTACCAAATTCCTTTTATGACACAGACATGGTACTGATACCTAAACCTGGTAGATCGAAAACTGAGAAAGAAAATTATAGACCAATCTCCTTAATGAATATTGATGCTAAAATCTTAAATAAGATATTAGCAAAAAGACTTCAGAAAATCATCTCCAAGATAATACACTATGATCAAGTAGGATTTATTCCAGGAATGCAGGGCTGGTTTAATATTAGGAAAACTATTAATATAATTGACCATATTAATAATCAAATTAATTAGAACCATATGATCATCTCAATAGATGCAGAAAAAGCATTTGACAAAATCCAACATCCATTCCTACTAAAAACTCTTGAGAGTATAGGAATAAATGGATTATTCCTTAGAATAATCAGGAGTATATATTTAAGACCGTCAGTAAGCATAATATGCAATAGAAATAAACTGCAACCTTTCCCAGTAAGATCAGGAGTGAAACAAGGTTGCCCACTATCACCATTACTATTCAATATAGTACTAGAAACGCTAGCCTCGGCAATAAGAGCCGAGAAAGAGATTCAAGGAATTAGAGTAGGAAATGAGGAAATTAAACTATCACTTTTTGCAGATGACATGATGGTATACTTAGAGAACCCCAAAGACTCTGCTAAAAAGCTACTAGAAATAATTCAAAATTTCAGCAAAGTGGCAGGATACAAAATAAATCCACATAAATCCTCGGCATTTTTATATATCACTAACAAAATGCAACAGCAAGAGATACAAAGAGAAATTCCATTCCAAACAAATGTTGAGAGTATAAAATATTTGGGAATCCATCTACCAAAGAAAAGTCAGGAATTATATGAGAAAAATTACAAAACACTTGCCACAAAAATAAAATCAGATTTAAATAATTGGAAAGACATTCAGTGCTCTTGGATAGGCCGAGCGAATATAATAAAGATGACAATACTCCCCAAACTAATCTATTTATTTAGTGCTATACCAATCAGACTCCCAAGAAACTATTTTAATGACCTAGAAAAAATAACAACAAAATTCATATGGAAGAATAAAAGGTCAAGAATTGCAAGGGAACTAATGAAAAAAAACTCAGAGGAAGGTGGTCTAAGTGTACCTGATCTAAAGCTATATTATATAGCAGCAGTCACCAAAACCATTTGGTATTGGCTACGAAATAGACCGGTAGATCAGTGGAACAGATTAGATACAAAGGACAAAAAAGGGTACATCTATAGCAATCTAATCTTTGACAAACCCAAAGATTCCAACATTAGGGATAAAAATTCATTATTCGGAAAAAACTGTTGGGAAAACTGGAAATTAGTATGGCAGAAATTAGATATGGATCCACACTTAACACCATATACCAAGATAAGATCAAAATGGGTCCATGATTTAGGCATAAAGAGGGAGATAATAAATAGATTAGAGGAACAGAGGATAATCTACCTCTCAGACTTGTGGAGGAGGAAGGAATTTATGACCAGAGGAGAACTAGAGATCATTATTGATCACAAAATAGAAGATTTTGATTACATCAAACTAAAAAGTTTCTGTACAAATAATACTAATGCAAACAAGATTAGAAGGGAAGTAACAAATTGGGAAAATATTTTTAAAAACAAAGGTTCTGACAAAGGTCTCATTTCCAAAATATATAGAGAACTGACCCTAATTTATAAGAAACCGAACCATTCTCCAATTGATAAATGGTCAAAGGATATGAACAGACAATTCTCAGAGGAAGAAATTGAAACTATATCCACTCACATGAAAGAGTGTTCCAAATCACTACTGATCAGAGAAATGCAAATTAAGACCACTCTGAGATACCACTACACACCTGTCAGATTGGCTAAGATGACAGGAACAAATAATGATAAATGTTGGAGGGGATGTGGGGAAATTGGGACACTAATACATTGCTGGTGGAGTTGTGAAAGAATCCAGCCATTCTGGAGAGCAATCTGGAATTATGCCCAAAAAGTTATCAAACTGTGCATACCCTTTGACCCAGCAGCGCTACTACTGGGATTATATCCCAAAGAAATACTAAAGAGCGGAAAGAAACATATATGTGCCAAAATGTTTGTGGCAGCTCTATTTGTTGTAGCTAGAAACTGGAAGATGAATGGATGTCCATCAGTTGGAGAATGGTTGGGTAAATTGTGGTATATGAAGGTTATGGAATATTATTGCTCTGTAAGAAATGACCAGCAGGAGGAATACAGAGAGGGTTGGAGAGACTTAAATCAACTGATGCTGAGTGAAATGAGCAGAACCAGAAGATCACTGTATACTTCAACAACAATACTGTATGAGGATGTATTCTGATGGAAGTGGAAATCTTCAACATAAAGAAGATCCAACTCACTTCCAGTTGATCAATGATGGACAGAAATAACTATACCCAGAGAAGGAACACTGGGAAGCGAATGTAAATTGTTAGCACTAATATCTGTCTGCCCAGGTTGCATGTACCTTCGGATTCTAATGTTTATTGTGCAACAAGAAAATGATATTCACACACATGTATTGCACTTAGACTATATTGTAACACATGTAAAATGTATGGTATTGCCTGTCGTCGGGGGGAGGGAATAGAGGGAGGGGGGGCAATTTGGAAAAATGAATACAAGGGATAATATTATAAAATATATATATAATAAAAAAAAAATAAAATGACAGGAACAAATAATGATGAATGTTGGAGAGGATGTGGAAAAACTGGGACACTGATGCATTGTTCTGGAGAGCAGTCTGAAATTTTGCCTCAAAAGTTATCAAACTGTGTATACCTTTTGATCCAGCAATGCTCTTACTGGGCTAATATCCCAAGGAAATACTAAAGAAGGGAAAGGGACCTATATGTGCCAAAATGTTTGTGGCAGCCCTTTTTGTAGTTGCTAGAAACTGGAAAAGGAATGGATGCCCATCAATTGGAGAATGGTTGGCTAAATTATGGCATATGAATATTATGGAATATTATTGTTCTGCAAGAAATGACCCAACAGGATGACTACAGAGAGGCTTGGAAAGACTTACATCAGTTGATGCTAAGTGAAACGAGCAGAGCTAGGAAATCATCATACACTTCAACAATGATACTGTATGAGGATGTATTTTGATGGAAGTGGATATCTTCAACATAGAGAAGAGCTAATCCAATTCCAATTGATCAATGATGAACAGAATCAGCTATACCCAGAAAAGGAACACTGGGAAATGAGTGTAAACTGTTAGCATTTTTTGCTTTTTCTCCCCAGATTATTTTTACCTTTTGAATCCAATTCTTCCTTTGCAACAACAACAACAACAAAATTCGGTTCTGCACATATATATTGTACTTAGGGTATACTATAAGATATTTAATATGTATGGGAATGCCTGCCATCTAGAGGAGAGGATGAGGGAAGGAGGGGAAAAATTCAGAACAGAAAGGAGTACAAGGGATAATGTTGTATTTACTGTCAAAAAAAGTCATAATTATAAAATTAATAAAAAAAAACAAAGCCTCAAACGCTTTTTAACTGTACACACTGAGAAAATTACTCTAGTATTATAGTTTGCTTCAATTTTCTCATCTGTAAAATATGGAGACTAGTCATACCTACTTCTCAATATTATTGGAGGATCAAATAATTTAATAATTATGAAATTCTTTGTATAGTGCTTGGTATATAATAAAGTACTACATAATGATAGCTATTATTATCATTGTTATTATTAGATTAGTTTGGGGGCAGTTAAGTGGGATGGGAGTAGAACAATAGATCTGGACTTAGGAAGACCTGAGTTAAAATTCAGTCACAGACATTTATTACCTGAGTAGTCCTGAATAAATTACTTGACCTCTGTTTGCCTCAGTTTACTCAGTTCTAAAAAGGATGACATAATAGCATCTATGTCAAAGGTTGTGGTATGGACCAAATGAAATAATCTTTATAAAGCATTTTGCATAGTACCAAGCTCCACTTACTCCCCATCTCTCTATCCCCTCATCACAACTATAATGAATAAATTCAAAGTCAAACTTTAGTAAGTCTTTATTATGTATTCTCTTATTTGTTATTTATTTTTTCCTGGTAGTGAAGTCCCTAATTTTAATTCTCCTGATATTATTGTCTAGCTAACCAACAAGTTTGTATTACAAAAAAATTAATCTTTCTTCCAAACTAAGATTTCTTATTTCATTAAACTTTTCTTTTGCAGGGTTATATGGGCATACATAGGACTCATGGCAGTATTAATATTGTGAAGTATATAATGAATATATTATTATCTCTATTTAGAGATAGAAAAACTAAAGTTTAGCATATTTATGTTACTGTAGCCCAGAACCACACAGTAACTGCCTAGCAAGGTCTCCAGCCTACATCCTCTAAATCCAGAAGCTTATTCCTCCTATCCCCAATGATCAGTGAGTGTTTTTTTTTTCTTTTTAAAGTTCACAAGAGCCTTTCTGTCTCAAAAACCAAGGTTTTAGGGAGATATACCTTCCCCTACTCATTTAACTTTCTCATCCAAAGCACAGAAAAGGACTTTTCACAAGCAATTATCACACAAAATGTAACAGGATCAGGACTAAGATTCACAGAATTGGAAGATAACTTCAAGATTCCTTAGGATAACTTTTGTCTTTTAAAGGTAAAAAATTGTGGTACATGATGTTTAAACATTTTCCTTTAATGGAGCAAAGAATCCTTCAACTTTGGAAATGGAAATTCATCAGGAAGCTAGACAAGAATCCTGGGCAAATTAAAGCCAGAGACTTTAGTATGAGAGAGAAATTCATACCAAATAAGTGAATTTTTAAGTGACAGTTTATAGAACAATACTTATCACAGACCTAGGCCCTTGGATTCCTATTCAAGAGTAATAGAACTTTAGGATTAGAAGGGACTTTGGAGTTATTCTACTCCAAACTATATATTTTACATATGACAAAACTGAAGTCCTTAGAAAGGAGGCAGCTATCCAAACTTAGAGACTGGATCTGTTGACAGAGATAATCTAAGACCTACATTTTCCAGGTTCAAGGCTCTTTCAACAATCTAATGATACTTTGATATCTATAACAATATTGATTCTTAGAGATGTTTCAGGTACATTGAAGGATTGTAAGCATGGTTAATAACATAATAAACAGAAGTTATTTAAAGTGTGCTGGTAAGTAATACAAGTATTTAGATCCTAATTTTGCAGATGGAGAAATAGACTTGGAGAGTGTTAAGTATTTTGGAGATGGAAACATAGCTATTAAGTCTCTGAACTGGAGACACTAATAATATATATAACTTTAATATTTAGAAAAATGTAGTTCACAATAATATTAGGAGTTTAGTGAATATATTATGATACCTATTAAAGAGATAGAGAAACTGAGGCTTAGAAAGTCTAAAATATTTCCACAAGGCCATACAACTTTCAAGTATCTAAGGAGAGACTCAAATACAGGCTTTCTGCCTGCCTACCTAATGCCTTTTCATTGTACAACAAAGATAAAACCCAACCTTATCCTCTTTCTGCTGTGCCTCCTCCTCCACCACCACCCCCCCCACAATAAAAGAAAAAAATGTCCTGATAAGAGATAGGGAAATTTTGATGAGGCAAGAGTACCATCTCCTTAATATAAGTGACCTTTCATGAGGAGGAAAAGCACCATGGCATCTACCAATTACTCCCTGAAATGTCATTACCCATCTGCCAGAGGAGACTTAAGAATAAAGACACAGATGCATGGGGATGAGGGGACTGCTGGGGTAGAACTGCAAAAAGAGGCCATTTCAGCCTTGGCCCCATCTGCCAATGGGAGTCTTTGAGCATGTCCAGCAATTAAATCATGATTCTATACAATCTGTTGACTTTTGAAGCTTCACTATTATTTTTATAAATTAATAGCTTTTACCTGAAGATAATTGATATGACTAAACAATACAAAAGTGTGCACATGTATAAATGCACATACACATACACAGAAAAAATACACACGCACATACACACAATTTTTCAAAAGAACACTGGAAAGTTAGCTGTGTTAATGACAATTGCCTAGTAAGCTTTATTATATTTTGTGACAAAGGAAAATGCATATATTGATGGGGCAAATAAAGAGAGATTGTCAGAAAGATAGGATTTCTTTTTCAAAGGAAGTTGTGCAAGCAGGTATTTCTCTCAGCTGAGCTTACTGAACCCTGTTAAGAAACTGGGTACATTATAAGGACACTCTTTGGGATCTCTAGTAATTTTGATTGTATCTCTGTCTATGCTCAATTTATTTTCATTAAGGATTGCTTTTCTGTTGATGACAATCACAGTGGAATCCATACTGGACTTGGAAATTTGGAGATCTAAAACTTTTCATTTACTTACAAATCAGAAGACTTGTAATCCTGTATTTGTAGTTATATTTATTTTGAAAAAGAATAATCAGAGTTATTTGATGTCTGAAGTACATGAAGAATGATACCTTCTGCCTTTATCAGTTCCAGGGATAATACTATGTCTTCATTTCTGGATATCTTTTATCAAAAACATTAAGTTTTTGAAAAGTTAATTTCTCATTTGTTGGCTAATTACATAAGGGATTTGATCTCAATTCAACATTTAATATGCACCTCCTTGGTACTAATTAAGGGTAAATGTGGGCAATAGGGTAGAATACAAAGATTAAATAAGATCTTGGTTCAGAAGATGTGTCACAAGCACAAGTAACTGCACTTATTTGTTTGAGAAGTTCCAATAGAGTGTTACTTTAGGTATGAAGAGCAATCAGGAAATATCTTATGGGAAAGAAATCATTTGAACTGGATTTTAAGAGTTCTATTAAACAATGTGTGTGTGTGGGGTGTGTGTGTGTGTGTGTGTGTGTGTGTGTGTGTGTGTGTGTGTGTGTGTGTGTTTTGGATGGAGAGGCATTTAAAGAATAAGTAAATAGTATAAGCAAAGAAACCAAGAAAACAAAGCAAGTTTTTATAGAAGATAAATATGAAATCAAGTCACAAAAATAGGGTAACAACAGATTCTGATTGTAGACCTTGAATGACATGTATATAGTCCAACACAGCTTCACTATGCATGTGATAGAGGAACTTTCCTCTGTATAAAGCTACATTTGTAATTAATGGATTATCTATTACTCATGAGAAAAGTGGGGGACTTTGCTATGTTTTTTTTTTACATAGCTTTCATAGATTTTCATGTTTCATAGATAAAAAATACTTCTTTTTTTGCTGACTTGGCAGAGAGACTATAACTTAAATCATTTCCCCAACTAACTCAAGACATTTTTCAACTTTCACTTTTGAAATTTCCAGGAAATCAAAGAAAAAAACTGCTTTTCTTCCATCCTTTTAATTTTTAAAGCTATCATTTATGTAAAATCTCTTTGAAACATTCAAATCAAGGAATACACACACACACACACACACACACACACACACACACACACACACACATACACAAAGATATTTTATGTCCTCACCATGAAATACATTAAACTCTTCTCTTTCTCTTCCACATTCCCCCCTTAACTTGAGCTTTACCCCCAGTCTTTCTACTCACAATCCATTTCTGATCAAAAACTTTTTACATTACCCTAATTTTATGGTACATAAAATAAGTATACTAACCAAACAATTATTCATGACAAATCATAATTTACAATCCCCTCATTCAGCTATGAGATCCCATAGACAGTCATAAATCACAATTTAAGAAGTTGGTTTTAGATATCATGAAAAGATGAATATAACATACATCCTTAATAGGATAGCAAAAAATGTGTCACTGTTTTCTCTTCTTCACTGTTTGCTCAAACACCTGAATCTTTCTTTCCTAAATATAGTAACATTTTTATGTGGATCTCCAGTTCAAAGTGGCACTCTTATTTTCTTCACTTTTATATTTTTATTTTTCATCTTTTTCTAACACATCTGGAAAGGCTATGCAAACTTCCCATAGCATTTTCTTGAAATATTTCCATTGCTCAGAGGAAAGAATGAGCTGAACAGGGGCAAGCCTTATCATAAGATTAAGATTTGTGCTCTTACCTATAGACTGAAAGGGGAAGTTTGAGGGCAAAGAGGTCGTGATTGAAGAAGATTACAGAAGAACAGGTAAGTAGTTTTTCAAGACCTTTGTTAGGTGGCCAAGAGAAAGAGGTACATATTTGGGAGGTAGTGTGGAGACATAATTGATGAGATTTGTTGACAAATAATGTTGTAGGAGGTAAAAGAAAGGGAAATATGAAACATAGCAACAAAGAGAATTTAAATTTACTGATAAAAATAAAACTTGAGATTCAGAAAATATAGTAAATCTATAAAATTAAGGTAAAAAAAGTAAAGTAAAATTAAAGTAAAAAAGAAAACAACAAAATTCAGATTATAACTTATATAACATATGGAAATGTTTCACAGAATAGTTAAGCATAAAGTGCACCTGATTTTGAGTAAGAAAACTTGGATTTCAGTCCTTGTTTTGACATATTTCTGATATGTGATCATGTTTAATTTATATGACTGATCTATGCTTTAACTTTATTATCTATGTTAATATTTGAACTAACAAAAAAATAATGCTTTCACTGAAGAGAGACATAGCCAAGATGGCAGAATAAAGTCAGGAAGCTGCTCAAGCTCTTCCAGTTTCCCCTTGAAAATCACATGAAACCAAGCCTCTAAATGGTCTATAGAATGCAAAAACTTTAATAAAAGTCAGTCTCGCTAGGGAGAAAAGGGTGTTCAGCCCAGATCAGATTGACTCTGGGAAAACCAGTGAGAGGGTCTTAATCACAGCAAATCATCTACTAAAAACCTCAATTCTGGCTCAGTAGAGGACAAAATCAGTGGGGCAGCTTCCAGTCCCAGCACTGAAGGCAAACTCTGGGAAACCAGACATATTCATGAACAGAGCAGATAAACCTACTCCCTACAAATGCAAGGAGCTCCTATGCTCAAAGCCAAGGCTCAGAGTTGCAGAGGATGATTGGGACATTGGAACATCACTACCTTTACCCCAGGAGCAGAGCTTCATCTTAAAGGAAAAAAAAAAAGAGAGAGAGAGAGAGAGAAAATACCAAAAGAAAAGGAGAGAAAATGAGCCAGAAACAGAAAAGAACTTGACCATAGAAAGCTACCAGTCTACAAGGCAGACTGAAACACAAACTCAGAGGAGGACAGAATGTCCACAGAAAAAATCTCCAAGAGTGAGATAAATTGGTCTCAATCCCAAAGAGCCTTCTTGGGACTGCTCAGAAAAGACTTCAAAAGACAAATAAGAGTGGTAGAAGGAAAAATAAATGAGAAAAGAAATGAGAAGTATGTATTAGAAAGTCAACAGTTTGAAAAAGGAAGGGGAAAATTATGTGAAGAAAACAGCTCCTTAAATAGTAGAATAAACAAAGTGGAGAAAGAGATACAAAAGCTAATTGAAAAAAATTACAAATCAAAAACTAGAACAGAGCAAATGGAAACTAATGCCTTTGTAGGACAGCAAGAATCACTCAAACAAACTAAAAAAAAATGAAAAAAAATGGAAGAAAATATAAAACACCTCATTGGCAAAACAGTCAACCTAGAAAATAGATCCAGAAGATTTAATTTAAAAATTATTGACCTACCTGAAGCCTATAACCAAAAAAGTACCTGGATAGAATTCTACAAGATGTCATTAAGGAAAACTCCCCCAATATTCTAGAAACAGAGGGGGAAATACTCATTGAAAGAATCTATTGATCACCTCTGGAAAGATATTGCACAAGGAAAATCTCAAGGAACATTGTTGTGAAACTCCAAAACTATAATCTCAAGGAAAAAATACTGTAAGCTTCCAGAGAAAAATAATTAAAATATCAAGGAGCAACCATCAGGATTACCCAAGATCTAGCAGTTTCTACAAGAAAGGACAAGAGGGCCTGGAATATGATATTCTAGAAGATAAAGGACCTGAAATTACAACTAAGAATTAGCTACTTGATAGGTACCAAGAATTAGCTACCAAATAAGATTCAGCAAAATCTTTCAAGGGAAAAGATGGAGCTTCAATGAAGCAAAAAACTTTCAATAATTTCTATTGAAAAAAGCAGTACTAAACAGAAAATTCCATCTACAAACACAGGACTCAAAGGAACTAAAGAAAGGTAAACAGGGGGAAAATAAACATGCATACACACACAGACACATACATACATACATTTATATATATATATATATATATATATATATATATATATATATATATATATATATATATATATATATATATATATATCCCTAGTTGGAAAAACATATTTTTATTGTTTTCTGTAACTTTTAAGAGCTATATCTGTTATAAAGACAGACAAAGGTGGGCATTGAATGGACTGAGGGTATGGCTGTGAATAGACTCCTTTGTGATGACATCAAAGAAAAAGACATTAAGGGGTGAAAATCTGCAAAAGAGAAAAGAGAAGGTATAATGGGAGACAATTAGTTCATATCAAGAGGCAGAAATAGTAAATGCTTCCTTTTCAGACCACAATGAAATAAAAATTATATTCAATAAAGGGCCAATTGGAAATTAAATATCTAATTCTAAATAATGAATGGGTCAAACAGAAAATTATAGAAACAATCCATAATTTCATTGAAGAAAGTGACAACAATGAGACAAAATACCAAAACCTATAGGATGCCACCAAAACAGTCTGTAGGAGAAATTTTATATCTTTAAATAGTTTCATAAATAAAAATAGAAAAAGAAAAGTTCAATGAATTAGGCATGCACTTAAAAAAGACAGAAAATAAGCAGATTAAAACCCCCAATTAAGTACCAAATTAGAAATTTGGAAACTCAAAGGAGAGATTAATAAAATAGACACTAAGAAAACTATTGAACTAATAAATAAAACTGAGTTGATTTTATGAAAAACCTAAAAAAAATATAGATAAACCTTTGATTAATTTGATCTGACAAAGGAAAGAAAAAAAAATCACCAGCATCAAAAATGAAAAGTAAACTCACCACTAATGAAAAAGAATTGAAAGCAATAATTAGAAGTTATTTTGCTCAACTCTATGGCAGCAAGTCTATCAATCTAATCAAAATAGATGAATATTTACAAAAATATATGTTGTCCATGTTAACAGAAGATGAAATAAATTACTTAAATAGTCCCATTTTAAAAAAAGAAATTGAACAAATAATCAACAAATTCCCTAAGAAAAAAATTTCCAGGGCCATATGGATTCATAAGTGAATTCTAGCAAACATTAAAAAAATAATAATTCCAATACTTTGTAAACTATTTATAAAAATAGGCATAAAAGAAGTACTTCCAAATTCTTTTTACAACACAGATATATGTCACTTATTCCTAAACCAGGAAAGATAAAAGCAAATAAAGAAAATTACAGATGGAATTCTTTAATTAATATTGATGCAAAAATCTTAAATAAAATATTATCAAAGAGATTACAGCAATTTATCATCATGATAATACATTATGACCAAGGAGGATTTATACCAGGAATGCAGGCTGATTCAATATCAGGAAAATTATTACCATCAATGACCACATCAATAACAAAATCATCAGAAATCATATGATAATATCAATAAATGCAGAAAAAGCTTTTGATAAAATACAGTACCCATTCCTACTAAAAACAATAGAGAACATAAAGATAAAGGGAGTTTTCCTCAAAATAATAAGCAGTATCTACCTAAAACCTACAGCAAGCATTATTTGTAATGAAGAGAATCTGGAAACATTCCCAATAAGATTAGGGGTGAAAGAAGGATTGCCCATATCAGCACTATTATTTGACATTGCAATAGAAATGTCGGCTTTACAATAATATAAGAAAAAAGAAATTAAAGGAATTATAATAGGCAATGAGGAAATAAAACTATCATTCTTTACAGATGATATGATGATATACTTAGAGAATCCTAGAAAACCATCCCCAAACATATTGGAAACAATTCAAAGCTTTAGCAAAGTTGAAGGACATAAACTCACACAAATTGTCAGCATTTCTATATATTACTGGCAAATCTCATAAGCAAGAGATAGAAAGAGAAATTCCATTTAAAATTGCTGTAGACAAAACAAAATACTTGGGGGATCTATCTGCCAAGACAAACCCAAGAACTATATGAACACAATTACAAAACACTTTTCATAAAAATAAAATCAGATCTAAACAACTGGGAAAATATCAATTGCTCAAGCAAGGCCAAGCTAATATAATAAAAATGAAAATTCTGTCTAAATTGGTCTACTTGTTCAGTGCAATACCAATCAAATGCCAAACATTATTTTATGGGACTAGAAAAATAATGGAATAACAGAAGGTCAAGAATATCAATGGAATTAATAAAAACAAAACAAAACAAAACAAAACAAAACAAAGAATGTGGCTTAGTAGTACCAGGCTTAAAATTATATTATAAAACAGCAGTCATTAAAACCATTTGGTATTGGCTAAGAAATAGAGTGGTGGATTAGGGGAATAGATAAAATACACATGACACAATAATCAAGGCATATAGCAATCTGGTATTTAATAAAGCCACCATTTCTCGAAGTATGCTGTTAAATATTTAGTAATAGTGTCTCTCTTTCTCCTTTCCCTCTCTCTTTCTTTCCACATGTGTGCACGCATGTGCGCATACACACACGTGTGTGTATACATAAATAAATATATACATATACATATACATATACATATACACACACACACACATATATATATATATATACATATACATATACATATACATATATATATACACACACACACACACACACACACACATATACACACACACACACACACACACACACACACACACACACACACACACACATATATATATATACATATACATATATAGGAGATATTTTAAGGTGCTTTATTATCCTTTCCTCCATAACTTCCTTAAGTCTAACATAATCGATGGATCTGTGATTTGTAACATTTGTTTATTTTTGAGATAAAAAAACACTGAAAATGGAAAAATTTACTTTCAAGAGCTGGTTATGATGTGGGTTAAAGATTCCTTTCTAATTCTCAGCCCCATGAATCCCAATGGGAGATATTTGGGCTTTCCCAGCCCCCACCAGATCTGAGCTAACTTGGGCTGTCCCAATTCTAATGGTCTGCTCAGGTTTTCCCACCCCCTATCCCCAGCACAAACAGTTCCTTATCTAAAAAAACCATTGAATTCTATTTAATTCTAACCCTGACTGAAAACAGCCTGGAGCCTGGGACTCCACCCACCTTCAAGATTACCAAAAGCCCTCTTTATAAAAAGGGGAACCCTGGTGTCCACTCTTTGCAGAAGCCCCAAACATGGCATCCTTACATTGGCCATGTCAGTGTTCCTGTCTGCCCAGCGCCAGCCCTGGTCCTGGCGTCTTTCTATATTTATCCTTACTTCCAAACCCCAAATAAACCTCTTTTATTAATCTAGGTTTTCAGGTCTGTAAATTCCTTTACAGGGGACTCTGTGCTGCTAGTAGACCTCATTTAACTCTGTATCTTTGTGCTAAATCCAAAGGGGTTGCAGGAGAACTCTATTTGACTCCCTGTACCCCGAACCTGCCACTAGACCTCAATTAATCCTAATTTCATTCAGGTACCCCTTATCTAACTCTCATCATTTTGGTTCCCTGATTGGGAGCCCCGAAAACTGGAACCCCCAAAACTAGACATAATTTGGCTATCAAATGGAACCTTAACCTTTTCAGGGCTCTCAGAACCAATCTGGGTTCTCAGCTATTTGCACAGTATTCTTCCAGGAAGAATATCTGGTTCCTTCTCTTGTCTCACCCTATCTCTAAAACATAGTGGGCACCCAGATCAGGTCTGGCTGCAAGCAAAATTCTCCCTTGGAGATTACTTGCATTTCAGGTAAAAAAGTCCTCTTTTTTGTCACACTCTATTTTTAGGGATAGTAGGACCAAGGAACCTGGAACTCTGGAAGAAAAAATGCTTCCAGAGACAAAAGACCTCTTCTAAGGCATTTCTAATCCCTTTTCTCTCACCAGAAAGCTGGCTTGGGACTCCAAGACACATGGGAGGAAGTGTCTATTCTTCACCCCTCCCCTCACCATGTGGCTGTTCTGAGGACCCCACCCCTCTCGGGGGTCCCAAGCCAGCAATCTCTTTGATCTGTTCTGGGAGAGAAATCTGTATTTGAGCCCCTCTCCCACTCCACTGTAGGGTTAGACTGTAGCCATGAGGAGAAAGGTCACTAGATTGGGGGTGAGCTTGGAGAAATGTCTCTACCCGGCTGCTGCTCCCTGAACAAAGGTATAGCTATCCCGCCCTCAAACTCTCTCCATCCAGGAAGCACTGGGTAAGATAACATTTCTCTCTCTTCCCCCATCCTCTCTCTTCTCTCAAACATCTCCCATGTGGCTTGGCAACCTGCCATTTAACTGTACAGTGAGAAATTGGGGATTCAAAACTCTTAAAATGGTACTTTGTTGGCAAGCTAGAGAAGTGAGCCCCTCTCCTCCCAGACCTTGACCTGGCTCTTAAAGGAGTCAAGACTTTCAGCCCTCTCAGAGAACTAGCTTGCTCCATACATTTTGAAATGAGACTCAGTTTCCCTGATTTGGTCATCCTGCATTAAAGCAATGCCTCCCACCACAGCTTTTCACTGTAGCAGCCTTAAAATTATGCTTTTCCATGTTCTCAAGGCTGTCTACAAAGACAGAATTTAAAGCACTCACTTTTTTCCTTAGCCTCAGGCCACACTTACCTGCTCCTGGATAATGCCTCACTCCCTCTCACTTTCCTACCTAACCTTACAAGTGAGAACTGTTTAAATCCTGAATTTTCTCAGCCTTTAGCTCCTGGCACACTCTCCCATTTTTCTCGATGGTCATTATATGCCCCCTATGCCGATAATTAAAGGTTTCTTTCCTAGCCTGCAGCCCTAGCCAGGTTGGAGCTTCAAGAAAGACTTTTGGAATGATGGCCAGGAAATAAAATTCCAAATCAAGTCAAGTTAAATTAATTGTTAAGAGAGAAAATATGACTCTGCCTCCATCTTATTCTCTGAATTGCAACAGTGAATGAGTTGGGAAGACAGAGACTATTTGAAAACTCATTAACTACTTTCAATTTGGCACCTCTCTAGAATCTTTCTCTGTTCTGTTGTGCCACAGTTCTCTTTTACTGCCTCAGTTTCCCTAAACTGATCTCTATCTTGCCTCAGCTTCTCCGGTATTTCAGTTCAAGGAGCCCAGCGACTATAGAATATTAATAGATTCTTATTTAAGCTGTCTCTTAATGCAGAGACAAACTCTGAGCTTTAGAATATAGCTGACACCTGAACTCTGGGTAGAAATTCCAATCTCTCTCTCTCTCTATTCAACCAACCCCCAACTATCTTTTCAGGAATCACAAATTTCCAATTAGGGTCTGAAACACTCCAAAACCCCCACACTTAACCTACTAAAGGTTAGGTGAGGCAGAATCTTTTGTCTTTCAACTGACCCACTGTTCTCTGCTAAGCACCTAGTTATCCTGGGGTGAAGGCTAGCTACCTTCCCCTCCCCCCATCTCTTGGAAATGGAGTGGGGAAGGACCACGTGAAATTCATCCACACCCACATTCTGCAGAGGCTTGCACAAGCTTAGGTGAAAGATTCCAAGGTAGCCCCCCCCCTTTAAGTTAATTGATCTATTTTTAAGACTCGTTAAAACTGGGGGATTTGTTAAAACTGTTTTAACTATTACTGTATGAAAGAAACTTTAACTATTGCTGTATGTTTGAGGGATTTTAGGAAATTTACTAGTCTGTTATGTATGATCTGATAATTTCTATAAAGAGGGGGAGGAAGGAAACTGATTAAAGCTGGTCAAGAAATTGGGGAAAGGGGCAGCTAGGTGGCGCAGTGGATAGAGCACCAGCCTTGAATTCAGGAGGACCCGAGTTCGAATCTGATCTCAGACACTTAACACTTCCTAGCTGTGTGACCCTGGGCAAGTCACTTAACCCCAGCCTCAGGGAAAAAAAAAAAAGAAAGAAAAAAAAAAATTGGGGGGGAAAAAAAAAAAAAAAACTGATGTATTTTTCTTAGGCATTTCTGCCCTACTTCCTATTTCATTAAGTTCAGACTGAATTAGAAATTATTTTACTCTTTGCTCAAAATTTACTGGACTATGATTTGCTTGGTTATGTTTTAACTTTGAAATCTGTTATTCAGTCTTTGGGATTATTCTTTAGAAATGACCAGAAATCAGATACCTGTCCAAGGACTGGCAGTCTCTCTGATTTGTTTCTCCACTCTTAATACCCCAGTTCCTTAATTACTATTTCAGCATTTTGATATCAGAACTTGAATAGTTTGGGGTGGCCTGTCTTGGTCTAACTGCACAATTTGCTCAGAAATCTATCTCCTACTAGTAGCTCCTGTTCCAGAGAGAAGGGGACAAGTGGAGCTATTCCAGGCCCTATTTTTCTCCTCTTTTGAAGATCCTGACAGTCCTGGTGTGCTCCTTTTAGGGCAGCAGGACTGCCTTGAGCACTGCTACTCAACAGAGGCTGAGTTTAATGCACAAATGACTACAGACCTAAAAACTGTCCATCTTTGTATGAGATGACCCCAACTGAAGAGATTTGAACATGGAGGCTTGTGTGTCTCCCTGAATGAGGAATGTTGTTTGATGCTAATAATTCTGGGGTTATCAGGGAGAAACTGGTTCTTGCCATAAATCCTTGTATTTTCATAGTTTTAGTCTGGTTTATTATTGTCCTAACTGAGTTTCCCTAATTGTTCTGACTCAGCCCTGCCTCAGTTTCCCTGCTTCTCAGTTCTGCCAAACCTCCCTTATCAGAATCCTCCAAAGCCTCCTTATCAGAATACATGATAAGTGTTAAAGAACTTAGGTTTAGAATATCAGAATGCCTCTTCCAAACCAAGCTATCAGAATATCTTATCAAGATGATGTCTCCCCCTGATTATGTCATCCCTCTGGAGACCTACTCCAATATTCTGACTGCTCTTGCCTCTATTTCAGTCTTTCTGATTTACTGCTCATGAAGTAACATAAGCCCCCACCCTTTCTATAGTGAGGTGAATGGCTTAGTTACCCAGGACTTGATTGACACTGTTTGGAGCTCAAAATGCTCAGCTGAGTATTTATAATGAGACATCAATTGTAAAATACTCTTGTGAATAGACAAAAATAAAATTTTTGTCATATCTCTCTCTCTCTTGAGAACGCCCAAAAGGGAATGAAAAGTTATAGAATTGAGGGGAGACCACAGTTACACTCACTTGACTTGAATAACTCCATCACTTCACAATTAGAACACTGAACACATTAGCTAATCTATCTCCATTCATCTTGAAAGGAGTTTCCTTCTGCCCTGCTGCCAGAGAGATGCATCCACCAAAGCTAGCTTCTTTCAAAGCAAAAGAGGTTGGGAAAGAGCAATAAAATTCAAAGTTAGCATGGGCTGGATCATAAAGGCTGTTTTCTGCTACTTTAAATATGGTTCATGCTTTGCTAGGATTTTAAGAACTTCTTGAATTCTTTTATGTGGAATTGGACATTCTGTATAAGGTTAACTTTATTATATTGTATTAGGTGAGAGTCTCTAAAATAATAAGTTTTTTTCTTTGTCCTTTTGTTTCTGTTAAGGACAATATGCAATTTGGGATATTTTTCTATGTATTGGGTATTTTAAAAGCAAACTGATTTGTATGAATAATGTTCACTATGAAACATCTATTTGGATATGATAATTGTTTAAGTTATGAACTTATTGGGACAAATTCCTTACTGCTATCACTATAAGGTTATGATAAATATTTGTTTAGAATTTATCAAAAATCTGATTAATGGAATCTGTTATTAGAGATAAAATTCCTTGGGCTTAAGGTTGAGTTTTAACTGCTCATGTTATAGTTATGTTCCTGCATTTTTTCCTCCTATAACTGATTTCTATAATCAGAGCAATAGTCAATAAAATTGTTAATGCAATTCAATTATGTCATATCTTGCTGTTTCCAGCCTGATTATATGTAATCATTGTATCCTAAATGCTTGGGCAAATAAATATTTAGCCTGATCATATGTCTATTACTAGACAATTAACAGCAGTCTGTGAGACCAAAACTGCTGCTAACACCTGTTGGTTTCCCTTTATCTCACTAACCTGAGTCTCTCATTTATTCTCTTCTAAGGGCAACTTTTGCCTCCTGAAAGAAACACTCAGAGTGGATGTGTTTAATACAAATCTTTCCCAGACTTAAACTCCTATAGGAAACTGTCTGAGGAGACCCCAGTCTCTGTCCTGAGTTTGAGCAGGAGGGAAACTGGAAAAATTACGTCAGTGAACATCACAGGGGCTGAACTGGCCCCCTGGCATCCTGCTCCCTGGTAGGAAATTGGTGTTGTGCCCTGTTTCCTCTTTTATCCCATGACAGGGGCCAGTAAGCTGGGTAGGCAATGCTGATGCTTAGCACTCCCTCTGAATCCTTCCACTCCTCCCCCATAAGAGTGGGGAAACTAGGAAGGAAAAGATTCAGGATCTTTGCTTATTGAAGAACCAATTCTATTATTTTAAAGAAAAACAGCACAGTTAAGATTTCCAAGACCTTAAAGTGCATTCTTATCTTGAATAGATATTAAGGCCTCTTGCCTCCCCAGACTTCTGAGTCCACACCCTTTAATCTCAACCCCAGGAGGAATTAACTTTTCCTGGAAATTAAGTGTGAAAGGGCTAGGCTACAAATAATCTTTTCTCTCAGCATTTTCTCCTACTTCTCTTTGATAGATGGGCCATCAGCATTTTACAAGCAGCCTGTAGAAGGAACCTGATACATTTCCCCATTCCTGAATGTCACCATCTCCACCCTGGATGACAACCCACTTTTAATCTGTTCCTGAGATCTGTTTTCTCTAGTCTTCAAACTTTGGATTCTCAGCTGCCCTTCAGCCTGGAGAATATTGACTAGACAACTGATGGGCACAACTGACCAGGATACCCCTAGATGCCATCCCCCATACCTCACACATCACCTCCTGGCATGAAACCCTAAATCTCTACAATCCTTGTCTGCTTGAAGCAGTTAAGATGGAATCATTGCCCCTTTTCATACATGCATCTGGAGGTGACTGTTTGAGGGTTTCCCCCCTCAAACAGAAGACAGAGCCCCGCTACTCTGAAGATCCTTGGAGAAAATCTTCAACCTTGCCTCAAATGAGGGATACTGACACAAATCTTCTTTTTTTAAATACATTTAAATTTAACTATTTGAGGGGGGAAATGATGTGGGTTAAAGATTCCTTTCTAATTCCCAGTCCCATGAATCCCAATGAAAGATATCTGGGGGGGGGGGGGGGGGGCGCAGGGCCAAGATGGCGGAGAAGAAACACACGACTCTCTGAACATCCTTACTCCCTCACAACCAATTAGATAAATCAGCTTCAGAAATAGCGCTGCACTGATAGATACCACAAGGACTGGAAGCACGACTTACCAGCTGAAGAGAATCTGTAGTTTCAACATAAAAGGTCAGTTCCCAGGGGAGGAAGAAGAGAGGCCAGCACAGAAGGCTGGGTGCTAGCATACTGCACTGATTGGGCTGGGAAGGGCTCTGGGATCAGAGAAGCCACTGAGATAAAGGAATCTGGCACAGGCTGTTAGCTCTTCTCTGCTTATAATATAGCAGTTCAGAAGGGAAATCTAAACACTTTAAAAATTCAGATAGATTAGATTTTCCCCAGATCCTGGGGGTGACTCAGCAGATCTCCGCACCTGGGGTGTGGCCTCAGCTCCCACCTAAAACTAGTTAAGAGATTGATAAGTGGGCGGATATGGCCCAAGGCAACACACACTGCCTAGCTTAGCTGGAGGGTGTGGAACTCAGCTCCAGAAGTCCCAGAGAAGCAGAACCTTTGAACTAGGGGCCACAGTTTCTGGCAGACACTTCCAGTTTGAGCACAGGGGCTTTTCACATCACCTGCTGCAGACATACACGCCCCACCAGGAAGCATAGGCTGGGCTTTGTACCTTCTTTACTTCAATCTCAAACCTCAGGGAAGCCGCTAGAATACAACGCCCTCAAGGCACAGCAGTGCTAGTCACCTCTGAGGTACTTCCAGGGAGGGGGTGGGGAACTCTCTCCCAGAGCTCTATCTTAGCTCAGGCGCAGGGGCCGCTGCATCCCTCCGGTCTGGGAGGAAGCTGGTAAAGAAGTAAATAAATAATTTCCTACCCCAGGGACAGACCCCAAAAGATTTTTTAAATACGAACAAAAAAGCCAGAAAAACTATAGATTCCTTCTACAGAGAGAAAGAGCGGGTATCCAACCCCGAGGAAGTTAACAGCAAAGAGTCAGCAGATAACAACCTAAAGGGGAACAATTCCTGCCCCCCATCACATAACTCTCTCCTAGAAGAGACTATTATAAAGTTAAGAGAGTTTGAAGAAAAATGGGGGAAGGAAAGGGAAGCTATGATAGAGAATGACAACGTCCTGAAATTGGAGTTGGAAAAAATAAAGAATTCACAGGAGATGCAGGGAAACAAAATTTGTGAATTAGAAAAGGTTAAAAAATCACAGGAAAGTAGGATTTCTGAATTGGAAAAGATATAAAAGTCTCAAGAAAATAGAATTTCTGAATTGGAAAAAGAAAATAATTCTCAAAAAAAAAATTAGGGAAATGGAAAAAAATTCAATAGAGCAAAATAATTCATTTAAAAACGAAATTGGACATTTACAAAAAGAACTAAAAACTGTGAAAGAAGAAAATAACTCCTTAAAAGTCAGGATGGAACAAATAGAAATGAATGATTCACAGAGAACCCAAGAATCAGTCAAACAAAACAAAAAAAATGAGAAGCTGGAGAACAACGTCAAATACTTACTGGGAAAATCTATAGACCTGGAAAATAGATCTAGGAGAGATAATCTGCGGATCATTGGACTTCCAGAAAACTATGACCAAAAAAAGAGCCTAGATTCTATTTTACAGGAAATTATCAAAGAGAACTGTCCAGAGATAATAGAAACAGAAGGGAAAGTAGATGTGGAAAGAATTCATCGAACTCCTTCTGAAATAGACCCTAAAAAAAGAACATCATGGAATATTGTGGCTAAGCTGCAGAATTACCACACAAAGGAGAAAATCCTGCAAGCAGCTAGAAAAAAACAATTTAAATACCAAGGTGCCACAATAAGGGTCATTCAAGATCTGGCTGCCTCCACATTAAAAGATAGAAGGTCCTGGAACCTGATATTCTGAAAGGCAAAAGATCAAGGATTGCAACCAAGAATAAACTACCCAGCTAAGTTTAGCATCTTTTTCCATGGAAGAAGATGGTCATTCAATGAAATAGAGGAATTCCATATGTTTCTAAGAAAAAAAACAGACTTAAACAAAAAATTTGATCTACATCCACAAGACTGAAGAGAAACAGAAAAAGGTACAAAGAACCCTTGAGAACTGTAACTCTGTTGTGGGTATATAAAAAGTACTCAAGGATAATTTGATTTTACTGATATAAAAGAAAAAAAGGAGGGTGTAGTAAAGGGAAAGAGGTCGTTTCAGAAAAAGGGGAAGGAATGATAAAAAGAGGGAAACTACATCCCAGGAAGAGGCATAGAAAATACACCATATCTGAGGGAATTTAGTGAGGGGGAGAATCTTTGTGTGAATCTTACTCTCATAAGGAGAGGCTCAAAGAGTAAATAATTAACATATTTGTTTTTCAGAGAATTTTCTCTCACCTCATTAAAAGGGGGGGAGAGAAAAAGGGAAAAGGAAAAGGAGAATAAGTGAAGGGACTTGGAGGGAGGGGGGAGGGATACTAAAAAAAAGGGAGGGTTGCGCATCACTAGGGGGGTCTGTAAATTAAATATCGGGGAGGGGGATAAGGGGGGTCAAGGGAAAAAGCATAATCTGGGGATAATATAATGGCAGGAAATACAGAATTAGTAATTTTAACTGTAAATGTGAATGGGATGAATGCTCCCATCAAACAGAGACAGATAGCAGATTGGATCAAAAATCAGAACCCTACAATACGCACTACAGAACGTACAATACTGCAGGAAACACACTTAAAGCAGGGAAATACATACAGAGTAAAGGTAAAAGGTTGGAGCAGAATCTATTATGCTTCAGGTAAAGCCAAAAAAGCAGGGGTAGCTATGCTTATCTCAGATCAAACAAAAGCAGAAGTTGATCTAATTAAAAGAGATAAGGAAGGAAACTATATCCTGCTGAAAGTTAGCATAAATAATGAAGCCATATCAATACTAAACATATATGTACCAAGTGGTATAGCATCTAACTTTCTAAAGGAAAAGTTAAGAGAGTTGCAAGAAGAAATAGACAGTAAAACTATAATAGTGGGAGATCTCAACCTTGCACTCTCAGATTTAGACAAATCAAACCACAAAATAAACAAGAAAGAAATTAAAAAAGTAAATAGAACATTAGAAAAACTAGGTATGATAGACCTTTGGAGAAAACTGAATGGCGATAGAAAGGTATATACTTTCTTCTCAGCACTTCATGGATCCTATACAAAAATTGACCATATATTAGGACATAAAGATCTCAAAATTAAATGTAGGAAGGCAGAAATAATAATTGCCTTCTTCTCAGACCACAATGCAATAAAAGCTACATTCAGTAAAAAGTTAGGGATAAATAGACCAAAAAGTAATTGTAAACTGAATAATCTCATCTTAAAGAATGACTGGGTGAAAGAGCAAATTAGAGAAACAATTAATAATTTCACCCAAGATAATGACAATGATGAGACATCATACCAAAATCTGTGAGATGCAGCTAAAGCAGTAATAAGGGGAAATTTTATATCTTTAGAGGCTTATTTGAAGAAAATAGAGAAAGAGAAGATTAACGAATTGGGCTTGCAACTTAAAAGGCTAGAAAAAGACCAAATTAAAACCCCCAACCAAATATTAAACTTGAAATACAAAAATTAAAAGGAGAAATCAATAATACTGAAAGTAAAAAAAAAATATTGAATTAATAAATAAAACCAAGAGTTGGTTTTATGAAAAAGCCAATAAAATAGATAAACCTTTGGTAAATCTGATCAGAAAAAAGAAAGAAGAAAATCAAATTGTTAGTCTTACAAATGAAAAGGGGGATCTTTCCACCAATGAAGAGGAAATTAGAGAAATAATAGAGTTACTTTGCCCTACTTTATGCCAATAAATTTGATAACTTAAGTGAAATGGATCACTTCCTCCAAAAATATAGGCTCCCTAGATTAACAGAGGAGGAAATAAATTGCTTAAATAGTCCCATTTCAGAAAAAGAAATAGAACAAGCTATTAATCAACTCCCCAGGAAAAAATCCCCAGGACTAGATGGATTCACATGTGAATTCTACCAAACATTTAAAGAACAATTAGCCCCAATGTTATATAAATTATTTGAAAAAATAGGGGATGAAGGAGTCCTACCAAACTCCTTTTATGACACAGACATGGTACTGATACCTAAACCAGGTAGATCGAAAACTGAGAAAGAAAATTATAGACCAATTTCCTTAATGAATATTGATGCTAAAATCTTAAATAAGATATTAGAAAAAAGACTTCAGAAAATCATCTCCAGGATAATACATTATGATCAAGTAGGATTTATTCCAGGAATGCAGTGCTGGCTTAATATTAGGAAAACTATTAATATAATTGACCATATTAATAATCAAATTAATAAGAACCATATGATCATCTCAATAGAAGCAGAAAAAGCATTTGACAAAATCCAACATCCATTCCTACTAACAACGCTTGAGAGTATAGGAATAAATGGACTATTCCTTAGAATAATCAGGAGTATATATTTAAGACCGTCAGTAAGCATAATATGCAATAGAAATAAACTACAACCTTTCCCAGTAAGATCAGGAGTGAAACAAGGTTGCCCACTATCACCATTACTATTCAATATAGTACTAGAAACGCTAGCCTTGGCAGTAAGAGCCGAGAAAGAGATTCAAGGAATTAGAGTAGGAAATGAGGAAATCAAACTATCACTTTTTGCAGATGACATGATGGTATACTTAGAGACTCTGCTAAAAAGCTACTAGAAATAATTCAAAATTTCAGCAAAGTGGCAAGATACAAAATAAATCCACATAAATCCTCAGCATTTTTATATATCACTAACAAAATGCAACTGCGATAGATACAAAGAGAAATTCCATTCCAAACAAATGTTGAGAGTATAAAATATTTGGGAATCCATCTACCAAAGAAAAGTCAGGAATTATATGAGAAAAATTACAAAACACTTGCCACAAAAATAAAGTCAGATTTAAATAATTGGAAAGACATTCAGTGCTCTTGGATAGGGCAAGCGAATATAATAAAGATGACAATACTCCCCAAACTAATCTATTTATTTAGTGCTATACCAATCAGACTCCCAAGAAACTATTTCAATGACCTAGAAAAAATAACAACAAAATTCATATGGAAGAATAAAATGTCGAGAATTGCAAGGGAACTAATGAAAAAAATCTCAGAGGAAGATGGTCTAAGTGTACCTGATCTAAAGCTATATTATATAGCAGCAGTCACCAAAACCATTTGGTATTGGCTAAGAAATAGACTGGTAGATCAGTGGAACAGATTAGATACAAAGGACAAAAAAAGGGTACATCTATAGCAATCTAATCTTTGACAAACCCAAAGATACCAACATTAGGGATAAAAATTCATTATTTGGAAAAAACTGTTGGGAAAACTGGAAATTAATATGGCAGAAATTAGATATGGATCCACACTTAACACCATATACCAAAATAAGATCAAAATGGGTCCATGATTTAGGCATAAAGAATGAAATCATAAACAGATTAGAGGAACAGAGGATAGTCTACCTCTCAGACCTGTGGAGGAGAAAGGAATTTATGACCAGAGGAGAACTAGAGATCATTATTGATCACAAAATAGAAGATTTTGATTACATCAAACTAAAAAGTTTCTGTACAAATAATACTAATGCAAACAAGATTAGAAGGGAAGTAACAAATTGGGAAAATATTTTTAAAAGCAAAGGTTCTGACAAAGGTCTCATTTCCAAAATATATAGAGAACTGACCTTAATTTATAAGAAACCGAACCATTCTCCAATTGATAAATGGTCAAAGGATATGAACAGACAATTCTCAGATGAAGAAATTGAAACTATATCCACTCACATGAAAGAGTGTTCCAAATCACTACTGATCAGAGAAATGCAAATTCAGACAACTCTGAGATACCACTACACACCTGTCAGATTGGCTAAGATGACAGGAACAAATAATGATGAATGTTGGAGAGGATGTGGGAAAACTGGGACACTAATACATTGCTGGTGGAGTTTTGAAAGAATCCAGCCATTCTGGAGAGCAATTTGGAACTATGCCCAAAACGTTATCAAACTGTGCATACCCTTTGATCCAGCAGTGCTACTACTGGGCTTATATCCCAAAGAAATACTAAAGAGCGGAAAGAGACATATATGTGCCAAAATGTTTGTGGCAGCTCTTTTTGTTGTAGCTAGAAACTGGAAGATGAATGGATGTCCATCAGTTGGAGAATGGTTGGGTAAATTATGGTATATGAAGGTTATGGAATATTATTGCTCTGTAAGAAATGACGAGCAGGAGGAATACAGAGAGGCTTGGAGAGACTTACATTAACTGATGCTGAGTGAAATGAGCAGAACCAGAAGATCACTGTACACTTCAACAACAATACTGTATGAGGATATATTCTGATGGTAGTGGAAATCTTCAACATAAAGAAGAGCCAACTCACTTCCAGTTGATCAATGATGGACAGAGGTAGTTACACCCAGAGAAGAAACACTGGGAAATGAATGTAAATTGTTAGCACTAATATCTGTCTGCCCAGGTTACATGTACCTTCCGAATCTAATGCTTATTGTGCAACAAGAAAATGGTATTTACACACATGTATTGTATCTAGGTTATATTGTAACACAAGTAAAATGTATGGGATTGCCTGTCATCGGGGGGAGGGAGTAAAGGGAGGAAGGGATAATTTGGAAAAATGAATACAAGGGATAATATTATAAAAAAATATAAAAAAAAAATGTTAGTTCACTTATCAAAAAAAAAAAAAAAAAAAGAAAGATATCTGGGTTTTTCCAGCTCCCACCAGATCTGAGCTAACTTGGGCTGTCCCAATTCTGATGATCTACTCAGGTTTTCCCACCCCCCCATCCCCAGCACAAACAGTTCCTTATCTAAAAAAACCCATTGAATACTATTCAATTCTAACCCTGGCTGAAAACAGCCTGGAGCCTGGGACTCCACCCATCTTCAAGATTACCAAAAGCCCACTTTATAAAAAGGGGAACCCGGGTGGCCACTCTTTGCAGAAGCCCCAATATGGCATCCTTACACTGGCCATGTCTGGGTTCCTGTCCATCTGGCACCAGCTCTGGCCCTGGAGTCTTTCTACATTTATCCTTACTTCCAAAACCCAAATAAACCTCTTTTATTAATCTAGGTTTCTGGTCTGTAAATTCCTTTACATGGGACTCTGTGCTGCTACTAGACCTCATTTAACTCTGTATCCTTGTGCCAAATCCAAAGGGGCTGCAGGAGAGCTCTATTTGACTCCCTGTACCCCAAATCTGCCACTAGACTTCAATTAACCCTAATTTCATTCAGGTACCCCTTACCTAACTCATCAATTAGAGCTGGCTGTAGCACATTTTTGGAGGTATTGACATCTTCTGAACAAGCTTTAACTAGTCCATGCCATACTGAATTTGTTCCCAAGAATTCTACATAACATTCAAAATTTGGTATAAGAACAACAGAGGACATTATTGGTGAAAATATTGAACAAAATGGGAAGGAACGAGCCTGACTCAATCCAAAAGAATATGCTCATCTGGCTTGTAGAGATTTTTTCCAATTAAAAATCATTTCATTCATGAGCCAGTACATAAAGGAGTACATACTTTACAAGGAGATCCAAAGACATCAGTGCTGATGTTGAATAAGCTGAATGGACACTAAGTAGTATCAAGACAAAAGAATAAAAAAGAGAATATTGAGAATTCCAAAGAATAACTGTTAATTTTAAAATTTTGCTCAGGCCTCATTAGGGTTACATGCAGGGTAAGTAAAAAATAATCTTTCTTCTTCTTCTCTATTTGTACTATAAAGATTCCAATGACAACTAAGAGGTATTGGTAAATCATATGTAAATTGATAGTGTTTTGTCAAATTCATTTGAGAATTATGAAAATTTATATTGAAAATTATACTTAAAACAATACTATATGATGATCAATTCTGATGGATGTGGTCGTCTTCAACGATGAGATGAGCCAAATCAGTTCCAATAGAGCAGTAATGAACTGAATCAGTTATACCCAGTGAAAAACTCCCGGAAATGAGTATGAACCATTACATAGAATTCCCAATCCCTTTATTTTTATCTGCCTGCATTTTTGATTTCCTTCACAGGTTAATTGTCCACTATTTCAAAGTCTGATTCTTTTTGTGCAGCAAAATAACTGTATGGACTTGTATACATATATTGTATTTAGCATATATTTTAACATATTTAACATGTATTGGTCAATCTGCCATCTGGGAGAGGGAGTGGTGGGAAGGAGGGGAAAAATTGGAACAAAAGGTTTTGCAATTGTCACTGCTGTATATATCTGATAAATAAAAAGCTATAATAAAAATGAAAAAAGAAAATAAATTATAGTTGATATTTATAATATGAATTAAGGATTGCAACCTCATACATATGATATGTCATGTTAGTACTTATGATATGCTTTCTGAGTCACATCATAACTTTTTTGGATGCTAAAACTAATATTAATGTCATTTTATACATGAGGATATTGCCTCAAAGTGTGGTCTTTTACTTTGAAAATGAAAACATAGATTATAAGTGTTAGAGATGGGATTTGAAACCAGATCACCAAGTGACTAGGTCAGTGGTTAATCCAGTATACCAAACTGTTTCATCTAATACAACTTCCAATGTTACATTTCTGTAAACTAAAGCTCAGACAAGTATAAAGTATAAAAGTATAAAGTATAAAGACTTGCCCATGGTCATATAGTTAGTAGCAGAATCAGAACTCAAATACAAGTCTTCTGAAACTTTAAAGTCAAAGGCTAGTGTTCATTCTTTCACACTTGGCTTGAAAAAGAATTTCAAAGAAGCAATAGGCATCAGAATTAATAAAAATAACTATAATGTAATCACATATATGATATAACATATTATAGAATAGAATATATAATAAAAATGGAAAAGGCATAAGGATGTTGAAATAAAAAAGTTGAGGAGTCTCATAATAGATGGATGGTCCATGCCATAGTATATATTGATTTCTGTAGCATGATTTAAAAAAAAATGTATCTATATCTATAGCTATATATATATATATATATATATATATATATTTATATATATATATATATATATATGCACACATACACAAACTTCATAGTTTCCTTTATCACAAATAGCTCCTCTGTTCCTTGTTGTTATTAGTGATGTTTATGACAATTTTTAGTAAGCTGCTGTTATGATGTAGGCATATTGACATGGAACATATAACAAAAGTGCAGTTCTGAGATCAGCCATCAGGATAAGCTCTATGTTGGGCATTTAGTATGTTTAAATAATTCCTATTAACCTAGTGCTAATTTTCTGTCTTTACAATGGAGTAAGTAGTGAGTGACATTCATATCCAAAGGATAGATTGAAGAAACAGTTTTATGAAACTGCATTTTAGATTGGGACATTTAATGCAAAAAAGATCAATTCATCAGTTAACAAATGTTAAGTGCATACTATATAAAAATCACTGAACTCTACTTCTTTTGTTTCACATGCTGTTCTGGAGAGATAGTGATTAACAAAGTGGAAAGCAAGAGATAAACACTGTATATACATGGACTTTCTGAGCTATGGCAACAGAAATGGCTCTAGGGCAGAGGGTTTAGGATGCTTTGTTCAATGGAATATGTAAAGTCCCCAAGGCATTTTGCTTTTCATCAGAGAAAATCTGGTGAGTTAGTTGGGGGTAGGAAGAGGAAGAAAGGAAGAGTAAAGGGTGAAGGTTGCCATAGCAGCCAGTATTTGAGACAGAGGTAAAAAGGTTAATACTGAAACAGCTCCCAATAGCAAGTGAAGTCTGAAATAATGTTTGTTTCTTTTATCTTGAGAATTCCAAATTTAATTAGTATTTTATATATATATATATATATATATATATGTATATATATATATATATATACATATATATATATATATATAGTTAGAGGCAGATAGTTATAGATATAGATTTACTAAAATTATAAGTACATAGTAGAATTATAGGATTTGAAAGCTGGAAGAGTCCTTAGAGATGATTAAATGTGAACCCTCATTTCTAAGAGAGAGAAACAGAGCTCTGAAAAGGTTATATAAGTTGCACAAGTTTACATAGCTAAGTTTTTAGTTGGACCATGAATAGAATCTAAGTCTGTTTGCACTCAGGTATTTTTTTCCCTATCTATATTGAACTATCATCTCCTTTTTTCTTGCTTGTCTTTGTCATTCTCCTCAGTTCCTCTTCTTTTTCACTTCTTGCTCTCCCTTTTCATTTTCTTCTTTTTTTCTTCCTTTTCTCTCTCCTCCCTCTTCCTCTCTTCTTTTTCTGTCTTCTCTACTCTTCCTTTCCCCCTTTTTTCCTTGTTTTCCTCTGTGTTAAAATTATATCTCATTATGAGCCCTCAACCGCCTTACTAGTTAGTATAGTAAGTAGATATATAACAAGCCAGTATAAGGCAACAATAAAAAAGGAAATAGAAATTAAGAATGTAAAAAGGAAAATAGAAGCCACTTGGAAAAACAATTACAAAAACAAAACTTGCCTTCTAAATTAAGTTCATATTCAGATCATGTGTCCTAAAATCCCAACATATTTCCTGCATCCTAATTATTTGTCTATGTGCCTATTGTGCCTTAATAAAATATATTTTTTCCCTGCAAATATCCAAAAACTGGTACTGTTTATTCTGAACAATCAGGAAACCTATCATGGTCACTTGCCGGTAAATTTAAACCAAAGGCATCCAGATTGGCACTATTATTAAAGCAGAACCAAGCAGTTGGTAAACATGATTCCTTGAATTCACTAGAAGAAACCAAAGGTAGACAAAAACCTCTGTTTCTTATCTCTGGGAAGAACCTCTCTTTATAACTGTTTTTCAATAGAATACTCTCCTTCTTTCTCTTTCTCTCCTTTTTCCTCTCCTTCTTCCCTTCCTTAACTCCTACTCTCTCTTTTATATTTCCCCTTCTCCTACAGAAATCACCCATTCCTAGAGCTAATGTACATGGAAATCTTACATATTTAGAATTTAGAATAGAACATAAACAAACATGGCTTCTTGAAAATAAAAAAATTTAAAAAATGCACAAAGGCAATGCAGGTGATTGGAATGAAAACAGGAAATTATGAAAAACTTTTAAAGTAAATTTAACTGATAAAGGCCTCATTTCTCAAATATAAGAAGTGAGTCGAATTATAATACTGACTCATTCCCCAATAAAAATTCTCAAAGGATATGAATTGGCAATTTTCAGAAGAAATTAAAGTTTAATAAAATGCATTAAATCATTATTGTTTAGAGAAATACAAATAAAAAACAATCTGAGGCACCTATCAGGTTGCCTAATATGACAAAAATGGTAAATGACAGATGTTCAAGGAGTTGAAAGGAGATGAAGGCATCGATTCATTCTTTATAGCATTGTGAAATGAACTGATCCTTCTGAAGAGTAATTTGGAATTATGCCTGAAAAGCTAGTAACAGTGGCTACCCTTTGACCCAAAAATACCACTAATAGGTCTATTTCAAAGAAATCAAAGGAAAAAGGGGAAAATAATGATGCCCATCAATTGGGAAATGGCTGAATATGTTATGGTATATAATTGTAATGGAAACCTAGTTTGCTGTAACAAATGAAAAGGAAAATGGTTTCACAAAAATCTGAGAGTATCTGTATGAACTGATACAAAGTAAATTGAACAGAGCCAGGATTCCACAATAATAGCAATATAGTATGGTGATCAATTGTGAATTATTTAGCTATTCTCATCAATGTAAGGATCCAAGAACATTCTGAAGGATTTGTGAGGGAAAATGATATCTAACTATAGAGAAAGAACTGATGGATTCTGAATACAGACCAAATCATAACAATTTTTACTTTAAATTTCTCTCTCTCTTTTTTCTTTTGGTCTGTGTTCTGTTATGCAATCTGGCTACTATCATATCTGGAAATATGTTTTGCATAACTGCACATGTATAAACAATATCAAAAATCTTGGTTCTCAATGACTATAGAGAAAAAATGGAAAATAGAAAACTTAGAACTCAAAAATTATTTAAAAATAATATTGAACTTGTTTTTCATTAATTGAGAAAAAAAACTTTCTTTAAAAATGAAAAATAAGAAAAAAAAACAAAAAATAAGGATTACAGGATAATTTTCCCATTTAGGAATGTAAATAGCTTACCCTTAATGCATTCCTTATTATTTCTCTTTTATGTTCTTATTTGTGTCTTGAGTCATGTCTGAATATGTAAAATTTAATTTTTTTTTTCTATTTTCACCTTTTTGACATAATTTGTTTCTTGATGTCTCATAAAGTCATTAACTTTCATATAATCAATTCTAACATTAAAATACTTTTTTCAGTTAGGTTCTATGCATCTTTTTGTCATTTGACCAATTCTGTTTTTATAAGGATTCATTTTTATACATTTTTTGTCATACTATTATTTTATTCATTATATTCTTACAGTACTTTTGTTTTCTTTCCTATTTTTTTTCTTAACTGCTCTTATTAGATTTTGAAAAATCTTTTTTTTTTTTCTCCAAAAATTCTCTTTCCTTAGTTCTTTTAAGAATTTTTTGTTGGACTTATATCTAATTTATATCTATGTGTCTATATTTATATATGTATATGAATGTATGTCTATATATATTTCTTTCAGGCTTTGCTTCTATATGTATATATATTGATGTCTTTTTTTGAGTTTATGTCTTAAACATCTCCATCATCATAGCTTTTTGTGAAAGATATTTTTTGTTATTTGTTTGCTCATCTTTGCTATGTACTTTGACTTTGAGCTTTATATTAATTTGAGTCTGCTCACCTTTGGTATGGGATGGGTTGGCATAACTGTCAAAAACTTTATGCTTTTTTTTGCCTTACTGTTTTCATAACTAGTCTGGGGGGTTAGAGATTCATTGTAGTCAGTGGAAAGGTCTAAATATTGCTCTTCTAACTACATTCTGGTTTTTGTCCAAGGAAGGTCCCTGATCCTAAGTGAGTATACTTTAATAGGATATAGATATCCTTTTTGCCTTAAAACTGTGACCAGGAAGTAGGATCCCTCCTCTGTTTTTGAGTGCAAGTTTTACTTTTAGACATGAAACTATGACCCAGAATTAGATTATAGATGATGGAATTGTCAAAGGTGCTCTAGTCCTGTACTCACTGACAACAGAGGGATCTCCTCTAATCTCTGTCTTAGAAGTTTTCCATTCTTTTTATCAGCCTTCAGAGTTATTGCTGCCATAGCTACTTTTTCTTTCACTGCCTCCAAAGCCCATAGCTACTTTTGCTGAATGGACCTCTAGACTAGCTCTACTGCAATGTCCCAGACCTCTTCTTCTGATATATTAAATTGTCTTGGGCTAGAAAAATATCTCACCCTAATCTCATGTTGACTATGTTCTTCCAGAATTTGAATTGATGCATAGTTTTAAGATTTGTTTCAATGGAAACTTTGGGAAGTAAGAAAATTGCCAAACAACCCTCTGAAGCAACAAATTATTGTATAATTTTATGATATTATAGAAGTGATGATATATTCTTACATAATAGTAAATTGGAATGCAAAGGTCAAATTTGTTTGTGTATTTTAGACAGTCTTTGTCTGTTTCGTATTGGTAAAGTCATGGATGACCCATTACTTATACCAATGGGGAATTTCCTTATGAAAAGCTACTGATCTAGTTCTAATATAAAACACACCAACATAAATACATATATCTATATATATATATCTATATATATATATATCTATATATATATATATATATATGTATATATATATATATATACATGTATATATATATATACATATATATGTGTGTGTGTGTGTGTGTGTGTGTGTGTGTGTGTGTGTAGTCAAAATTATAACTTATAGATAAAAGCTCTGGTTCTGTTACTTTATAGTTATGTGACATTGGCCAAGTCATATGATCTAATCAATCACATCACCAAATTGCTACCTAGTTTCATTCCTTTGGACATTTCTTGCATGTGACTATACCTGGGGCATATTGATTTCCTCCGCTAGACTGTAAACTCTGCAAGGGCAGGGACTAGTTTTATTTTTTGTATTTATGTCCTAAATATTTAGATAGTCTCTGGTGCTTGGAAGTCACTTAATAAATGTTAATTGTTTAGAAAACTGGCTTCTCTGAACCTCAAGATGATTTGCTTTTGTTTTACTATCCAAAACAGGCATAATAAAAAAAAAAAAGAAAAAAAGAAAAAGAAAAAAACAAACTAGAATCTGCTTCATAGGATCACAAAATCTTGGTGGGGTCTGGAAGACTTGAAGATAGTTTTCTCATATTAATTGCTACACATGATGCTACTTTGTGAATGAAAAGGCTGCTTCTTTCCCAAGAAAACAAGGTCTGCTGTTTTTGGCATGAATCCTCAAAAGCCTAAAGGTTTTGGACCCTACTACAGCTCCAACTCCAGAACAATAATGGAAATTATCTATTGCTTATTCTCTGATTTTTTAGAAAGCACAAGAAGCTTAAGTTTTACTTTTCATTCTTGTCACTAATCATGTTATCATAGGCATGCCAGTCCACATCTTATATTTTATTTTCTTATTCTGGTGAATGCAGAAAATAATATCAGTCCTACTTATGTCATAAAGTTATAAAAAAGGAATATAAAATTTGGAATGACTAGAATGCTCATAGTTGCCTCCATACTTCTGATTTCAAGAAATTCTGACCTAAAAAACAACCTTGAAGCCAGTATATAATAAGAGAAAGTTATTAATGTTTCATGTATTTAATCATTTATTTGTTTTTAAAACAGTAAAAACCTACTATTTTCTAAGTCCTTTGCATTTTTGAGATAGAATAGATAGCTGTCTAGGCAGTTTTAAAAAAGGACCCCTGAAGCTCCCTGAATAAAAGAAAAGAAGAAGAACAACAACAACAAACAAAAATTCTGCTTAATGCTGGGCCTGCCAAGGTTCTTGGAATTTCACTGGTATAAAAATTTCCTTTGTAAAAAGTTATTTGGGGGGCAGAGCCAAGATGATAGAGAAGAGAAATGCCTTTTTATGAGCTCTCCTGACATCCCTTAAATTAACAGCAAATCAACCCTCTGAGTTTTGAAATGAAAGAACTCATACATATTTGGAAAGTAATAGATTTCCATTAGAAGATAATTTGGAAGATCTTCAGAAAGGTCTGTTTCAATTGGGCACAGAGGGAAACAGGCCAAGAAGAGACACCCAAATGCAGGTAGTGTGGGCTCTGAGAACTGCGAAATCTATTAAGAGGAGTTCATAGTTGTGTTGGCTACTTTGTTCTAGTTGCAAATCAGTAGATCAGTAGATAGTTGTAAGATATCCAACACAAATAAAAAAAAATAGATTATCTCAGGACCAGGCCACTACCATCCAGCACTATAAGTTAATAAGCACTGACCCAGCACACAGTCATTTGTAGAGGAAGCTTGTAAAGTCTCCTTTTTATCCCCAAAGTAAAACTCAACCTTTTCTAAAAAATGAGGGAAAAAAGCAAATGAACTCTGACCACAGATAGTTTTTATGAAAGAGAACAGAATTCAAAACTTGAGGACACCAAAAGCAGATTATCTCCAGATGAAGCCACAAAGGGTGACATAAATTGGTTCCCATCTCACAAGGCTCTCTTAGAAGAATTCAAAAAGGATCTTAAAAGAGAATTAGAAGAAAGATGAGGAAAGGAAATGAGAACTTTCCAAGAGATTTTGTAAAGGAAACACAGAAACTGTGTGAAGAAAACTCCCAAGATTTAGTAAAATGGAGAAAGCATATAATTCCTTACAAAATAGATTTGACAAAATGAAAGAAGGAAACAACTCCTTGCAAAACAAAATTTGTGAAATGGGAAAAAAAAATCTATAGAAAAAACGACTCATTTAAAAATTCAATTGCTCAAATACAAAAGGAACTAAAAAGTTAAGTGAAGAAAATAATTCATGGGGGGGAGACAAGATGGCGGAGAAGATACATGCAAATTTCTAAGCTCCCTCTTACCCTCGATACCAACTATTTAACTCAGCCTCAAAAAATAGCACTGGACTGGTAAAAACTATAAAGATTAAAAGTACAACTTACCAGCCGAAGAGAATCTGGAATTCATCAGAAAAGGTCGGTCCTGAAGGGTGGAGAAAAAGACCAGCACAGACAGGGTTAGACTAAAGGCTAGCAAATTGTGCCAATTGGGCTGGGGGGCCCTCTGGGGTTAGAAAAGCTGCTGAGACAGAGGAATCTGGCATAGGCTGATAGCTCTACTCTGCTTGCAAAACAGCAAATCAATAGAGAAATCAAAGCCACTTAAAAACAAAACAAAAAAAAAAACAAAAAACCAAAAACAAAAACAAAAACAAACCACCAGAAACTATAACTACCCCAAACACAGATCATGGTATGGCTGTGCAGTAGCCTTCTGCTGTCCGGGGCTTTTCCTTGAGGAATTTAAGAACCTGCATAGCTAGGGACATAGCCCGGGGAAGCTTCTAATCCACACAGTGAGGGGCTTGGTCTGAGGCAGTGAAAATTCCACAGGAGCAAAACTCCTGAAGCAGCAAAATGCCCATAGCATCAACTATGCTTCCCCAGTCAAGAACCATCAGACAAAGGAAAAAATACTGGAAGCTGCTAGAAAAAAGCAATTCAGATATGGAGGAGCCACAATAAGGATAACCCAGGATCTAGCAGTGTCCACATTAAAAGAACTAAGGGCCTGGAACATGATATTCCGAAAGGCTAAGGAACTTGGTATGCAGTCAAGAATAACTTATCCAGCAAAAATGAGCATCATTTTCCAGGGAAGAAGATGGACATTTAACGAAATAAATGAATTCCATCTATTCTTGATAAAAAAACAAGACCTACATAAAATGTTTGATCTTCAAATACAGAACTCAAGAGATTTCTAAAAAGGTAAAAAGAAATCTTGAGAACTATACTTCTGTTATAAAAATATGAAAAGAACATACGTATAATTTGTCCTGGAAACTAGAGGTGGAAAGGAAATTATATCATAAAAAAGTGTAAAGTGATGGTACTACATCTCATGAAGAGGCAAAGGTAACCTATTATATCTGAGAGAAAGAAAGGAGGGAGATGAACATAGTGTGAATCAATAGACATATTCAATTTATGGTGAAACTTCTTCCGATTCATTTAAAAGTGAGAGGGAAGGAGTAAGCTAAGAGGAAGGGAATACAGAAATTGTGAGGAAGAGGGGTAAAATAAGGGAAGTAACTTTAAAGTGGGGGAGGGATACTAAAAAGGGAGGGCTATGAAAAGCAAGTGGTTTTCACAAGGTTAATATTGGGTAGGGGGGTAAGAGGGAAGGAAAGGAGAAAAGCATAAGCAGGGGTTAACAGGATGGCAAGCAATATAGAATTATTCATTCTAACCATAAATGTGAATGGGGTAAACTCCATCATAAAGAGGAACCAGTTAGCAGACTGGATTAAAAGCCAGAATCCTACTATATGTTGTTTACAGGAAACACTTGAAACAGGGTGATACATTCAAACTAAAAGTAAAAGGGTGGAGCAGAATCTACTATACTTCAGGTGAAGCCAAAAAAGCAGGTGTAGCCATCCTCATCTCAGATGAAGCAAAAACAAAAATTGATCTAATTAAAAGAGATAAGGAAGGGCATTATATCCTGCTAAAGGGTAGCATCAATAATGAAGCAGTATCAATGTTAAACATATATGCACCAACTGGTGCAGCATCTAAATTCTTAAAGAGAAATTAAGAGAGCTGCAAAAAGAAATAGACAGCAAAACTATAATAGTGGGAGATCTTAACGATCTTAACCTTGCACTCTCAGAATTAGATAAATCAAACCACAAAATAAATAAGAAAGAAGTCAAAGAGGTAAATAGAATAGTAGAAAAGTTTGATATGATAGATCTTTGGTGAAAGCTAAATGGAGACAGAAAGGAGTATACTTTCTTCTCAGTAGTTCATGGAACCTATACAAAAATTGACCATATACTAGGGCATAAAAACTCAAAATCAAATGCAGTAAGGCAGAAATAGTAAATGCATAGATTTCAGACCACAATGCAATTAAAATTACATTTAATAAAAAGCTAGGGGAAGTTTTTCTGTCAGGGGCGGAGCCAAGATGGCGGAGAAGAAACACACTACTCAGTGAACGTCCTCACTCCCTCACAACCAATTAGATAAATTAAGTCTCAAAATTAGCTCAGGACTGATAGATACCACAAGGACTGGAAGCACGACTTACCAGCTGAAGAGAATCTGGAGTTTCAACAGGAAAGGTCAGTTCTCAGGGGAGGAATAAGAAAGACCAGCACAGACGGTGGGGTAGGGGCACACTGCGCCCATTGCGCTGGGAGGGGCTCTGGGATCAGAGAAGCCACTGAGGTAAAGGAATCTGGCACAGGCTGTTAGCTCTTCTCTGCTAATTATTTAGCAGTTCAGAAGAGAAAGCCAAAATATTTTAAAACTCAGATTAGATTTCCCCCCCCCCCCCACCCTGGGGCAGACTCGGCACCAGGGGGTGTGGCCTCAGCTACCTCCTGAGAATAGTTAAGAGACTGACAAGTGGGTGGATACGGCCCAAGGCAACACACACGGCCTAGCTTAGCTGGAGGGAGTGGAACTCAGCTCCAGGAAGTCCCAGAGAAGCGGAACCTTTGAACTAGGGACCGCGGTTTCTGGCAGACACTTCCAGTTTGAGCGCAGGGGCTTCTCACGTCACCTGCTGCAGATATCCACTCCCCACCCGGACACATAGGCTGAGCTTCTTGCTGTCTTCACTATTCTACGCCCTCAAAGCACAGCAGTGCTAATCACCTCTGAGGCACTTCCAGGGAGGGGGTGGGGAACTCTCTCCCAGAGCTCTCTCTTAGCGCGGGCGCAGGGGCCGCTGCATCCATCTGGTCTGGGAGGAAGCTGGTAAAGAAGTAAATAATTTCCTACCCCAGGGACAGACCCCAAAACATTTTTTAAGTATGAGCAAAAAAGCTAGAAAAACTATAGATTCCTTCTATACAGAGAAAGAGCGGGTACCCAACCCCGAGGAAGTTGACAGCAAAGATTCAGAAGATAACAACCTAAAGGGGAACGATTCCTGCCCCCCATCACATAACTCTCTCCTAGAAGAAGCTCTTAAGAAATTGAGGGAGATCGAAGAAAAATGGGGCAAGGAAAGGGAAGTTATGATAGAGAATAACAACGTCCTGAAATTGGAGTTGGAAAAAATAAAGAATTCACAGGAGATGCAGGGAAACAAAATTAGTAAATTAGAAAAGGTTAAAAAAACACAGGAAAGTAGGATTTCTGAATTGGAAAAGATAAAAAAGTCTCAAGAAAATAGAATTTCTGAATTGGAAAAAGAAAATAATTCTCAAAAAAAAAATTAGGGAAATGGAAAAAAACTCAATAGAGCAAAATAATTCATTTAAAAACGAAATTGGGCATTTACAAAAAGAACTAAAAACTGTGAAAGAAGAAAATAACTCCTTAAAAGTCAGGATGGAACAAATGGAAATGAATGATTCACAGAGAACCCAAGAATCAGTCAAACAAAACAAAAAAAATGAGAAGCTGGAGAACAACGTCAAATACTTACTGGGAAAATCTATAGACCTGGAAAATAGATCTAGGAGAGATAATCTGCGGATCATTGGACTTCCAGAAAACTATGACCAAAAAAAGAGCCTAGATTCTATTTTACAGGAAATTATCAAAGAGAACTGTCCAGAGATAATAGAAACAGAAGGGAAAGTAGATGTGGAAAGAATTCATCGAACTCCTTCTGAAATAGACCCTAAAAAAAGAACACCACGGAATATTGTGGATAAGTTGCAGAATTACCACACAAAGGAGAAAATCCTGCAAGCAGCTAGAAAAAAACAATTTAAATACCAAGGTGCCACAATAAGGGTCACCCAAGATCTGGCTGCCTCCACATTAAAAGATAGAAGGGCCTGGAACCTGATATTCCGAAAGGCAAAAGATCAAGGACTGCAACCAAGAATGAACTACCCAGCTAAGTTTAGCATCTTTTTCCATGGAAGAAGATGGTCATTCAATGAAACAGAGGAATTCTATATGTTTCTAAGAAAAAAACCAGACTTAAACAAAAAATTTGATCTACATCCACAAGACTGAAGAGAAACAGAAAAAGGTACACAGAACCCTTGAGAACTGTAACTCTGTTGTGGGTATATAAAAAATACTCAAGGATAATTTGATTTTACTAATATAAAAGAAAAAAAGGGGGGTGTGGTAAAGGGAAGGAGGTCGGTTCAGAAAAAGGGGAAGGTGTGATAAAAAGAGGGAAACTACATCCCAGGAAGAGACATAGAAAATACACCATATCTGAGGGAACTTAGTGAGGGGGAGAATCATTGTGTGAATCTTACTCTCATCAGAAGAGGCTCAAAGAGTAAATAATTAACATATTTGTTTTTCAGAGAATTTTCTCTCACCTCATTAAAAGGGGGGAGAGGAAAAGGGGAAAGGAAAAGGAGAATAAGTGAAGGGACTTGCAGGGAGGGGGGAGGGATCCTAAAAAAAAAAAAAAGAGGGAGGGTTGCGCGTCACAAGGGGGGTCTATAAATTAAATATCGGGGAGTGGGATCAGGGGGGTCAAGGGAAAAAAGTATAATCTGGGGATAATACGATGGCAGGAAACACAGAATTAGTAATTTTAACTGTAAATGTAAATGGGATGAACGATCCCATCAAACGGAGACGGATAGCAGATTGGATCAAAAAGCAGAACCCTACAATATGCTGTCTACAGGAAACACACTTAAAGCAGGGAGATACATACAGAGTAAAGGTAAAAGGTTGGAACAGAGCCTATTATGCTTCAGGTAAAGCCAAAAAAGCAGGGGTAGCTATCCTTATCTCAGATCAAGCAAAAGCAGAAGTAGATCTCGTTAAAAAAGATAAGGAAGGAAACTATATCCTGCTGAAAGGTAGCATAAATAATGAAGCCATATCAATACTAAACATATATGCACCAAGTGGTATAGCATCTAACTTTCTAAAGGAAAAGTTAAGAGAACTGCAAGAAAAAATAGACAGTAAAACTATAATAGTGGGAGATCTCAACCTTGCACTCTCAGATTTAGACAAATCAAACCACAAAACAAACAAGAAAGAAATTAAAAAAGTAAATAGAACATTAGAAAAACTAGGTATGATAGACCTTTGGAGAAAACTGAATGGCAATAGGAAGGAATATACTTTCTTCTCAGCAGTTCATGGATCCTATACAAAAATTGACCATATATTAGGACATAAAGATCTCAAAATTAAATGTAGGAAGGCAGAAATAATAAATGCCTTCTTCTCAGATCACAATGCAATAAAAGCTACATTCAGTAAAAAGTTAGGGGTAAATAGACCAAAAAGTAATTGGAAACTGAATAATCTCATCTTAAAGAATGACTGGGTGAAAGAGCAAATTATAGAAACAATTAACAATTTCACCCAAGATAATGATAATGATGAGACATCATATCAAAATCTTTGGGATGCAGCTAAAGCAGTAATAAGGGGAAATTTTATATCTTTAGAGGCTTATTTGAAGAAAATTGAGAAAGAGAAGATTAACGAATTGGGCTTACAACTTAAAAGGCTAGAAAAAGACCAAATTATAAACCCCCAACCAAAAATTAAACTCGAAATACAAAAATTAAAAGGAGAAATCAATAAAATTGAAAGTAAAAAAACTATTGAATTAATAAATAAAACCAAGAGTTGGTTTTATGAAAAAGCCAATAAAATAGATAAACCTTTGGTAAATTTGATCAAAAAAAAGAAAGAGGAAAATCAAATTGATAGTCTTACAAATGAAAAGGGGGATCTTTCCACCAATGAAGAGGAAATTAGAGAAATAATAAGGAGTTACTTTGCCCAACTTTATGCCAATAAATTTGATAACTTAAGTGAAATGGATGACTTTCTCCAAAAATATAGGCTCCCTAGATTAACCGAGGAGGAGATAAATTGCTTAAATAGTCCCATTTCAGAAAAAGAAATAGAACAAGCTATTAATCAACTCCCCAGGAAAAAATCCCCAGGGCCAGATGGATTCACATGTGAATTCTACCAAACATTTAAAGAACAATTAGCCCCAATGTTTTATAAATTATTTGAAAAAATAGGGGATGAAGGAGTCCTACCAAACTCCTTTTATGACACAGACATGGTACTGATACCTAAACCTGGTAGATCGAAAACTGAGAAAGAAAATTATAGACCAATCTCCTTAATGAATATTGATGCTAAAATCTTAAATAAGATATTAGAAAAAAGACTTCAGAAAATCATCTCCAAGATAATACACTATGATCAAGTAGGATTTATTCCAGGAATGCAGGGCTGGTTTAATATTAGGAAAACTATTAATATAATTGACCATATTAATAATCAAATTAATAAGAACCATATGATCATCTCAATAGATGCAGAAAAAGCATTTGACAAAATCCAACATCCATTCCTACTAAAAACTCTTGAGAGTATAGGAATAAATGGATTATTCCTTAGAATAATCAGGAGTATATATTTAAGACCGTCAGTAAGCATAATATGCAATAGAAATAAACTGCAACCTTTCCCAGTAAGATCAGGAGTGAAACAAGGTTGCCCACTATCACCATTACTATTCAATATAGTACTAGAAACGCTAGCCTCGGCAATAAGAGCCGAGAAAGAGATTCAAGGAATTAGAGTAGGAAATGAGGAAATTAAACTATCACTTTTTGCAGATGACATGATGGTATACTTAGAGAACCCCAAACACTCTGCTAAAAAGCTACTAGAAATAATTCAAAATTTCAGCAAAGTGGCAGGATACAAAATAAATCCACATAAATCCTCGGCATTTTTATATATCACTAACAAAATGCAACAGCAAGAGATACAAAGAGAAATTCCATTCCAAACAAATGTTGAGAGTATAAAATATTTGGGAATCCATCTACCAAAGAAAAGTCAGGAATTATATGAGAAAAATTACAAAACACTTGCCACAAAAATAAAATCAGATTTAAATAATTGGAAAGACATTCAGTGCTCTTGGATAGGCCGAGCGAATATAATAAAGATGACAATACTCCCCAAACTAATCTATTTATTTAGTGCTATACCAATCAGACTCCCAAGAAACTATTTTAATGACCTAGAAAAAATAACAACAAAATTCATATGGAAGAATAAAAGGTCAAGAATTGCAAGGGAACTAATGAAAAAAAAACTCAGAGGAAGGTGGTCTAAGTGTACCTGATCTAAAGCTATATTATATAGCAGCAGTCACCAAAACCATTTGGTATTGGCTACGAAATAGACCGGTAGATCAGTGGAACAGATTAGATACAAAGGACAAAAAAGGGTACATCTATAGCAATCTAATCTTTGACAAACCCAAAGATTCCAACATTAGGGATAAAAATTCATTATTCGGAAAAAACTGTTGGGAAAACTGGAAATTAGTATGGCAGAAATTAGATATGGATCCACACTTAACACCATATACCAAGATAAGATCAAAATGGGTCCATGATTTAGGCATAAAGAGGGAGATAATAAATAGATTAGAGGAACAGAGGATAATCTACCTCTCAGACTTGTGGAGGAGGAAGGAATTTATGACCAGAGGAGAACTAGAGATCATTATTGATCACAAAATAGAAGATTTTGATTACATCAAACTAAAAAGTTTCTGTACAAATAATACTAATGCAAACAAGATTAGAAGGGAAGTAACAAATTGGGAAAATATTTTTAAAAACAAAGGTTCTGACAAAGGTCTCATTTCCAAAATATATAGAGAACTGACCGTAATTTATAAGAAACCGAACCATTCTCCAATTGATAAATGGTCAAAGGATATGAACAGACAATTCTCAGAGGAAGAAATTGAAACTATATCCACTCACATGAAAGAGTGTTCCAAATCACTACTGATCAGAGAAATGCAAATTAAGACCACTCTGAGATACCACTACACACCTGTCAGATTGGCTAAGATGACAGGAACAAATAATGACAAATGTTGGAGGGGATGTGGGGAAATTGGGACACTAATACATTGCTGGTGGAGTTGTGAAAGAATCCAGCCATTCTGGAGAGCAATCTGGAATTATGCCCAAAAAGTTATCAAACTGTGCATACCCTTTGACCCAGCAGCGCTACTACTGGGATTATATCCCAAAGAAATACTAAAGAGCGGAAAGAGACATATATGTGCCAAAATGTTTGTGGCAGCTCTTTTTGTTGTAGCTAGAAACTGGAAGATGAATGGATGTCCATCAGTTGGAGAATGGTTGGGTAAATTGTGGTATATGAAGGTTATGGAATATTATTGCTCGGTAAGAAATGACCAGCAGGAGGAATATAAAGAGGCCTGGAGAGACTTAAATCAACTGATGCTGAGTGAAATGAGCAGAACCAGAAGATCACTGTACACTTCAACAACAATACTGTATGGGGATGTATTCTGATGGAAGTGGAAATCTTCAACATAAAGAAGATCCAACTCACTTCCAGTTGATCAATGATGGACAGGGGTAGCTGCACCCAGAGAAGAAACACTGGGAGGGGAATGAAAATTGTTAGCACTAATATCTGTCTGCCCAGGTTGCATGTACCTTCGGATTCTAATGTTTATTGTGTAACAAGAAAATGATATTCGCACACATGTATTGTACCTAGACTATATTGTAACACATGTAAAATGTATGGTATTGCCTGTCGTCGGGGGAGGGAATAGAGGGAGGGGGGGTAATTTGGAAAAATGAATACAAGGGATAATATTATAAAATATATATATATATATATACATATATATATATATATATATATATAATAAAAAAATATATATATAAAAAAAAAATTAAAAGCACAGTTAAAAATCCAAAAAAAAAAAAAAAAAAAAAAAGTTTTTGCCAGGGCAGTTGATAAAATTAAAGCTCAATTCATTTATAAAAAAAAAAAAAAAAAAAAAAGGGGGAGTGGAAAAGGAAAAAGGAAAAGAGTAATAAGGGAAAGATACAAGAAAGGGTAAGGAACTTAAAAGGAGGAGGAGGGATACTAAAAAGGGAGGGCTGTATGTCACAAGTGGGGTCCTTAAGTTTAATACTAGGGAAGGGGTTCAGGTGGGACAAGGGGAAAAAAGCATAATCTGGGGATAATATGATGGCAGGAGATACAGAACTAGTAATTTTAACTGAAAATGTGAATGGGATGAACTCTCTTATTAAGTGGAGGCGGATAGCAGACTGGATCAAAAGTCAGAATGCTGCAATATGTTGCTTACAGGAAACACATTTAAAGCAGGGAGATACTTACAGAGTGAAGGTAAAAGGTGGAGCAGAATCTATTATGCTTCAAGTGAAGTCAAAAAAGCTGGGATAGCTATCTTTATCTCAGATCAAGCAAAAGCAGAAAATAATCTAATTAAAAGAGGTAAGGAAGGAAACTATATCATGCTAAAGGGTAGCATATTCAGTGAAGCCATATCAATACTAAACATATATGCACTAAGTGGTATAGCATCTAACTTCCTAAAGGAGAAATTATGAGATTTGCAAGAAGAAATAGACAGCAAAACCATAATACTGGGATATCTCAAACTTGCACTCTCAGAACTAGATAAATCAAACCACAAAACAAATAAGAAAGAAATTAAGGAGGTAAATAGAACATTAGAAAAATTAGGTATGATAAATCTTTGGAGAAAACTGAATGGTGATAGAAAGGAGTGTACTTTTTTCACAGCAGTTCATAGAACCAATACAAAAATTGACCATATATTGGGAAATAAAAATCTCAAAATTAAATGCAGGAAGTCAGAAATAGTAAATGCTTTTTTTTCTCAGATCACAATGCAATAAAAAACTACATTCATTAAGAATTTAGGGATAAATAAACCAAAAAGTGATTGGAAACTAAATAATCTCATCTTAAAGAATGATTGAGTGAAACTGCAAATTATAGTAACAATTAATAATTTTATTCAAGATAATGACAACGATGAGACATCATACCAAAATTTGTGGGATGCAGCTAACATGGTAATAAGGGGAAATGTTATATCTTTAGAGGCTTACTTGCATAAAATAAAGAAAGAAAAGATCAATGAATTGGGCCTTCAACTTAAAAAGCTAGAAAAAGACCAAATTAAAACCCCCAACCAAATACTAAACTTGAAATTCTAAAATTAAAAGTATAAATCAATAATATTTAAAGGAAAAAAATTATTGAATAAATAAATAAAATTGAGTTGGTTTTATGAAAAAGCCAATAAAATAGATAAACCTTTGGTAAATCTGATCAGAAAAAGGAAAGAAGAAAATCAAATTGTTAGGCTTAAAAATAAAAAGGGGGATCTTTCAACCAATGAATAGGAAATTAGAGCAATAATAAGAAGTTACTTTGCCCAACTTTATGCCAATAAATTTGATAACAAGTGTAATGGATGACTACCAACAAAAATATAGGCTTCTCAGATCAGATTAACAGAGAAGGAAGTAAATAGCTTAAATAGTCCCATTTCAGAAAAAAGAAATAGTAGAAGCTATTATTCAAATCCCTAAGAAAAAATCTCCAGGACCAGATGAATTTACATGCAAATTCTACCAAACATTTAAAGAATAATTAGCCCAATGGTATATAAAGTATTTGAAAAAAATAGAGAATGAAGGAGTCCTATCAAACTCCTTTTATGACACAGACATGGTACTGATACCTAAACCAGGTAGATTGAAAACTGAGAAAGAAAACTATAGACCAATCTGCTTAATGAATATTGATGCTAAAATCTTAAATAAGGTATTAGCAAAAAGATTTCAGAAAATCATCCCCAGGGTAATACATTATGATCAAGTAGGATTTATATCAGGAATGCAGGGCTGGTTTAATATTAGGAAAACCATTAGTATAATTGACCATATTAATAATCAAATTAACAAAAAACATATAATCATCTCAATACATGCAGAAAAAGCATTTGATAAAATCCAACATCCATTCCTACTAAAAACACTTGAGAGTATAGGAATAAAATGAGTATTCCTTAAAATAGTCAGGAGCATATATTTAAAACCATCAGTATGTAATATATGTAATATATTACATATGTAATGGCGATAAACTGGAACCTTTCCCTGTGAGATCAGGAGTGAAACAAGGTTGCCCACTATCACCATTACTATTCAATATTGTATTAGAAATTCTAGTCTTGGCAATAAGAGTCTAGAAAGAGATTAAAGAAATAAAAGTAGGTAATGAGGAAATCAAACTAACACTCTTTGCAGATGATATGATGGTATACTTAGAGAACCCCAGAGATTCTAATAAAAAGTTATTAGAAACACTTCACAATTTTAGCAAAGTTGATGGATACAAAATAAATACACATAAATCCTCAACATTTTATACATCATCAACAAAATCCAACAGCAAAAGATACAAAGAGAAATTCCATTCAAAACACCTATCAAGAGTATAAAATATTTGGGAATCCATCTACCAAAGAAAAGTCAGGAATTATATGAGAAAAATTACAAAACACTTGCCATAAAAATAAAGTTAGATTTAAATAATTGGAAAGACATTAAGTGCTCTTGGATAGGCCTAGCAAATATAATCAATATGACAATACTCCCTAAACTAATATATTTATTTAGTGCTGTACCAATCAGACTCTCAAGAAAGTATTTTAATGACCTAGAAAAAAATAACAACAAAATTCATATGGAAGAACAAAAGGTTGAGAATTTCAAGGGAATTAATGAAAAAAAAAATCAGATGATGAAATTGAAACTATATCCACTCATATGTAAGAGTGTTCCAAATCACTACTGATCAGATAAATGCAAATTAAGACAACTCTGAGATACCACTACACACCTGTCAGATTGGCTAAGATGACAGGAACAAATAATGATGAATGTTGGAGGAGATGTGGGAAAACTGGGACACTGATGCATTGTTGGTGGAGTTGTGAAAGAATCCAACCCATTCTGGAGAGCAATCTGGAATTATGCCCAAAAATTATCAAATTGTGCATACCCTTTAATCCATCAGTGTTACTACTGGGCTTACATCCCAAGGAAATACTAAAGAAGGGAAAGGGACCTGTATGTGCCAAAATGTTTTTGGCAGCCCTTTTTGTAGTGGCTAGAAACTGGAAAATGAATGGATGTCCATGAAATGGAGAATGGTTGGGTAAATTGTTATATGAATGTTATGGAATATTATTGCTCTGTAAGAAGTGACCAGCAGGATGAATATAGAGGGACTTGGAGAGACTTACATGAATTGATGCTGAGTGAAATGAGGAAATCATTATACACTTTAACAATGATAATGCGTGAAGATGTATCTTCAACATAGAGAAGATCTAATTCTTTTCCAGTTAATCAATGATTGACAGAAACAGCTACACCCAGAGAAGGCACATTGGGAATGGAGTGGAAACTGTTTGCACTATTATCTTTCTACTCAGGTTACTTTTACCTGTGGAATCCAATTCATATTGTGTAACAAGAAATTTGGTTTTACACACATATATTGTATCTAGGATATACTGTAACACATTTAACATATATGTGATTGCCTGTTATCTAGGGGAGGGAGTAGAGGGAGGGAGGGAGTGGAAAATTTGGAAAAGAAGTGAATACAGAGGATAATGGTGTAAAATTGCCCATGCGTATGTACTGTCCAAAAACATAATTATAAAATTAATAAAATAATAAAATAATTCATTAAAAATTAGAACCAAACAAATGGAAATGAATGACTCAATGAGACATGAAGAAACAGTCAAACAAACCCAAAAGAGAAAAAATAGAAGAAAAATGCAAAATACTCATTGGAAAAATAGCTCACCGGAAAAATATATTTAAAAGAGACAATCTAAGGATTATTGGACTTCTTGAAAAATATAATGAAAGAAAAGAGCCCATCCTTCAGGTAATCATCACAAAAATTGCCCTGATTTCCTAGAACCAGAAAGCAAAATAGTCATTGAAATAATTCACTTATCACTTCCTGAAAAAGACCTCCAAATGAAAACTGTAACAATATTGTAGCTAAATTTCAGAATTATCAGAGCAAGATAAAAATACCACAAGCATCCAGAAAGAAACAATTAAAATATCGAGGAGCCAAAATCAAAATCACCCAGGACCTAGCAGTTTCCACCTGAAAATGATCAAAGGGCTTGGAATGTGATAATCTGAAAGGCAAAGAAACTTAGATTAAAGCCAAGAATCAACTATCCAGCTAAACTGAGCATTATCTTTCAGGGAAGAAGATGGACATTCAATGATACAAGTGAATTTCATTAATTTCTGAGAAAAATACCAGAGCTGGGGAAAAAAAAAATTTCTAAGTACAAACTCAAGAGAAGCATAAAAAGATAAAAAAGGAAAGAACTCTTGAGAACTATATCTCTGTTATAAGTTAGAAAGTGAGGGTAAAATTTTATTTTACTGTGGTAATATAAATAAGAAACTAGAGATGAAAAGGGAATTGAACTGAAAAAAGAGGACAAAGGAAGTAAAATTAGGGAAGTTACATCTCATAAAAAGTAATCACAAGACCTATTATAATTGAGGGAAAGGAAGGAAGGGGATGAACTTTGTGTGAATCTTGTTCTCACCAGATTTGGGTCAAAGAGGGAATATTTGATTTCATAGAAAAACTTGTCTCACCTTATAGAGAAGTGAATTGGGAAAGGGGAAAGGAAAGGGGGAAGATAACTGATGGGAAAAGAGAAGTATTAGAGGAAATATATAAAAAAGGAGAAGGGACTGTAAAGGGGGAGGGCTGTTTGAGGGAGGTGGGAATCAGAAACAAAATACTGGGAAGGAGGGAAGGGGGAAAGGAAAGAGAAAAGCATAATTTGAGTAAATAAGATGGTGAGAAACATAGAATTAGTCATTTTAACTATGAATGCGAATGGGATTGACTCTCCCATAAACCAGAAGCAGATAGCAGACTGGATTAAAAGCCAGAATCCTACAATATTTTGTTTACAAGAAACACATTTAAAGCAGAGTGATACATACAGAATGAAGGTAAAAAGCTGGAGTAAAATCTAGTATGCTTCAGGTGAAGTCAAAGAAGCAGGATAGACATCCTGATCTCAAATCAAGCAAAAGAAAAAAAAATAGATCTAATTAAAAGAGATAAGGAAGGAAACTATATCTTATTAAAGGGTATCATGGATAATGAAGCAATATCAATACTAAACATATATGTGCCAAATGGTATAACATGCAAATTCCTGGAGGAGAATTTAAGAGAGATGTAAGAAGAAATAGACAGCAAAACTAAAATAGTAGGAGATCTCAAACTTGCTCTATCAGAACTAGATACATTGAAACAAAAAATAAATAAGAGAGAAGTTAAGGCAGTAAAAGGAATTTTAGAAATGTTAGGAGTGATAGATCTTTGGAGAAAATTGAATGGAGACAGAGAAGAGTATACTTTTTTCTCATTGATTCATGGAGCCTATACAAAAATGGATCATATATTAGAGCATAAAGAAGTCAAAATAAATAATAGAAAGGCAGGAATTGGAAATGCATTTTTTCATATCATGATGCCATAAAAATTGCATGCAATAAAATGCCAGGGAAAATTAGACCAAAAATTAATTGGAAAGTAAATAATCTATTCCTAGAACATGAATGGGTGAAATAACAAATCATAGACACAATCAATAATTTCATTCAAGAGACTGACAATAATGAGACAACATACCAAAATTTGTGGCAGGCACTCAAAGTAGTTATTAAGGGAAATTTTATATCTCTAGATGCTTAATTACATAAAATAGAGAAAGAGAAGATAAATAAATTAGGCTTGGAACTAAAAAAAATGAGAAAAAGAACAAATTTAAAATCACCAATTAAATGCTAAATTTGAAATTCTGAAAATAAAAGGGGAGAATAATAAAATTGAAAGTAAGAAAACTATTGAATACATAAATAAAATTAAGATTTGGTTTTATGAAAAAAAAAACCCAAAATAGATAAACCTTTAGTTTTAATTAGTTCCAATATGCTCCCCAGAATAGTTGCATCTATTCACAATTCCACCAACAATGTATTAGTGTTCCAGTTTTCCCATATTCCCTCCAACATTTGTCATTATCTTTTCTTGTCATCTTAGTCAATCTGAGAGGTATATAGTGGCACCTCAGGGTTGCCTGCAGTTGCTTTTCTCTGATCAATAGTGATTTAGAACACCTTTTCATATGACTACAAATGGTTATAATTTCTTTATCTGAAAATTATCTGTTCATATCCTTTGACCATTTCTCAGTTGAAGACTGGCTTTAATTCTTATAATTTTTAGTCAATTCTCTATATATTTTTGAAATGAAGGCTTTATCAGATTCTTTAAATGTAAAAATGTTTTCCCAGTTTATTGTTTCCATTCTAATCTTGTTTGCATTAATTTTGTTTGTACAAAAAATTAAATTAATATAATCAAAATTATCTATTTTGTGTTCAATAATTAATTCCAGTTCTTCTTTGGCAACACTTCTAAGAGGTAAACTATCTTATGTTCTTCTAAATTGTTGACTTTATCTTTGGATATGGTATTAGCTGTGGATCACTAATACAATATGGAATAATAATGTTGATAATGGGCAACATTGCTGCATCCCTTATCTTTTTGGGAATGGTTCTAGTTTGTTCCCATTATATATAGTGCCTGCTGATGGTTTTAAATAGTTGCTACCAATTGATTATATTAAGGAAAAATCAATTTATTCCTAAAGTTTTAGTGTTTTTAAAAGAAAAGGGGGTTGGGTTTTATCAAATGCTTTTTCTGCATCTATTGTTATAATCATGTGATTTTTGTTAGTTTGTTTAATGATATAGACAATTATGCTAATACTTTTCCTAATATTGAACCAGCCCTGAATTCCTAGTATACATCCTACTTGGTCATAGTGTATTATCCTGGGGATGACTTTCTCTAATCTCTTTAGTAATATTTTATTTAAGATTTTGCATCAATATTCATTAGGAAAATTAGTCTATAATTTTCTTTCTCTGTGTTCACCCTTCTTGGTTTAGGTATCAGTATTATATAAGTATCTTAAAAGGAACTTGGTAGAACTTCTTCTTTCCCTATTTTTTCAGATGATTTGCATAGTATTGGAATTATTTTTTTTAATAGTTGATAAAATTCACATATAAATCCATCTGGCCTGGAGAAATAGACAGCAAAACTATACTAATGGGGGACTTCAACCTTCCTCTCTCTCAGAACTAGATAAATAAAACCACAAAAAAATAAGAAAGACCTTCTTTCTGTCTATTTCTTCTTGCACCTATCAACTTCTCCTTTAGGAATTTGCATGCTATATCACTTGGCGCATATATGTTTAGTATTGACACTGCTTTGTTTTCTATGACACCTTTTCATAAGATATAGTTTCTTTCCTTATCTCTTTTAATTAGATCTATTTTTGCTTTTGCTTGATCTGAAATCAGGATGTTTACCCTACTTTCTTGATTTCACCTGAAGCATAATAGGTTCTTTTCCAGCCTTTTACCTTTACTCTATATCACTCTTTTTCAAATGTGTCTCTTATAAACAACATATTGTAGGATTCTGTCTTTTAATTCAATTTGCTATACAGTTTCATTTTATGGGAGAGTTTATCCTATTCACAGCTCTTATTGTAAGGCAATTTTTCTAGAACAAGCTCAAAGGATGTCTAGCTTTTAGCCATTGTCTCTAATTCTTCTTTTCTAAAGCCAAGGTGAAGAAGTCTAATTTTTTATTTTATGTAAGATAGCTTTTCATATATTTGAAGACAGTTGTCCTGTCCTTTCTAAGTCTCTAGTTTCCCCATCACAAGTTCCTTCAACTATTCCTTGTACATTATGTTTTCTAGTTCCCTTAGTGTTCTAGCCCCATGCTGAGTGTTCTTTGGATATTATCCAGCTTGTTAAGTATATCTTAAAATATGAGAATCCAACTGGATGGGATATTACACATATGGTCTGAGTAACTCAGAAGACAGCAGAATTACCATCTTTCTTGTCCTGAATACTATACCCATGCCCAAAATGAATGAGTCTGGTTCATTTCAATGAACCATTTTAAATGACCCTTTGATTTTTTCCCCTTCACATTACTGGAGTCAACCAAAGAATTTGGATGATTAACCCAGCTTATCACCATGTACATTTTCTATTTTCATAATGTCATTGGTCTTGCCTTTTCTGCTGAGCATTGAAGAAGTTAGAAGGAGATTTTTGCATTAACTTTCCTGGTTCACTAAATATCTGTTATCTCTCTGAATGCTATGAAGTATTAGCATAAATAATTAAAACAAGAGCTCACTTACCAAACTTATTAGTGATTCAGCCTTGTTTTTTATAGTATTTACTTGCTAACTGATCTTAGCAATTCAAGCATCCATCTATCTAAATATCTAGGAAAGTCATTATTGCCTTAATATTTAGGGACATTCAGTTTCTCCTCTATCAGTGAGCTTCCTTGGACTTCTATTTTCCTCTCAATGGGAGCCTGAAACATCCATTAATTCTGCTATTAGTTTCTGGGGATGGTGTTTGAAATACATAATGAATACATTTGCAAATTAGTGAGGTGAATATTTTACAATTATGAAACCAATTAATATTTTGGCTGTGTCAGAAGGGGAAAAACTTTCAAGAACCAAGCATCCACTAATATGCAATGCATATTTATGCCCCTGTGCTCAGTATGGAGAGAAAATCATTTCCTTCAATCAATGCAAATGACTGGATTTAGGGGCCATTTCAATAAAATGAAGTTCAACTTGCAAAATGTCTGTCTTCTCAAGGGCCAGTTTAGCTGTAGTTTGACCTCTTGAAAAAGGAAATATTTACTATCTTTAAAGGTATTTTGCAACATTAAAATTCTGTTTGTGGCTTTTGTAAGCTTCCCCTGGAAAATTACAAGTAAGATTAAATGGAAGGCAGACAGCCTGGGGAGGCAGTGATAGATGACCTGCCATATTGAAGACAGCCGACTCCCTGCTAAGGTCAGCCCTCACACACCAAAAGGACAAAAGGAAAACAGTGTCTAGGGGAATGAGAAAGCTGAAAACACACAGTGTTTCAGACAATAATGATCCTCAGACCACACCTGAGGGGGAACTCAGAAGCATATATATTTTTACACTTTGCTAGAGAGGGTGCAAAATCCACAAATTATTCATATCATATCTTTAAATTGTCATTATGGGCAACAAGACAAAATAAAAATAATCCTACTCCCTTTTTCTCTACATGTAGATGACTTGCAACTTATATATTTCTTTTTAATCTGACTTTGTCAGGGCAATATTGGGATCAGCCTTAGATAGGTTTTGGTAGGGAGTCACCATTAGGAAAACAAACAAACAAACAAACAAACAAACAAACAAACAAACAAAAACAACAACAACAAAAACAAACAAACAAACAAAAAAAAAAAACACCTAAATCAGGTTGGCAGGCCTGAGTGCTGGTCTTGAGGCAGACTAGCAATAAATCGCACTCTGGGTGCCTGAGCCTGCCAACCACCAGTCATTATAAGTTCAAGGTTTCCATGGATACCTTGTACTAGGTATGAATTGAATGATAACTGTGCATTTGGAAACTTTGCAAAAACAGTGGCTTTGGTTTTCACATAGGCTAGCCTAATTAGTTATTAAAAGGAAGTAAGTTTGTATGAAATATTTCCAAAACTTTTTTCTTGGTGCCTTAATTGAAAGACAAAAATGCACATAGAATTGTAACTGTCAGGTGAGGAGTGCTGATTTTGTAATAAATAAGCCTAGGGCATTTTGACAACTTTCACCCCAATAAAGGGGGAAATATCACTAAGCAAGTTGAAATTTTTCATTCCTTCATTCCCTAGTGAAAGTGTTCTTCATATCTGTCAGTAAAGAAAATGTGATAATGCTATTTGAGGTTATTGGCAATTGGCTTCCCTCTCTGGGTATGTGTGTGTATGTGTGTGTCTGTGTGTTTCCCTCCATTACATGGATTCTGTGTTGATTAAAAGTACTGCATTGGCCTACTTAGGAGATGAGAAAGAGATATATTAGCAAATGGCCTTCACATCTTTTTTTCTTTTTTGATTGGCCTTAGTTAAACTGATGACTTATTGGCTTGACATTTACATTAGGTAAGAAAGTCATATGATTCCATAGGGATTACTGAATACTAAGACCGGTTTGTAAAGGCTGATTATAGAATTACTGTGTTAAAAAGGATTTTAGAATTCCTCTATTACAATATCTGGAATATGAGAGTAGGAATATAGTCATTTAATGTAATGAAACTGTCAGCTTGATATGGAATTTACTTGATATCTCTATAAACCAAGCTGTTTAATAACTTGTAGAGGATGGGAATCTTAATTTTAGAACTAAAGAAGATCAGAAATCTTGCTTATCTTCTTCATTTTATAGATAGGAAAGATGGATACAGAAAAATTAAAGTGATTTGCCCAACATCATAAAGCTGATTAGTGGCAAATTTAGGATTTTGGGTTAGTCAGGCCTTCTAATTTCTAGTTTAATTGTCCTTTATTTATATTACTTTGTTTCTCTATTGTAATACATATTTCCTTATAGTTTTGAGAGATGGTTCCTTTTTTTCCACTACAAGAATGTACAATATTAACAATAGGATTTTTCAATAATCTATCAATCAGACCTAGAATAATGAATTGGCAAGAAAATCATTGTTCCCTGAGTTTGGGAAGCTCTGTTTTCATTCTCTCTCTTACTCCTCTCCCAACTTACTCTAATTTTTATGGCTTTTCTTAAGATTTCCTTTTTTCCCCTCTTATGGGAACCTTAATATATCTAAGCAATGCTGATTTCTTCTCCTTAACTACTCCTATTATTCATTGTGTAGACCTTACATTTTGACATTTGAAAAATGTTAATTTAGTGATTGGCCATAAACAATCTTCTATGATTATTTTTATTTATTTCAAATTCTTAAGTATTGTCCCCTCAACTATATTACAAGGTTATCAAAGAAGAATCCTATATTTCTTTAGAAATATATCTATGTTTTATATTTCTTTTTGGATACACAGTAGAATCTCAACAAATAGTGAGAAACAAGATCAAATACATTGTTTCACTTTTCTAGGATCTCTCAATGTCTTCTAAGCAATTATCTTTTTAAAATGCCCCAACTCTTATCACTAGAATTCTTTAATGACATATTTTTAAAACACCAAAAATGCAGTTTACATGTCATGGCACAAACATAGACAGTAGCTTCTGCCATTATAAAGTCTTCATAGCATTTACATAGTGTATGTATACTGGTATAATAATATATAGTTAGTTATACCTAGCAAATTTGCTATAATTTATACAGGTAATCTAGACATTGAGGACAGATTAAATTGCTCATGAAACTGAGGTTTGTTTTTGTTTGTTTGTTTGTTTTTTTGGTGAACTCATCAGGTATGAAGCACCTGTATTCCCACTAAACAATCCACTAAACAATCACCATTGTCAATCACAACATTCTAGTTCCTGTATTTGAAATAATGTCTTTAATGGCCCATAAACAACCATCAATCCAAAGAAAGGTACAATAGTTCTTTTTCCCCCCTTCTGTGCAATGCAAAGATTACTATCAATGTTTGCTTAATAAATATTTATGTTGATGCAAATAAAACAAAAATCTTTAAAAAATAAACCCTAACATTTATGGACTGCTCATAAAGTTCCAGTCAGAGCTGACACTTTTGCTCTCTTAGAAAACCAGATAGAAAGAAAATCAATTCAAATGGAAAACTATGAAAAGGGGAGTGGAGTGTGGAGGGCTTCTATTCATGAGCATTAAATGAATAACAAGTGAATTGCACTAGTCCTTAGAAGTAACCCAAGGAGAATGTATAACATAAATGTGACTTGATATGTAGCCAAAATTCTCTTTTGGAGATTTTAATATTAAGCAAAGTCAGAGGATTAATAACAGGGTCATCTTTAATAAAAACGGCTTATAAAGTGAATATAAATCTCCTATCATCAAACACATCTAAATATAAAATACAAAAATTAACCAAAATTTGATGATAATTCCTAAAGGTTATTTATCTGGTACTTCTTATTTTTTTTATCTATCCAGGTTCACATATTCATTTCCAGGAAAACTAATTTCAGAGAAGTTAAATTGATTACAAATTCAAAATATTTGTCACTAAAAGACTTAGGAAGGAAAATTATTTCCAGGTAAATTTAAGCAATATAAAAGCTACTTGTATTTGGGTTGCCTGCACTGATTAATAAACATGGCATTAAATGCTATGTTAACTTATATAAGCTTAGAAAGTCCCTATCTGAAACCTCTCCTTGAATTGGTGGTTTTTGAACTTTTGATTCTATGTTCTTGAATATACTGTGAGGTCTGTATCCATCTTTCCTATCTATAAAATGAAGAAGATAAGCAAGATTTCTGATCTTCTTTAGTTCTAAAATTAAGATTCCCATCCTCTACAAGTTATTAAACAGCTTGAATATACTGTGGGTGCATCATAGGCCGCTGGGTTGTATACATATCTCTTTTTATGAAGACTAGTTTATCTAAATGCAGAGAATGTAATGACAGAATTGATTACAGGATCTTATTTTTGTGTTTGTTGCCACATCATTAGTTAAAACATCTAAACAGGTATTGAGGAGATAAAATACACATTGACACATTGATGAATTCATCCATATCAATGAAACCACAGATTGTTCTAGCTTAAATACTGAAACAGTATGAGTTTCATTATGTAGATAATTGAGAAAATCTGATTGGCCTAATGAAAAAGCACTTAAATAAAATATAGTACGTCCTAATGGGTTCTGATTTCTTCTCTGCCTTTAACTCTTTGTATTAGCTTTAATAAGTCACTTCATTTCATTTTCCTTATTTCACAAGGGAAAATTCTAACTTTTGCTCTGATATTATTCACCTCAAAGGGATAATGTGAGAATACATATTTACATTCTATTACTGGCTCCACACCAATAATAATTATAGAAATACAAATTAAAACTATTCTGAATTTCTTCATCATGCCTAATTGGTTGATGAAGTTGACCAAAAAAATGAAAATAGAAAGCATTTCAGCAGCTATAGAAAAATGGGCACACTATTGGGAGAACTATGAACTGATAAAGCTATTCTGGAAAGCAATTTATGATTAAATCCCATCACCAAACTTGCATGCCCTTGGATCTGGCCTTCAAAAAAGTTTTTAAAATAAAATGTATTTAGTTGTCTATGGTTTCAAAAAAATTTCACATTCATTATATCATCCAATTCTCCTTATTACTCCGTGAAGTAGATAGAAGAGTTATTATTACTATATCTCTTTTTGCAAAGCAAAATAAAAATAAAGCACCCTGAGGTTCAGAGAAGTAAATCAATCAATCAATAAACATTTATTAAGTACCTTTCAAGCACTAGAGACAATACTAAGTAGTGGGGACACAAATACCAGAAAAGAGAGAAAGAAAGAAAGAAAGAAAGAAAGAAAGAAAGAAAGAAAGAAAGAAAGAAAGAAAGAAAGAAAGAAAGAAAGAAAGAAAGAAAGAAAGAAAGAAAGAAAGAAAGAAAGAAAGAAAGAAAGAAACTTAAAACAAACAAACAAACAAAAAAAAACTAGTCTCTATCTTAGAGGAGCTTACAACCCAGTGGAGGAAATAAATATGCACCTAGTTCAGGGGCAAGCTAGAGGAGTCCAAGTTATGCAATTGAGTAGTAATAAGGTGATATGACTTCACCAATATCATACAACTAGAATGTGGCAGAACCCAGGGTTATTGTCTAAGTTTTATACTTCCATTACAATATACACACTTTGGTTTGCATTTTCATATAGAGCTAGCATAGTGGCTTGTCACAAGGAACCTCTGTAGTAGGATTTGGTGTTCCCCATTTATAACTTTACAAAAAAGAAAGAATATACTCCTTAATGGGAGTATCCTGTGATTTTAGACAAAGACTATCTAAAATTCATAAATGCTACTTTGAATTCTAGTATTGAATTATGTAAAATATTATCATTTTTATAACATCATGTTATGCCACACTCTCCTTGTGTAGTTCCCTACACTAGTTTCCCTTATTATCCTGACTGAGTTTCCCTAAATTGTTTTATCTCAGTTTCCTTAACTGTTCTGCCTCAGTCCCTTAAGTCATAACCCCCCTCCCACCCGGTTCGTTAAGACTGAGGACCATTTGCTCTAAGGTTATAAATTCTCAATGGGAGATGAGGAGCAGATCAGACTTTCTGGCTCCTAGCTCCTTCTGCCCCCAATAATTTATGACACTGCTCCTCTAAACTACTCCAAAAGATAAGACTATCTTGGATACTTCACTGACATCTTTACTTCTATTTATTCGAACTTCCTTACTCTAGCTTTTAATAAGAATTTATTGCTTTCCCCATCCTGACAAAAACCAACTGGGTTCTAACTTTTCCTGCTCTTCTTCTTTTCTTTGTTTGAAAAGCTATAAAAGGGTTTATCATTCCCCCATTCATGACTGGATACTTTGAGATAAAAGTCCTGTCCAGTCAATTAAACTCTCCAATTAATAAAATATTAAAAACTCTCTAATCTCTTTCTTGCCTCAGTTTCTCCCTCATTACAATCATAGAAGTATGCAAAGACAAAGAAGGGAGCTTTTTTTGGGGGGGATAGAGAAATTATATTTATTACATAGTTAAATAATTTCACACAAATAATGAATAATTATGATGGAGTGCATAATCAACTTTGGGGAATCAGGAAATAATTTTTATCAAAGACTGCTTTTTAGGTGTTTGAGGAGATAAAGGTAAGAATGCTATTTTACATTTGGAAGCTACTTCAGGCACAAGGTCAAGTTTAACCCATGCAAAGGCAAAGGAATGAAAAATGAAATGCTCTAGAGAGCAGAAAGAAGGCCAATTTGGTATCATGTCCATGTGGTAAAAGGAATATAGTGTTAGAAAACTGGAATCCAAGCCAGTACCTTGGTGATTTTAAACAGAACATTTGTATTTTATTTTAAAATTAATAGAAAGTCATTGATGCTTCCTAAACAAGGACTTAGGAAAAAATATGATCAGATTTGTACTTTAGGAATATTGATATGGCAATTAAATAGAAAATGAATTTGAGAGAGAAGATATTTGATGTAGCAAGTTGTAGTAGGACACTATTCCAGTACTGTGCAAGAGAACTTGATTTAAGTTAGTTGCCATCTTTTTTTTTTTTCATATAGGGAAGATGATAATTAGAAGAGATGCTATGGAGATAAAATCAACAACAATTGGCAACAGATGGATATGAGGTATGAGGGAAAGAGCAAAGCCTAATATAATTGAGACTATGAAACTGAATACTTGGAAGGAGAGTGGATGACTTATGTGAATTTATTTAATTATGTAATAAATATAATTTCTCTATCCCCCCAAAATAAGCTTCTTGATACCAGGGCTTTTTCTTTGTCTTTGCATACTTCTATAATGTTATAAAAATAATAATGTTTTACATAATTTAATACTAGAAATCCTACTACAGATGGATGACTTGTATTTATTGAACCACAAAATGGTTCAAGCTACAAACCCTGTACTTTGGCTGCTAAAAATTGAATCTCCATCAGCCATTTCTTCAGAGAGCAAAAGGTTTAAAAAATTCCCTACCTATAGAAAAATGTTAATTACTCTGAAATGGGAACATTTTATTTCCCTCAAATTGTTTAACCTGAATAACTAGAAAAGAAAAATTGTGTAAATCATAATTTTAATATGTTTGAGGTCTTTTAATATCATGAAATTTAACCTCTGTATTTTTCAGATGTGAAAGTTAGTCCAAGGTCACAGAGCTGGTAAATTTCAGAGTAAGGACACAAACTATATTCTTCTAATTCCAAAACTGGCATCATTCTTTCTAATTCATACACTGATTCTTATATGATAAAACAATCAAAAGAAGAGTTTTACACATTATATACTATAGAAGTTCAATTCAAGTTAAAGTTACACCAAGTCATCTGTAAAGCTTTTCTGAACTCAGTTCCTTTCTGAGGTCTGAATAAAAAGGATTCTAATTTCTTCTAAATAAATGTTCCCCAGGAGGCACAGAAAAATTACATTCAGTTTATTTATCCTACGGTGCAAAAAGAAGAAAGCCAGGTGGATAAAAATGGATTTAGCTTGTAAATTCAATCACCAGAAATTGACTTCCTTTCCTTTAAACAATTAGAAAGTTTTCAGAGTTTTTCCAATATGTATTCTCATCTTTGTAGCTGGAAGGGTCCTTTGATGATGCTTGTCCATTCTCCTCCTCTTCCATCTCACAGATAAAGGAAGTAAGCCTCAAGAAAGGCAATAATTTGCTACAGGTCAGACAGATGATAGATGCCCAAATCAGTTTGTTTGATTCCAAATCCAGAACTCTTTCCACTACACTATGCTATTTTATTTTTAATTTTAATTTTGAGGATTTGCTAACCAAAAGTTGTCACTGAATCTCACCAATGCACTCTGTACCCTAAACAGAAATGAGGTTTTTTGTTTTTTGTTTTTTGTTTTTTTTTAACCTATTGCCCTTTTAGAGAAAGATCAGGAAAAGACATGAATAGGAGCACAGATTTACTTTACCCTGACGTCTGTTTCTGCTTTTTCTCGCTTTGCCTATATCATCCTTATAGTTTATTTGGCTTCTGACTGTGGGCCTTGGATATTTTTTTCTGGTTCATATTTAATTAAAAGTGAACTTTCCACTTTATCACCATTAAAATGATAAAAGAAATTCCAAAAAAGATAAAAATATTCCTATTCATGATATTGAATTTAGCAATAATAACAAATACATTTTAATTATGTTTTAGAAAAAAAACAATGTCTAATTTAAAAAGTGTTATCATTTGCCTAATTCTTCAAAAATTGTCTGTCATCCATTAATTTTACCTAACATAGCTTTATTTTATTTTTTAAGAATAGACCTTTTAAAGTCACTTTTCATCATCATATATGTATTATTACTTAATGTTGACCATACTTAGTACTCCTTATTTTCTTTTAATACAAATGTATAAGGTTTCTGTGTAGTCTACAAGCCTGCCAGTGTCTTTCATTCCTTAATTTTTAAATATATTTTTTGAGCTTTTTGCTACCTTTAAATTTTTAAAGAATTAAAGTGTATGATGTTTTATTTTGGAGAGTTTTAGTAAGTTTGTAAGATTTTTCTTCTTATTTGTTATAATGCAGAAGAAAATTCTGCATTATAAACTATAATTATTTTATGGTGGTCTCAGTATATCAATATACCAATATAAAACCAGATGATCAAATGTCACATGAAATACTTCTAATTGCTTTTTGATGCAAAATAAACCTATCTTGTCAAGTCCTTTATTTGGTCCTTCATTAAGGAACTATTTTCCCTCTTTCCAAAGGGTTGAGATTTCTTTCTGGCTTTTGTCTTTATTACAGTGACAACTGCCATTGTCACTACAGAAGTAAAAGAACATTCCTAAAAACTGAGGGTCATTTTATATTTTATTTAATTTCTTCTTTACCTTCTCTAAAGGATTAGACATTAAGCAGCCAGTATGCTCTATAAATGGTGAGGTGAGTTGTTTTATTTTCTGTTCATATTTAACAAAGATGCTTAATCTGTTAAAAACAGACACAATCTGTTGCTGGGATTGTTCTGAAAAAAAGTCTTAATTATGTTGAACAATCAAAAAATTATGTAGAACAAAAAGGCTATGGTGTTCTAGATAGCTTAGATGATATAGTGGTCTGAACATTGTAGTTGTAATCAAGAAAACATGGATTAAAATCTTCCTTCAGATTCACTCCCTGTGTGACCCTATACAAGTCATATAAAAAGCTCTCAGACTTAATTTTTTTTTTGCTTTTGCTGCTATTTTTAAATGTGTGAAAATTGGAAAATAATAGCTCTTCCCTCCTGGAATTTTTAAAAATCAAATGAAATAATATTTGTAAGATGCTTTATTAACTTTAAAGCAACATATCAACATTAAAAGTTATTTGAGAATGTAGAGTCATCTCTCTATAACAATGAGGCATTTATATAGGACTCTGGAAGTATAATACTTTATTCATCCAGCAGTTCCATTAGAAATTGATTTAGCTTTCACACAGAAATAGATGATAGTAGCATATTTTGCAAATATCCCAGATATAATTTTTTAAAAAGTATCATTTCTCTTATTCTGAACATTTTAAAACAGAAATATAAACAAGGTCTTTGAACATAGATGTGAAATATTATTTCATTGGAATTAATGAGTCAACAGATTCTGTTGAGACTGGACAATTGTCTTTCATCTCAGCATGGGCTTTACTTCTCCTTTGTTAGTTCTGCAAAAGTCATTTTGCACATTTATGAAAGTGATTTCCTTACTTCCTGCCAGTTTCTCCATTGATACCCCGCTCTACTTACTGTGTTTGAGGCTTTTGCCTTTGAAGGACCCTGAGACTACTTGTCTTCCCATTAACCTCAAGGTCACTTTTCCATTAGCTTCAACAAATAAACAAAGTAAAACTAGATAAGTGTAACTGCCAATTTTTCCCTAGAAAAACACAAAAGACCTCACCGAAAGGAAGGAGAAGAGTATATTCCTATCAACCATGTTGAAGAACAATTAAAAGAGTGTGTCCAGGCCAAATATTGAGAGAAGCAGCATGCTAGGCAGGTACTAGCACTATACTTGAAGACAGGATTTAATAACTTTTTAGCTTTGAAAATATTGGCCAATACTTCACCCTTTTGATGCTGTAAAGTATTAAAGAAATATAAACTATTTTTATTTCATGATTATCCTAATGGGCTAGAACTAAAAAAGCCAAAAATTTCAGGAAGTTGGGAGGGAAAATAACACACAGTTTCTCGGTTAGTTCCCTAGAATCATTCAGGAGAAGAGGTAGAAAATAGTATAGATGATTCTATAAATATCATCAGTCTCAGGTAAGCATTCCTAAGGTCATCTTTCCAGATATTAAAGGGGCTGTTGTATCTCTAGGTGTTTATATATTTTAAAATGTAATGACAAAGATAGATACCCTTGTGGTCAATTATAATGTTGTTGACCTAAAGAATATAATAGTAGACAGAACAATTTGCTTTGTTAATCATTCAACTTGGTCATACCAAGTCTAGGAAAAGCAGTCTAAGTTAAATCAATAGTATTTATTGAATGGAAGTTCAGCATCTCTCTAGATACTCTATGGGCCAAAAAAAGAAATTGAAGGAAATGATACATACATAATAAGATCCATCAAACAACTGCTGATTTTCTCAAAGTTGATTATTTGTTGTCCATTACATAGATAAACATGAAACAGTAATTTTGGAACAGAAATAGTTTATATTTGTACCACACGTTTACTTAATTTGTAATTCATTCTATCCTTCACATCTTTAAAAGAGTAAAAAAACAGAAAAAGGTGCCATGTTTTGTTCTATCTCATTTCATTTTTCTCAATAGAACAAAACAATAGAACTTCAGAAGCTATGGATTAAAGTTTAAAATAAGATATTATTGGAATTTAGACTTTAAAAGACAATGTGAAACATAAATGATGAGAGACACTAGAGAAAATATTATGCCATTTTCCTGGTAGTAAGTTGTTGGAGGTGAGATTCAAACTCTGATTCTTTGAATACAGAATAGGACAAGAGGTTCAAATTTCTGTGAATAAATTTTAGTTGTTCCATTTGGAAAAAGCATTTCTTTCCATTTGGGAAGATTTTATATTTAGCAAAAAGGAAAGGCTGAAAGGCACTGGGCCCATAAACATAACCCTCAAGATGAAGGAGCTAACTTCAATAGGTTTACAATTCTCAGTTTAAAGAAAGAATTCATAAAGGTTTGAAGAAAAAAAAATGGAGGTTGATGAAATTGCCAGATTCTCACACATAGCACTTATATTGGGGGAAATTGATTCAGGAACAGTCTGAATCTCACAACCATTATCAGTCTGAATCTAAATCATAAGAATTTAGAGATATAGTTGAGAAGCATCTTAGATAACACTTTGTCAAATTCTTTTATGATTTCAGTGAGTGCTTTTGACTCCCAATCTAATAATCTTGCCACTGTACCAAATTGCCTCCCTAAAGTAGATATTGAATCTTATCTATCATAAAGCCAGGAAACAAATGAGTCAGAAAACAAGATCTTGAAGTGGTTTCATTAGGCAAGAGATGGCTGGATGAGGATTATCAGCTTCAGCTTTGTGAGCATTCTGTACTTCATTGGCTTACTTGTTCACCCTTTAAAATGAAACTTAACCAAAAATGGGGAATTGCATTGTTGAGTTATAGTAAAAGTGTGACTTTTTAAAGAGAGAAACCATATACCAGACCCATAAAAAAGAAATGTTGAGCTAAAGCTGGATGCTCACTTTTAGATCCATAGGCCAACTACATATTATAACTCTTCAAGAATTTAATGTAAACCTTAGAGACTTACTTGCTAGCTACCCTACTATTATCTTCTTGTTCCCACTCTGTTCTTTTGAAATGACGTCTTAATCCCATTCCCCCCTTTCTCTCTTTTCCTATGGAAAGAGTTAATAGATTGAACCTAAATAAAGTCACCTATTTTCTGAAACCTCAACAAATATTCCAGTGTAGTGAAAAACATCATGCAATTTGTCATGAAAACTTCTAAAAATGACAAAGCATGGAGGATCTCATTTTTAGCAAGTATAAATGAGAAGAGAAATCTGGCAGTTAGTTAAAAAGAATGAATTATGTTGTGCTGTTGGATCTCTAGGTGTTGTACAGTGACAGTCCCTTATATAAAAGGCTTGGGAAAATCTATTTCTTAGCTCTTGGTTACCTGGGAAAACTGGTTCTTACTTGAAAGAATGGAAGGATTTTATAGAGGAAATGACAGAAAATTATCTGTAGCTAAAGAGTCTCAAATTATTTCAGCACAATGGAGTCTATAAGACTTTAATAAGGACAAAAAATAAAAGAGGAACAACTGAATATTAGAAGCCAAATAATATAGACAGTATCAAGAGGAAGTTCTACATGAAGGGATAATGAGGATCTATGAGCATCATCTGGAGAGATATCCAGTAATGTCTACAGAAATAAGGGATCTATAGTCCTGCTTTGTTTCTCTCTTCTAACAGGTGCTGGGCTTGCTATTTGGCCATCTGACATACAAAATAAAAAGCTCTATAATGTTGAAAAGCTTCTTAAATTTGATGACCACCAACCATTACTCATGAATAAAATGTTTTACCATTAATGGCCCTAAAAACATTCTAAGTATTATAAAGTTCTGAACAAGGAAGTAAAAAATCTTAATTGAGATTTTCATCTTACTATTAAAAAGAAAGTATTAAAAAAGAAAGATAAGTAGGGGAAGTGAATAGTAAACTAAGATATTAAGGTCTAAGAATTAGAGTTGGATTAAAGAATCTTAGTTTAAAACAGGGAAGGCTAGGTTTTTGGCTTAGGATAAAATATACCTAATAAGAGTTTATATCCGAAAGAGTTTTTAGGTAAAACTAGGATCAAGACAAGAAAAGTAGACCTCTACTAGACTAACTACCACATGAAGTAGTAGGTAGAATTTAGATAGAATAATAAAAAAAGCAATTCACAGATAAGCTCCGAAAATAAATTACATGAGTTGCAGTAGGTACAATATAGGATCTTGGAATCAGGAAAATCTGAGTTTTAATTCTGCTCAGACACATACAAGCTCTGTGATTCTGGGGAAGCTCATGTATTTACAGGCAGGTCTGGGCAGAACAGATTCTCTTTCTTATGGTTAAAAGTATTTCAAACTGAGACCAGTGGAAAAGACTGAGGACACAGGCCCAACTCCTCACTTCACATGTCTGGGCAATATGCCCCATCCCTATAAGTTCTGAGTGCTGGCCCATTGAGCTCCTACCCAATGGAACATCAATGATTCAATGACCCTTTCATATGTGTCTTTTTTCTAATAATTCTAGCAGCCAAAAAAAAAAAAAAAAAAGAACAATGGAGGAAGCAATTTTATAGTACTCTCTCATATTTGGAGTAGCACCTTAAGTTCTGTCTATCTCATTTTATAAAGCAATAGTTATAGGTTGGAGCATATCTAAAGAAAGTTGTTTAGTTATTAGAGGAATATAAATACATATATCTATACATGCATATGTGTATATACATGCTGCATTCATTGGGGCATTATTTTTAAAGGTGGCAAAAAATATAAATTGATAGGTTCTTACTAAGTGCTAATGAGATAATGAGATATTAGGTTCTTACTAAGTGCTAAATTGGTACTTAACAATTCTCTAGTTCTGGTCTTTACTAGAAGTGTAACCCCTTTGGACTCCAGGGGAGGAGCTTGCATGCTTAGGAGGAGCAAGTTCATTGGTTGAAGTAATTTTTCCCAGAAGCCCTTGCGTTATCCCACGCCCATTCTCTGGGAGGATAAAAGAGGGCAACACTCAAGTGATAAAGAGTCTTGTCTGGGCCAGACTTAAGGTGGCTCTCTGGAGGAAGAAGAAGTCACTACTCTGGACCAGAGTTGATGACAACTGTCTGGAGACAAGGGCTCTCTACAGGAAGAAGAATCTGTCTGAGAGATTTGAGTTGACACAATAGATCTCCTCCCAGAGAGCAATAGGCAGTCTCTGGAGACAACAGAACTTTACAAAAAATGATGATAATTTGTCATTGATTCTTAACAAACTCTAGAATAAATTGTTAAAGATTAGTGAGGAAGTACTGATCATAACAACAAACAAACCAACAATCCTGTTTTATCAGTGAAGGTCATTTCATATTTGGTTATTATTTTTAAAAAATGTATTCAATCATTAATTCATGCATTCATTCATTCATTGATTTTTCTATTTATTCATTTATTTACTCTTTTTATCTTTATCTATCTACTCATTTATTAACATTTATTTCCTTATTCACTTATACATTTATATATGGATCACTAGATTGGAATGGGCAACTAAATGGTGCAGTGAACATAATAGAGAATTAGGCCTGGAAACAGAAAGACCATAGTTCAAATATGGCCTCTCATATTTGCTAGAATTGTGATCCTGGGCAAGTCAATTAATACCCTGTCTGCCCAAAACTCAAGAAGGAAAAAACAAACCATTCCAGTGTCTTTGCAAAGAAAAGCTTAATACAATTGGTCCAGGAAGTGTGGAGGAGAACTAAGCAATTGAACAATAAGAAGAGTGGGAATATTGCATAAATGATTTATATAAATTTCATAAAGCATTTGTTGAAAATTCTTATGGTGTTTTGTGGTAATGACATAGAAATGTGGATTAGACAATTGTACAATTAAGTAAATTTGAAATGGTTTGAATAGTGGATCTCAAAAGGTACTTATGAATTGAATGACACCAAGTAGAAAGGTACCAGTGGAAAACATCAATTATCCATGCTAAGTTTATGGGATTATAGCCATAGATGACATGCATATTAAATTTGATTATTTGACACAAAGCTTGAGAGAATAAAATATATCTTATACTGAATAAGAATGGAGTTCAAAAGGATTTTAGAAGATTAGGGAGGTGTTCTAAAATGAATGAGAAGAAATTTCAAAAGCATAAGGATATTTCTTTTTAAGAGCACTCTTGAATTTCAATTTATGGGATGAAAAAAAAAATATAGTAAGCCAGAGCTCTGTCTGGAAAAGATATGGAAGTTTTAATGGATTATAAACTTCATCTATAAAACATGATGATGTAATTATTGAGAAAATTGGTGAAAATTTAGGCTATATTAACATAGATCTAGTAACATGTACTCATTCCTTAGTATATGTCCTACTTTGTTCAAATCACAACTATAGTAGTATTTTCACTTTTAGGGGTCACATTTATGAACCACACTGATAAATTTGAAAATGAGGCAAGGAGGGCAACCAGTATGAAAAAAAGGCTCCAAGTTTGTGAAATTTGTGGATCTACTGAAAGAATGTTTAGCCTAAAGAAGGAAACTGGAGGGGATATATGATGTAAAGGACCCTTACATAAAATGGAAATTTGGTTTATTTTACTTAGTCTCAGCAGGTCAGATTAGAAATAAAAGATAGAAGTTGCAAAGATGCAATTAACACTTGACAAAAAGGGAAGAAGGACAACTATTTTCCTATTAATTAAAGTAAATTGAAATTTGAATGGACTGCATTATTAGAGATTAGAATCTGCCTTCCTGGAAGTTCTCAGGAAAAAATAAATGCTACAGGCATGTGAATGTTTAACAATATATTGTAAGGTCTTTTTTTTAGGTTCAAATTGGACTAAATGGCAAAAGGAGTCCCTTACACCACTTGCATGCTATGATTTCCTGGAGTGTTATACTTTGGAAAAGCCATAAAAGTTGATGCATTAGATAGAATTCTGGACTTGGATTTAGAAAGATCTGAGTTCAAATGTAGCCTCATCTAGAGTCACTTTATCTCTGTTTTCCTTAGTTTTGTTGTCTATAAAATAGAGATAATAGGACCTACCTCCCAAGATTATTGCAACAATAAAATGAGATAATATTTATTTTGGTTTAAATTTGATTTTTTAAAATTTAATTTTGTTTTGAGTTCCAAATACTCTCTCTCCTTCCAGTCTTTCTGCATTCACTGAGAAGGCAGGAGATATGATTTTCATTATACATATAAAATCAGATAAAACATATTTCTACATTATACCTTTTCTGGAAAAAATCAAGAAAAAATAGAAAAGAAAATATTCTTCTACCTATATTTTGAGTCTACCAGTTATCTAAAATGGGATTTTACATGAGATAATATTTGTAAAAAATTTACAAATCTTAAAGCATTTCATAAATGCAATCTGTTATTATTATTGTAGTTGCTATTATTAATCTCTGAGGGAAATAATATATTTGTATTTATCTTACACACTTTTATATTTTATTGTGTACATTATTTTCATAGTATAGTTTCTTTGTCTAGTGATACAGATCACAAACCTGCTGTGGCATCCATCTTATGTAACTTTGGCTCAAGTATTCTTCTCTCCCACATCCTCCACAGAAAATCTTTTCAATATGTTAGATGACTCTATTTTGTTTGCTAGTATGTTATAAATGCCAGTGCATCACTTATTCTGCCCATAAGCTGTTTCATATTCTTACTACATGGTGAGCCCAATTCCATTTCTAGGTAGTCTAATCTTGGATCATAAATTTTATACCAGTTTTCATGTGCATCACTGCTTGTAACATAGTGTGAATAGCCCATTCTCTTCCCATGTTAGGTTGTTGTTGTAGTTTTGTGTATTAATTGCAATTTTAATTCATGTGAAATTATGTTTTTTCATATTTTACATCCATCTGGCATCAGCAACAGATTGTTGTTTGAGACAACATTTTTGCATCAGTAATCAATGTGCAATCATTGAAAGAATCATATAGTATCCAAAATGAGATCTCAATTTCTATTATTGCCTAACCTATTCTTTATCCATAGCATTTATCCAAGATATTCATGTATATAGATTAATTGGATTTTATGGTTGTTATGTCACAATCTAAACAAAGCTCATCTCTTTCTCTCCCTCTCTTTATATCTATCTATCTATCTATCTATCTATCTATCTATAAATAGATAGATAGATAGATAGATATACACATACACACATATATATTATATAAACTACATTCATATCCACACACATATACATGGATACTAAAGATGAACTCTTTTTCTAATACTTTCTAATACTAAAGATGAATTTTGTAAATTTTAATAATAATAACTATCTACCTCATTTGATTGTTAAGAGGATTAAATGATATAACATATGTAAAGTACCTTGCAAATCTCACAATTAGAAGCAATAAAAAAAGAAAGAATCGAAAATGATTAGGTGGCAGAACTCAAGGAGTAGTGGTTATTATGGAAAAAGTTGTTATTGTTCAATGGCATCTAATTAGCAGTTTTCCAATGGAGTATCCCAAGTGTTTGGCACTCTATTGTTTAGGCTTCATAAAAATTATCTGGGTAATGGCATAGGTGACATCAAATCTGTACATAATACAAATCTAGAAATAGTAATACTCAAATGGAATAATGTAGAATAAATTTAATATAATGTAATTTAAGAGGCCAAAATAAGTCTTATATTTTAGAAACAAAAATTTAGCCCTAAAAGCACAACATGGGGGACGTATAGTTAAGGGCAAGTTTGCCTAGATATATTAATGGAACACAAGCTTAATATGGGGAAGCATTATGTTGTGGGAAGCAAAAAAGGCTAATAGAATCTTGAACAAGGGAGGTCTGTCTACTGCGCCAGTGCTTTGCTGGCAAGAGGATGGACTATTGTTAAATTTTCAGCATAAGTATTTTGCCTTCAGAATGAGCTCATGTTACAGATCAAGACTTTATTGTTTTATTGAATGTTTAGATATTAGAAAGTGATGGAAAACATGTTAATAAAGCTGATAAAATTTCAAAATGTGCTCTGATTACATTTATTTTACAGAGACTCAGTGTTTACTAACATACAACTTTATTGGCTTCCAAAAACAAGGAGGTGATTATCTTACTGTACTCTGACTTTATGAAATATTGCCCAGAGTATCGTGATCAGTTCTGGTTAAAACAGATGAGGGTAAGATATTAGGACAGCTAGGTAGCTCAGTGGATAGAGCACCAGCCCTGAATTCAGGAGGACCTGAGTTCAAATCTGGTCTCAGACACTTAATACTTCCTAGCTGTGTGACCCTGAGCAAGTCACTTAACCCTAGCCTCAGGGGAAAAAATATATTCATATGAAGACTGGTTAAAGAAACTAAGATTGTGTGAAGCACTGAAAAAATATATTTTAAATAATATTTATCTAGAAAAAAAAAAGAATATTCAGAGTTTTAGTCTTTGGGGAATCAGAGATAATAAATGATCATCAGGGGATACACTGCAGGCATCTTGTTTTATGGAATTGAAACAAAGAAGAGTAGCAGAAAATGAAATAATATGAGTTTATTTTCTGACCTCTTATAAAGGAAGGCTTTGTTAAGATTTTGGTTTTCTATTCTTCAGTCTTCCAAATGGAGAGTTGATGAGGCTGAGGGAAACAATGTTAATTACAACTTAACTTAGAAGCATGGTAGTGTGTTTAGAAGTGGTGAATTTATCCTGAGAGGGACATCTTATTCAATAGAGGTGAAACTAAGTAAGGTAGCATATACAAAGAGGATTACATGCATGTATATAGTTATACACGTATGCATATATACATAATATCTACATATATATTCACACATATACATACATATGCACTATATATGTATTTTATTGAAATGTATACATGTATTTACATATCTGTATGTATATGTGTATATATAAAGTTCCACATGTAACTTTAAATGTATAACTTTATATATATTCAAATGACCTCTGGCCTCAAGGAACTTAAAAAATAATCAGTTGATATGAAATATAGTTATATAACTCTCTCCCTTCCCTTTAAATTCCTTGAAGTTAAGGATCATTGCATTTTTGTTTTACTCTTCTCAGCATATCGCACTCCGTGAGTGAATTCTTACAAAGTGATCATTCAATTTTGTAGAATTGAATAAGGCAGTGAGGAGAGAATTCTAAACGGATTACTGTTGAGAAGTGATAGAAAATCAGATTGAATGTCCTGACAAGCAAGAGGAAGGTTTTATATGAATATTTTTACTATTTTTATTATAAATGCCCTGATTCCTGAATTCAGAGATCCACTAGATCATATTCTCAGGGGAACACAGCAATGATTTCTTCCCCCAAAATTTTATTAGTCAATTCAGCCTGACAATTCAAAAAAAGATTTGACTTCTCTCTGTACCTCTTCTTTATCTCTCACTCCAAATGTTTCTTTTCATTAGTATGTTCTATTTTGCCTGAAATTTGTCTGTTATTGATTTACATCATCATAACAATATGAAACACTATATGGATCCATGTAGGGTAGGTTTTGAGGTCAAGATTATCAGTTATTGGGGAGATTGAGTAGAAAACAAAATTTCACATATCTCATTTTAGTTTAGATTTTCCCAAAGGTCATCCATGTGACTCATCTGTCAGAGTTAGTCTTGAAACCATAAGCATAAAGTTTATTCACTCATGAATGTTTGGTGGCCAGAGACATAAGAGCTTGTTTACAATTTTAGGAGCCCAAAGTGAAAGGCAATAAGTACCCACTCTAATACAAAAAGTTGTTTATTATTACCCCTGGACTATATATTATGTATATTTGTTTCTTACACCTTTAGTCAAAAACCATAATTCAGAATCTGTGGTTCTAAGGAAAATATAGTTGCCTGCAGCTCAATAAAACTTTCAGTGAAAGACTACTTCAAAGAAATAACAAAGGACAACTACCCCTCTCTCTCCTCCTTTCCCCCTCCATCCTTCCCTCCGTGTTTCTTTAAAATCTTAACCATTTAATATGAGCCAAGTTGGATCTACAATGATAAAATAAAGTGAAAAATTATGCCAATTATATGAGTAATTCCATGAGGAGTAAAAAATAAAAAAAAATATTGGCCCTACTATCAAACTGTGGATATTCTTTGATTCAGTACTGTTTCTACTGGACTTGGATTCCAAAGAGATCATAAAGGAGGGGAAGGGATCTATATATGTAAAAAATGTTCATGGCAGCCCTTTTTTGTACTGGCAAGAAACTGGAAACTGAATGAATGATCTTCAGCTGGAAAATGGCTGAATAAGTCATGGTATATGAATTTTATGCAATATTATTCTTCCATAAGAAACAGTTAGCAGGATGATTTCAGAGAGACTGGAAAGACTTATATGAATTGATGCTAAGTGAAGTGACCAGAACCAGTAGATCATTATACATGACAAAAGCAAGAATATACAATGATCAATTCTTTTGCATGTGGCTCTTTTCAACAATGAGATGATTCAGGTCAGTTCTAATGCTCTTTTATTATTATTATATATATTTTTTATGAAATTATCCCTTGTATTAATTTTTCCAAATTATCCCCTCTCCCTCTACTTCCTCCCCACCGATGACAGGCAATCCCATACATTTTACATGTGTTACAATATAACCTAGATACATGTGTGTAAATACCATTTTCTTGTTGCACAATAAGCATTAGATTCCGAAGATATATGTAACCTGGGCAGACAGATATTAGTGCTAACAATTTACATTCATTTCCCAGTGTTTCTTCTCTGGGTGTAGCTACCTCTGTCCATCATTGATCAACTGGAAGTGAGTTGGCTCTTCTTTATGCTGAAGATTTCCACTACCATCAGAATATATCCTCATACAGTATTGTTGTTGAAGTGTACAGTGATCTTCTGGTTCTGCTCATTTCACTCAGCATCAGTTGATGTAAGTCTCTCCAAGCCTCTCTGTATTCCTCCTGCTGGTCATTTCTTACAGAGCAATAATATCCCATAACCTTCATATACCACAATTTACCCAACCATTCTCCAATTGATGGACATCCATTCATCTTCCAGTTTCTAGCTACAACAAAAATAGCTGCCACAAACATTTTGGCACATATAGGTCTCTTTCCGCTCTTTAGTATTTCTTTGGGATATAAGCCCAGTAGTAGTACTGCTGGGTCAAAGGGTATGCACAGTTTGATAACGTTTTGGGCATAGTTCCAAATTGCTCTCCAGAATGGCTGGATTCTTTCACAACTCCACCAGCAATGTATTAGTGTCCCAGTTTTCCCACATCCCCTCCAACATTCATCATTATTTGTTCCTGTCATCTTAGCAAATCTGACAGGTGTGTAGTGGTATCTCAGAGTTGTCTTAATTTGCATTTCTCTGATCAGTAGTGGTTTGGAACACTCTTTCATATGAGTGAATATAGTTTCAATTTCTTCACCAGAGAATTGTCTGTTCATATCCTTTGACCATTTATCAATTGGAGAATGGTTCGGTTTCTTATAAATCAGGGTCAGTTCTCTATATATTTTGGAAATGAGACCTTTGTCAGAACCTTTGCTTTTAAAAATATTTTCCCAATTTGTTACTTCCCTTCTAATCTTGTTTGCATTAGTATTGTTTGTACAGAAACTTTTTAGTTTGATGTAATCAAAATCTTCTATTTTGTGATCAATAATGATCTCTAGTTCTCCTCTGGTCATAAATTCCTTCCTCCTCTACAGGTCTGAGAGGTAGACTATCCTCTGTTCCTCTAATCTGTTTATGATTTCATTCTTTATGCCTAAATCATGGACCCATTTTGATCTTATCTTGGTATATGGTGTTAAGTGTGGGTCCATATCTAATTTCTGCCATATTAATTACCAGTTTTCCCAACAGTTTCTTCCAAATAATGAATTTTTGTCCCTAATGTTGGTATCTTTGGGTTTCTCAAAGATTAGATTGCTATAGATGTACCCTTTTTTGTCCTTTGCATCTAATCTGTTCCACTGATCTACCAGTCTATTTCTTATCCAGTACCAAATGGTTTTGGTGACTGCTGCTATATAATATAGCTTTAGATGAGGTACACTTAGAGCACCTTCCTCTGACTTTTTTTTCATTAGTTCCCTTGCAATTCTCGACTTTTTATTCTTCCATATGAATTTTGTTGTTATTTTTTCTAGGTCATTGAAATAGTTTCTTGGGAGTCTGATTGGTATAGCACTAAATAAATAGATTAGTTTGGGGAGTATTGTCATCTTTATTATATTCGTTCGGCCTATCCAAGAGCACTGAATGTCTTTCCAATTATTTAAATCTGACTTTATTTTTGTGGCAAGTGTTTTGTAATTTTTCTCATATAATTCCTGACTTTTCTTTGGTAGATGGATTCCCAAATACTTTATACTCTCAACATTTGTTTGGAATGGAATTTCTCTTTGTATCTCTTGCTGTTGCATTTTGTTAGTGATATATAAAAATGCTGAGGATTTATGTGGATTTATTTTGTATCCTGCCACTTTGCTGAAATTTTGAATTATTTCTAGTAGCTTTTTAGCAGAGTCTTTGGGGTTCTCTAAGTATACCATCATGTCATCTGCAAAAAGTGATAGTTTGATTTCCTCATTTCCTACTCTAATTCCTTGAATCTCTTTCTCAGCTCTTATTGCCAGGCTAGCGTTTCTAGTACTATACTGAATAGTAATGGTGATAGTGGGTAACCTTGTTTCACTCCTGATCTTACTGGGAAAGGTTGCAGTTTATTTCTATTGCATATTATGCTTACTGATGGTCTTAAATATATGCTCCTGATTATTCTAAGGAATAGTCCATTTATTCCTATACTCTCAAGAGTTTTTAGTAGGAATGGATGTTGGATTTTCTCAAATGATTTTTCTGCATCTATTGAGATGATCATATGGTTCTTATTAATTTGATTATTAATATGGTCAATTATATTAATAGTTTTCCTAATATTAAACCAGCCCTGCATTCCTGGTATAAATCCTACTTGATCATAGTGTATTATCCTGGCAATGATTTTCTGAAGTCTTTTTGCTAATATCTTATTTAAGATTTTGGCATCAATATTCATTAAGGAAATTGGTCTATAATTTTCTTTCTCAGTTTCCGATCTACCTGGTTTAGGTATCAGTACCATGTCTGTGTCATAAAAAGAGTTTGGTAGGACTCCTTCATCCCCTATTTTTTCAAATAATTTATATAACATTGGGGCTAATTACTCTTTAAATGTTTGGTAGAATTCACATGTGAATCCATCGGGTCCTGGGAATTTTTTTCCTGGGGAGTTGATTAATAGCTTGTTCTATTTCTTTTTCTGAAATGGGATTATTTAAGCAATTTATCTCCTCCTCTGTTAATGTAGGGAGCTTATATTTTTGGAGGAAGTCATCCATTTCACTTAAGTTATCAAATGTATTGGCATAAAGTTGGGCAAAGTAACTCCTTATTATTTCTCTAATTTCCTCTTCATTGGTGGAAAGATCCCCCTTTTCATTTGTAAGACTAACAATTTGATTTTCCTCTTTCTTTTTTCTGATCAGATTTACCAAAGGTTTATCTATTTTATTGGCTTTTTCATAAAACCAACTCTTGGTTTTATTTATTAGTTCAATAGTTTTTTTACTTTCAATATTATTGATTTCTCCTTTTAATTTTTGTATTTCAAGTTTAATTTTTGGTTGGGGGGTTTTAATTTGGTCTTCTTCTAGCTTTTTAAGTTGCAGGCCCAATTCGTTAATATTCTCTTTCTCTATTTTGTTCAAATAAGCCTCTAAAGATATAAAATTTCTTCTTATTACTGCTTTAGCTGCATCCCACAGATTTTGGTATGATGTCTCATCATTGTCATTATCTTGGGTGAAATTATTAATTGTTTCTATAATTTGCTGTTTCACCCAGTCATTCTTTAAGATGAGATTGTTCATTTTCAATTACTTTTTGGTCTATTTACCCCTAACTTTTTACTGAATGTAGCTTTTATTGCATTGTGATCTGAGAAGAAGGCATTTATTATTTCTGCCTTCCTACATTTAATTTTGATGTCTTTATGTCCTAATATTTGGTCTATTTTTGTATAGGATCCATGAACTGCTGAGAAGAAAGTATATTCCTTTCTATCGCCATTCAGTTTTCTCCAAAGGTCTATCATACCTAGTTTTTCTAATGTTCTATTTACTTTTTTAATTTCTTTCTTGTTTGTTTTGTGGTTTGATTTGTCTAAATCTGAGAGTGCAAGGTTGAGATCTCCCACTATTGTAGTTTTACTGTCTATTTCTTCTTGCAATTCTCTTAACTTTTCCTTTAGAAAGTTAGATGCTATACCACTTGGTGCATATATGTTTAGTATTGATACGGCTTCATTATTTATGCTACCTTTCAGCAGGATATAGTTTCCTTCCTTATCTCTTTTAATTAGATCAACTTCTGCTTTTGCTTGATCTGAGATAAGGATGGCTACCCCTGCTTTTTTGGCTTTACCTGAAGCATAATAGATTCTGCTCCAACCTTTTACCTTTACTCTGTATGCATCTCCCTGCTTTAAGTATGTTTCCTGCAGACAACATATTGTAGGGTTCTGATTTTTGATCCAATCTGCTATACGTCTCCATTTGATGGGAGCGTTCATCCCATTCACATTTACAGTTAAAATTACTAATTCTCTATTTCCTGCCATCATATTATCCCCAGATTATGCTTTTTCCCTTGACCCCCCTGATCCCCCTCCCCGATATTTAATTTTCAGACCCCCCTTGTGACGTGCAGTGCTCCCTTTTTTTAGTATCCCTCCCCCTCCCTCCAAGTCCCTTCACTTATTCTCCTTTTCCTTTTCCCTTTTCCTCTCCCCCCTTTTAATGAGGTGAGAGAAAATTCTCTGAAAAACAAATATGTCAATTATTTACTCTTTGTGCCTCTTCTGATGAGAGTAAGATTCACACAATGATTCTCCCCCTCACTAAATTCCCTCAGATATGGTGTATTTTCTATGCCTCTTCCTGGGATGTAGTTTCCCTCTTTTTATCATTCCTTCCCCTTTTTCTGAAATGACCTCCTTCACTTTACTACACCCCCTTTTTTTCTTTTATATCAGTAAAATCAAATTATCCATGAGTACTTTTTCTATACCCACAACAGAGTTACAGTTCTCAAGGGTTCTGTGTACCTTTTTCTGTTTCTCTTCAGTCTTGTGGATGTAGATCAAATTTTTTGTTTAAGTCTGGTTTCTTCCTTAGAAACAAATGGAATTCCTCTGTTTCATTGAATGACCATCTTCTTCCATGGAAAAAAATGCTAAACTTAGCTGGGTAGTTCATTCTTGGTTGCAGTCCTTGATCTTTTGCCTTATGGAATTATCAGGTTCCAGGCCCTTCTACCTTTTAATGTGGAGGCAGCCAGATCTTGAGTGACCCTTATTGTGGCACCTTGGTATTTAAATTGTTTTTTTTTTTCTAGCTGCTTGCAGGATTTTCTCCTTTGTGTGGTAATTCTGCAGCTTAGCCACAATATTCCGTGGTGTTCTTTTTTTAGGGTCTATTTCAGAAGGAGTTCGATGAATTCTTTCCACATCTACTTTCCCTTCTGTTTCTATTATCTCTGGACAGTTCTCTTTGATAATTTCCAGTAAAATAGAATCTAGGCTCTTTTTTTTGGTCATAGTTTTCTGGAAGTCCAATGATCCGCAGGTTATCTCTCCTAGATCTATTTTCCAGGTCTATAGATTTTCCCAGTAAGTATTTGACGTTGTTCTCCAGCTTCTCATTTTTTTTTGTTTTGTTTGACTGATTCTTGTGTTCTCTGTGAATCATTCATTTTTATTTGTTCCATCCTGACTTTTAAGGAGTTATTTTCTTTTTTCACAGTTTTTAGTTATTTTTGTAAATGCCCAATTTCATTTTTAAATGAATTATTTTGCTCTATTGAATTTTTTTCATATCCCTAATTTTTTTTTGAGAATTCTTTTCTTTTTCCAATTCAGAAATTCTATTTTCTTAAGACTTTTTTTATCTTTTCCAATTCAGAAATCCTACTTTCCTGTGATTTGTTAACCTTTTCTAATTCACAAATTTTGTTTCCCTGCATCTCCTGTGAATTCTTTATTTTTTCCAACTCCAATTTCAGGACGTTGTCATTCTCTATCATAGCTTCCCTTTCCTTTCCCCATTTTTCTTCAAACTCTCTTAACTTTTTAATAGTCTCTTCTAGGAGAGAGTTATGTGATAGGGGGCAGGAATCGTTCCCCTTTAGGTTGTTATCTGCTGACTCTCTGCTGTTAACTTCCTTGGGGTTGGATACCCCCTTTTTCTCTGTGTAGAATGAGTCAATGGTTCTTTTTGGCTTCTTACTCATACTTGAAAAATCTTTTGGGGTCTGTCCATGGGGTAGGAAATTATTTATTTATTTCTTTACCAGCTTCCTCCCAGAACAGATGGATGTAGCGGCTCCTGCACCTGAGCTAAGAGAGAGCTCTGGGAGAGAGTTCCCCACCCCCTCCCTGGAAGTGCCTCAGAGGTGACTAGCACTGCTGTGCCTTGAGGGTGCTGTGTTCTAGCGGCTTCCCTGAGGTTTGAGACTGAACAGTACAGGCAACACAAAGCCCAGCCTATGCATCCCAGTGGGGCGTGTATGTCTGCAGCAGGTGACGTGAAAAGCCCCTGTGCTCAAATTGCAAGTTTCTGCCAGAAACCTTGGTCCCTAGTTCAAAGGTTCTGCTTCTCTGGGACTTCCATAGCTGAGTTCCACTCCCTCCAGCTGAGTTAGGCAGTGTGTGTTGCCTTGGGCCGTATCCGCCCACTTCTCAATCTCTTAACTAGTCTCAGGTGGGAGCTAGGGGCCACACCCCCCAGTGCAGAGATCTGCTGAGTCACCCCCAGGATCCAGGAAGATCTAATCTATCTTTGAATTTTTAAAGTAGTTTAGATTTATTTTCTGAACTGCTGTATTATAAGCAGAGAAGAGCTAACAGCCTGTGCCAGATTCCTTTATCTCAGTGGCTTCTCTGATCCCTGAGCCCTTCCCACCCCAATCAGCGCAGTATGCTAGCACCCAGCCGTCTGTGCTGGCCTCTCTTCTTCCTCCCCTGGGAACTGACCTTTTCTGTTGAAACTCCAGATTCTCTTCAGCTGGTAAGTTGTGCTTCCAGTCCTTGTGGTATCTATCAGTCCAACGCTATTTCTGAGGCTGATTTATCTAATTGGTTGTGAGGGAGTAAGGACATTCACAGAGTCGTGTGTTTCTTCTCTGCCATCTTCTCTAATGGTCTTTTGATGAAGATAGTCATTTGCACCCAGAGAGAGGACTTTGGGAACTGAATGTGGATCACAACATAGTATTTTGCTTGAATTTTGTTTTCTTTCTTATTTTTTTCCTTTTTAATCTGATTTATCTTTGGTAGTATGATAATTGCAGAAATATGTATAGAAGAATTGCAAATGTTTACCATATATTGAAGAATTGCAAATGTTTAACATATATTGAAATATTTGTCTTCTAGGGGAGAGAAGGGAAAAAAAATTGGAACACAAGGAATTACAAGGGTGAATGTTGAAAATTATCCATGCATATATTTTGAAAATAAAAAATCTTTTTTTTTTTTTTTTTTTTTTTTTATTATATATATATATATATATATATATTTTATAATATTATCCCTTGTATTCATTTTTCCAATTTACCCCCCCCTCCCTCTATTCCCTCCCCCCGACGACAGGCAATACCATACATTTTACATGTGTTACAATACAGTCTAGGTACAATACATGTGTGCGAATATCACTTTCTTGTTGCACAATAAACATTAGAATCCGAAGGTACATGCAACCTGGGCAGACAGATATTAGTGCTAACAATTTTCATTCCCCTCCCAGTGTTTCTTCTCTGGGTGCAGCTACCTCTGTCCATCATTGATCAACTGGAAGTGAGTTGGATCTTCTTTATGTTGAAGATTTCCACTTCCATCAGAATACATCCTCATACAGCATTGTTGTTGAAGTGTACAGTGATCTTCTGGTTCTGCTCATTTCACTCAGCATCAGTTGATTTAAGTCTCTCCAGGCCTCTCTATATTCCTCCTGCTGGTCATTTCTTACCGAGCAATAATATTCCATAACCTTCATATACCACAATTTACCCAACCATTCTCCAACTGATGGACATCCATTCATCTTCCAGTTTCTAGCTACAACAAAAAGAGCTGCCACAAACATTTTGGCACATATATGTCTCTTTCCGCTCTTTAGTATTTCTTTGGGATATAATCCCAGTAGTAGCGCTGCTGGGTCAAAGGGTATGCACAGTTTGATAACTTTTTGGGCATAATTCCAGATTGCTCTCCAGAATGGCTGGATTCTTTCACAACTCCACCAGCAATGTATTAGTGTCCCAGTTTTCCCACATCCCCTCCAACATTTGTCATTATTTGTTCCTGTCATCTTAGCCAATCTGACAGGTGTGTAGTGGTATCTCAGAGTGGTCTTAATTTGCATTTCTCTGATCAGTAGTGATTTGGAACTCTCTTTCATGTGAGTGGATATAGTTTCAATTTCTTCCTCTGAGAATTGTCTGTTCATATCCTTTGACCATTTATCAATTGGAGAATGGTTCGGTTTCTTATAAATTAGGGTCAGTTCTCTATATATTTTGGAAATGAGACCTTTGTCAGAACCTTTGTTTTTAAAAATATTTTCCCAATTTGTTACTTCCCTTCTAATCTTGTTTGCATTAGTATTATTTGTACAGAAACTTTTTAGTTTGATGTAATCAAAATCTTCTATTTTGTGATCAATAATGATCTCTAGTTCTCCTCTGGTCATAAATTCCTTCCTCCTCCACAAGTCTGAGAGGTAGATTATCCTCTGTTCCTCTAATCTATTTATTATCTCCCTCTTTATGCCTAAATCATGGACCCATTTTGATCTTATCTTGGTATATGGTGTTAAGTGTGGATCCATATCTAATTTCTGCCATACTAATTTCCAGTTTTCCCAACAGTTTTTTCCGAATAATGAATTTTTATCCCTAATGTTGGAATCTTTGGGTTTGTCAAAGATTAGATTGCTATAGATGTATCCTTTTTTGTCCTTTGTATCTAATCTGTTCCACTGATCTACCGGTCTATTTCGTAGCCAATACCAAATGGTTTTGGTGACTGCTGCTATATAATATAGCTTTAGATCAGGTACACTTAGACCACCTTCCTCTGAGTTTTTTTTCATTAGTTCCCTTGCAATTCTTGACCTTTTATTCTTCCATATGAATTTTGTTGTTATTTTTTCTAGGTCATTAAAATAGTTTCTTGGGAGTCTGATTGGTATAGCACTAAATAAATAGATTAGTTTGGGGAGTATTGTCATCTTTATTATATTCGCTCGGCCTATCCAAGAGCACTGAATGTCTTTCCAATTATTTAAATCTGACTTTATTTTTGTGGCAAGTGTTTTGTAATTTTTCTCATATAATTCCTGACTTTTCTTTGGTAGATGGATTCCCAAATACTTTATACTCTCAACATTTGTTTGGAATGGAATTTCTCTTTGTATCTCTTGCTGTTGCATTTTGTTAGTGATATATAAAAATGCCGAGGATTTATGTGGATTTATTTTGTATCCTGCCACTTTGCTGAAATTTTGAATTATTTCTAGTAGCTTTTTAGCAGAGTCTTTGGGGTTCTCTAAGTATACCATCATGTCATCTGCAAAAAGTGATAGTTTAATTTCCTCATTTCCTACTCTAATTCCTTGAATCTCTTTCTCGGCTCTTATTGCCGAGGCTAGCGTTTCTAGTACTATATTGAATAGTAATGGTGATAGTGGGCAACCTTGTTTCACTCCTGATCTTACTGGGAAAGGTTGCAGTTTATTTCTATTGCATATTATGCTTACTGACGGTCTTAAATATATACTCCTGATTATTCTAAGGAATAGTCCATTTATTCCTATACTCTCAAGAGTTTTTAGTAGGAATGGATGTTGGATTTTGTCAAATGCTTTTTCTGCATCTATTGATATGATCATATGGTTCTTATTAATTTGATTATTAATATGGTCAATTATATTAATAGTTTTCCTAATATTAAACCAGCCCTGCATTCCTGGAATAAATCCTACTTGATCATAGTGTATTATCTTGGAGATGATTTTCTGAAGTCTTTTTGCTAATATCTTATTTAAGATTTTAGCATCAATATTCATTAAGGAGATTGGTCTATAATTTTCTTTCTCAGTTTTCGATCTACCAGGTTTAGGTATCAGTACCATGTCTGTGTCATAAAAGGAGTTTGGTAGGACTCCTTCATCCCCTATTTTTTCAAATAATTTATATAACATTGGGGCTAATTGTTCTTTAAATGTTTGGTAGAATTCACATGTGAATCCATCTGGCCCTGGGGATTTTTTCCTGGGGAGTTGATTAATAGCTTGTTCTATTTCTTTTTCTGAAATGGGACTATTTAAGCAATTTATCTCCTCCTCTGTTAATCTAGGGAGCCTATATTTTTGGAGAAAGTCATCCATTTCACTTAAGTTATCAAATTTATTGGCATAAAGTTGGGCAAAGTAACTCCTTATTATTTCTCTAATTTCCTCTTCATTGGTGGAAAGATCCCCCTTTTCATTTGTAAGACTATCAATTTGATTTTCCTCTTTCTTTTTTAATAAAAAATCTTTAATAAAAAAATAGAAAAAAAAGAATGGCCCCAGTTCAGAACAAATATGATTGGGAAACAATTGAAATTTTGTATATTTCATTTTTTTTTCTTCCTGAAATTCATTGCAATCTCCTTTTTGTCAATTTGTTTTTCAAGTTCCTGATTCAAGTTTTACCTCTTTTATAAACCTTTCTTCAACATTTCTGTTCATGGCTATTTGAACATCTATTACTTTCATCTAAACTCATTTAGTCTTAACATGAGTTGTTATATTATTTTCTGTTTCATGTGAGCAGGCTTTTTGCCACTCAAGCAGATTATATAAATTTCTTTCTACCAGGGCCTTTGTTTTATACTTTTTTAGTTTCCTTTATGATACTTTTAAACATTGTATATCTGTTCTCTGCTTGATGAATTTAGTCAATAATGTAGGCATTAGTTTCTTAACAAGCAGAATGAATGCATCTTATAAATGTTTCATTATTCCACCAAAAATACTTTTCTAGTCAAAATGGTCAATGAGCAATCAATCAAGAACATTTTGTCTTGCATCTGCTTCTTCATTGGTAGATTATGGGTAGCAAAGATATTTTCTCCTCTTTCCTTTTTTCTTATTATTTTCCTTTTTCTTCTCTGCTATAAGCAGGCCAATTTTCTCATACACACTTCCTGATCTGGAAGGCCCCTACCCTTTGTTCTGCTCATTCCAATTGTAAAGGTTGTGCCCATTTCTGAACTAGCACTGCCATATCTTACTTCCATCATTTCAAAAAAGTATTTATCCCCTCAATCTCTGAATAATACTTACAGACTCTTATCATGAATGCTTCTTATATGTGTTGGTTTGACACATTTGCATAATTGTTATGAATATATACATATATAGTGCTGCCCAGATATAATCACACTAATTAAACTAAATATTTACTAATTGTCAGCTTTTGTAGGCACAATGCTTGTGATTTTATTTTATTTTGTTTTGATTTCCCTTCTTCATTACAGTAACAGAAAGGCACAGTGGCAGTAACAATGTATATTTAAGTTTGTGTGGTGTGTAAGAGAGGCAGAGATAGAGACTCAGATTGGAAGTTTGTTTAGTCATTGAATGGTAAGATGAAGGATTTCAGCAGCCATTATTCTTAGACTATTTTAGACCAGCTTATCTGACCATTCTTGACAATTTCATATTATACAACTAACATTTATTTCCATTCACTTCAGCAAAAAGTTGGTGGAAGAAATAAACCTTCCTTTTATTTACCCACATAGCAATAGATTGTGAGAACATGACATAATTCTTACCCTCAAGGAATTTTCCTTCTACTGGGGGAAATGTACTGATATATTTAAAATATACATAAAAAGAGACAAATACAGTATGTGTGTGTGTGTGTGTGTGTGTGTGTGTGTGAGAGAGAGAGAGACAGAGAGAGAGAGAAGAGAGAGAGAGAGAGAGAGAGAGAGAGAGAGAGAGAGAGAGAGAGAGAACTAAAAGACACACAGACAGAGAGAAACAGGGAGACAGAGGGGTAGGGAGAGATGTCTTAGCGTGTGCTCTTAAATTCATCATTGAAAATTTAGTAATAGGCCCTCCAAAATCAAAAAAAAAAGTATTCCTAGGAAAGAATTTTTTTAAATTAATCCAAGAATGATTTTTTCTATCTTTTGGAGGATAGATAGATAGAGATCAAAGAAGAGTTTCTACTGGTTTACACTATTATGAATGGAACTTGATTGTGATTTCTTTCATGAACACAAGAAAAAAAGAGAGACTTCCTATATTTCACTGTGCTTTCACTTTTTCTGGGTCAGGAACAAATAACAGCAGTCCTATTATAGCAAAAGGGGCTGATTGAAGTTGGGGTAATGGCTCCTGCCATTCTCATCCTTGAAAAATCATCCCTGATTCAGCGTATTTGGAGAGGGAGAAAAAGTAACTGCTAGCAACTTTAGCTGACACTGTATATCACTGTCTTTAGAACTTTGTTAAACTTTGATATCCCAGAATTCAAGGAGGCCTAGTATTTAGGACTAAATAGTAATTCTTGGGATGATGCTGAGAAGAATGGAACTAGATGAAATCTTTTTGCATTAATTATTATATGGAGTTAATTTTATTTTTAAAATTGCCATAGCTGGACACTATAAAGGAAGGTGAATCTGGAAATGATGTATTCTGTGACATTTACAATTGTAATGGTTAGCAATAAAAACTCAGGTTTTAAGGAATGGTAGAATTTGCCCTTCCTGATGGTTCAATAACATGTGCTATATATTCTCTGCATGTCTTCAAGTGGTGTTCTCTCAGTTTCTTCTCTGAAGCTTTTCAAGTGAGAAGGATTGCTGTGTAATGCCTTTTGATTGGCAGGGAGGAATCCAGTCACTTTTTCTAGCAGGCTGATAGCACTTCTATTTCTTTTGTGTCTTTTTTTTTCTTCTGGATCTTAGGTGAATGATTAGGGTGCTAGGTAACCAATGAAACCTAGAGATCAAGGAGAGTCTTGAGAGGTTCCATCAACAATCAGAAATGGGAGCAGCACTGGGAAAACAATGCAGTAGCTGAATGGCTTGGCTATCAAATCCCAACAATGAATTGTCTAATACATTAAGGAAGATAATTATATTTGTAAAATATTGATCAGATCAGGGAATCACCTATCACCAACACAATGCTCTGAAATCAGCTTGGGAAGGACTCAATTAAAACAGAAAAGGAGTTCTCTCAGAGGCAGGAGTTGTGAAGCACTCTTTTTTTTTTTGGCTTCACAGTTTTATAACATATTTGCCTTGCTATCTTTTCTAACACTTGTAAATACAAACATGTAAAAAGGTAGTTAATATCAGGGAACATATTGAGTTCAAGCTTTTGAATGATATTGCATTTGTCTCAGGATTAATACCCTAGAATCCTTAATGAAAAGTAATATATATTTTTTTTTCATCAGGAATCTAAAGGTTTGCCAATTAGATTTTGAAAGACTAAGGTTAAAAGCCATACTATACAATTTCTGGATCGCAGTGTAATCAGTTGCAAACAAATGAAAATTGGTTCAATAGCAGAACAAATACAAGATAATTAATTTTTAAAAATTTATTCTCAGCCACCAATAATTACAACTGGCATTTACTTAGTACTTTTCAATGAACTTTCTTTACAATAAACTTGCCTGTGGGTAGATTTGAGAAAATAGAGTATACAGTGTTCTCTTAAAGAACACTTTCAATAATGACCAAATTTATTTAAATGACAAAATGTAGACAAATAAAATGAATCTTCAATTAATCCAAATGGCAAAATACTCTGCTACTGACAAAAAAAGGAAAAAAGGAAGAAAGGAAAGAAGAAAGGAGGGAGGGAAATAGGGAGGGAAGGAGGAAAGAAGGAAGGAAGGAAGGAAGGCCTGTTGAGGAAGCTTGGAAAGCCCTCATTTCCCCAAAAGCAGAGCCCAACTTTTTTTTAAATGAGTAAAAAGGCAAAACAGGTTTTAACTATAGATATCTTCTATAGTAAAAGACAGCAGATTTCAAACCCTGAGGAGACTAAAAGCAGATTGTCTCCAAATGAAGCACCCAAGGGAGATATGACCTGGTCCTCATCACATAAGGTTCTCATAGAAGAAATTTAAAAGGATCTTAAAAGAGAGCTAGAAGAAGAATGGGGAAAGGAAGGGAAACCATTGGAAGAGGGTCTGGATAAGGTATATAACTCATTAAAAGATAGAGTATATAAAGAAAACAACTACCTGAAAAACAGAATTTATGAATTGAAAAAGGTAAATCACTCCCAGGAAAACAGAATTTGTAATTGCAAAAAGAAAATAACTCCTTTAAAAAAATTCGTGAAATGGAAAATAATTCCATAGAACAAAACAACTTATTTAAAAACTCAATTGGACAAATATAAAAAGAAATGAAAAATGTAAATGAAGAAAATAATTCATTAAAAATCAAAACTGAACAAATGGAAATGAATGACTCCAGGAGATATCAAGAATCAGTCAAGCAAATCCAAAAAATTGAAAAAAAAAATAGAAAAATGTTAAATATCTACTTGGGAAAACAACAGACCTGGAAAATATATCTAGGAGAGATTATATAAGGATTATTGGACTCCCTAAAAATCATGCTGAAAAAAAGAGCCTAGATACTTTTTTTTTTCAGGAAATCATCAAAGACAACTGCCTAGATGTCATAGAATCAGAAGGTAAAATAGGCATTGAAATAATTCATAAAATACCTGCTGAAAGAGACCCCAAAATTAAAGCTCCAAGGAATATTGTGGCTACATTTCAGAACTATCAGACAAAGGAAAAAATACTACAAGTATCCAGTAAAAAAAAAAAAAAAAAAACAATTCAAATACTGAGGAGCCACAATAAGGATTACTCAGGATCTAGAAGCATCCACATTAGAGGATTGAAGGGGAAGGGCCTGGAATCTGATATTCTGAAAGGAAAAAACATTTTGAATGCAGGCAAGAATAAATTGTCCAGTTAAACTGAACATTTTCTTCCAGGGAAGAAGATGGACATTCAATGAAACAGGTGAATTTCATTAATGTCTGATGAAAAAATCAGAGTAAACAAAAACATTTGACCTCCAAATATATGATTCAAGAAAAGCATAAAAAGGTAAAAAGAGTTCTTGATAACTATTTCTGTTATTGGTATACATAAAGAGTACATGTATAATTTGATTTTACTGTTATAAAATATATAGGTGGAGAACTATAGGTGGAGAAGAAATTGTACCAGATAAATGGAAAAGAGAAGATAGAAAGAGGGAAAGTACATCTCATGAAAAGGCAAAGAAAACCTATTATATCTGAGAGAAAGAAGAGAGGGGGGAGAACACTGTGTGAATTTTACTTTCATCAGATTTGGCTCAAAGAGAAAATATTAGACATATTTGGTTTACAGCGTAACTTCTTCCACCTCACTGAAAAGTGGGAGGGGAAAAGTGAAAAGGGAAGCAATAGGTTAAATAGAAGGGAATACAGAAATAGTAGGGGAAAGGTTTAAAAAAGGGGGAGATACTCTAAGGGGGAGGGAGAGCTGCATGAGGCAAGTCATGCCCCTATGTTTAATACTGGGGAGGGACGTAAGGGGGAAAGGAAAGAGAAAAGCATAATCTGGGGATAATAAGATAGCTACTACAGAATTAGTAGTTTTAACCATAAATGTGAATGGGGTAAACTCTCCAAAAAACAGAGGCAGATAACAGGCTGGATTAAAAGCCAGAATTCCACAATATGTTGTTTACAGGAAACACATTTAAAGAAGGGTGATACATACAGAGTAAATGTAAAAGTCTGGAGCAGAATCTACTGTCAGGTAAAATAAAAAAAAAAAAAGCAGGGGTAGTCATCCTGATCTCAGATCAAACAAAAGCAAAAATTGATCTAACTAAAAGAGATATAGAAGGAAACTATATCTTGTTAAAAGTTGCATAGATAACAAAGGAATATCAATAGTAAACATATGCACCAAGTGGTATAACATCTAAATTCCTACAGGAGAAGTTAAGAGAGCTGTAATAAAAAAAATAGCAAAACTATAGTAGAGAGAGATCTCAACCTTGCACTCTCAGAAGTAGATAACTCAAACCACAAAATAAAAAAAGAAAGAAGGTAAAGAGGTAAATATAACACCAGAAAAAGCAGGTATGATAGATCTTTGGAGAAAACTGAATGGAGATAAAAAGGAGTACACTTTCTCCTTGGCAGCTATACAAAAACTGACCATATATTACAATGTAAGCCCTCAAATTCAAATGCAGAAAGGCAGAAATAACAAATGCATCCTTTTCAGATCACAATAAAATAAAAACTACATTTTGTAAAAAAGCAGGGGAAAATAGACCAAAGAGTAATTGGAAACTAAATAATCTCATCCTAAAGAATGAAAGGGTGAAACAGCAAATCATAAACACAATTAACAATTTCACCCACGAAAATGACAATGATGAGACAGCAAACCAGAATTTGTGGCATGCAGCCAAAGCTGTAATAAGGGGAAGTTTTATATCTCTAGAGGTTTACATGTATGTGCATAAAATAGAGAAAGGGAATATCAATGACTTTGGCTTCGATCTAAAAAAGCTAGAAAAAAAGCAAATTAAACTCCCCCAATTAAACACTAAACTTGAAATTCTAAAAATAAAATGAGAGATTAATAAATTTGAAAGGAAAAAATATTGAATTAATAAATAAAACTAAGAGTTGGTTTTATGAAAAAAAAACAAAATAGATAAACCTTTGTTAAATTTGATTAGAAAAAGGAAAGAGGGAAATCAAATTGTGAGTCTTAAAAATGAATAGGGAGAACTTTACACTAATGAGGAAATTAGAGCAACAATTAGGAGTACTTTGCCCAACTTTAAGCCAACAAATTTGATAACCTGAGTAAAATGGATGAATACCTTCAAAAACATAGGCTGCCCAGATAAACAAAGGAAGAAGTAAATTGATTAAACAGTCCCATTTTAGAAAAAAGAAATAGAACAAGCTATTAACCAACTCCCTAAGAAAAAATCCCCAGGACCAGATGTATTTACATATAAATTCTATCAAACATTTAAAGAATAATTAACTCCAATGCTATTTAAACTATTTAAAAAAATAGGGAATGAAGGAGTCCTACCAAATTCCTTTTATGACACAGAAATGGTACTGATATCTAAACCAGGTAGGTTGAAAACAGAGAAAGAAAATTATAGACAATTCTCTCTAATGAATATGGATGCAAAAATCTTAAATAAAATATTAGTAGAAAGATTACAGAAAATCATCTCCAGGATAATACACAATGACCAAGTAGGATTTATATGAGGACTGCAAGGCTGGTTCAATATTAGGAAAACTAATAGTATAATTGATTATATCAATAACAAAATTAACAATATGATCATCTCAATAAATGCCGAAAAACAATTTGATAAAATCCAACACCCATTCCTATTAAAAACACCAGAGAGTACAGGAATAAATGGGCTTTTCCTAAAAATAGTCAGTATCATCTATTTAAAACCATCAGTAACCATCATATTTATTGGGGACAAAATGGGACCATTCCCAATAAGATCAGGAGTGAAACAAGGTTGCCCATTATCACAATTACTATTTATTATTGTATTAGAAATGCTAGCTTTGGCAAAAAGAGATGTAAAGAAGATTTTAAAAATTAGAGTAGGTAATGAGGAAACCAAATTATCATTCTTTGCAGATGGTATGATGGTATACTTAGAGAACCTAAGAGATCTACTAAAACGTTATTAGAAAGAATCCACAACTTTAGCAAATTTGCAGGATAAAAAAGAAATCCACATAAATCATCAGTATTTTTATACATCATTTACAAAATCCAATAGCAAGAGATACAAAGAGAAATCCAATTTAAAATAACTTCCAATAGTATAAAATATTTGAGAATTTATCTGCCAAGGGAAAGTCATAAAGTATATGAACAAAACTACAAAACACTTTCCACACAAATAAAGTCAGATCTAAACAATTGAAAAAAAAAAAAAAAAAAAAAACAGTAAATGCTCTTGGATAGAGCAAATGAATATAATAAAGATGACAATACTCCCCAAACTAATCTATTTATTTAGTGGTATACCAATCAAACTCCCAAAAAATTATTTTATTGATCTAGAAAAAATAACAACAAAATTAATCTGGAAGAACAAAAGGTCAAGAATTTTAAGTTAACTAATGGAAGAAAAAAACAATCAAATGAAAGTGGCTTAGCTGTACTAGATGTAAAATGAGGTTATAAAGCAATGATCACCAAAACCATTTGATATTGGCTAAGAAATAGACTAGTTGATCTGTGAAATAGGTTAGGTTCACAGGACAAAATAGTCAATAACTATAGCAATCTAGAATTTGACAAACTCAAAGACCCTAGGTTTTCGGATAAAAATTCATTATTTGACAAAAATTGCTGGGAAAATTAGAAACTACTATGACAGAAACTAGACACTGACCCACATTTAAGACAATACACAAATATAAGGTCAAAATGGGTTCATGTTCTAGGCACAGAGAATGAGATTATAAATATATTAGAAGAACATAGTATAGTTTACCTTCAGACCTGCGGAGGAGGAAGGAATTTGTGAGCAAAGAAGAACTAAATATTATTATTGATCACAAAATAGAATATTTTTATTAAGTTAAAAAGTTTGGTACAAACAAAATGAATGCAGACAAGATTAGAAGGGAAGCAATAAATTGGGAAAACATTTTTACAGTCAAAGGTTGTGATAAAAGCCTTATTTCCAAAATATATAGAGAACTGACTCAAATTTATAACAAAGCCAGCCATTCACCAATTGAAAAATGGTCAAAGAATATGAACAGACAATTTTCAGATGAAGAAATTGAAACTATTTCTATTCATATGAAAAGTTGTTCCAAATCATTATTGATCATAGAAATGCAAATTAAGACAATTCTGAGATACCACTACACTCCTCTCAGATTGTCTAATATGACAGGAAAGGATAATGACAATTGTTGGAGGGGGTGTGGAAACACTGGAACACATATATTGTTCGTGAAATTGTGAACAGACCCAACCATTCTGGAGAGCAATTTGGAACTATGCTCAAAACATTATCAAACTGTGTATACCCTTTGAACCATATAGTTTCATGGGAGTCTGATTGGTATAGCACTAAATAAATAGATTAGTTTAGGGAGTATTGTCATCTTAATTATATTTGCTTGGCCTATCCAAGAGCACTCAATGTTTTTCCAATCATTTAATCTGACTTTATTTTTGTGGCAAGTGTTTTGTAATTTTGCTCATATAATTCCTGACTTTCCTTTGGTAGATATATTCCCAAATATTTTATACTATCGACCGTTATTTTGAATGGAATTTCTCTTTTTATCTTTTGCTCTTGGATTGGGTTGGGAATGTATAAAAATGCTGAGAATTTGTGTGGATTTATTTTGTATCCTGCAACTTTGCTAAAGTTCTGAATTATTTCTAATAGATTTTTAGCAGAGTCTTTGGGGTTCTCTAAGTATACTATCATGTCATCTGCAAAGAGTGATAGTTTGATTTCCTCATTTCCTAATCTAATTCCTTGAATCTCTTTCTCAGCTCTTATTGCCGAGGCTAGCGTTTCTAGTACAATATTGAATAGTAATGGTGATAGTGGGCAACTTTGTATCACTCCTGATCTTACTGGGAAAGGTTCTAGTTTATCGCCATTACATATGATGTTTTCTGACGGTTTTAAATATATACTCATTATTATTTTAAGGAATAGTCCATTTATTCCTATACTCTCAAGCGTTTTTAGTAGGAATGGATGTTGGATTTTCTCAAATGATTTTTCTGCATCTATTGAGATGATCATATGGTTTTTATTAATTGGATTATTAATATGGTCATTTATGCTAATAGTTTTTCTAATATTAAACCAGTACTGCATTCCTGGTATAAATCCTACTTGATCATAGTGTATTATCCTGGCAATGATTTTCTGAAGTCTTTTTGCTAATATCTTATTTAAGATTTTAGCATCAATATTCATTAAGGAAATTGAGCTATTGTTTTCTTTCTCAGTTTTCAGTCTGCCTGGTTTAGGTATCAGTACCATGTCTGTGTCATAAAAGGAATTGGGTAGGACTCCTTCAATCAATATTTTTTTCAAAAAGTTTATATAGCATTGGAGTTAGTTGTTCTTTAAATTTTTGGTAGAATTCACATGTAAATCCATCTGTTCCTGGGGATTTTTTCTTAGGGAGTTGGTTGATAACTTGTTCTATTTCTTCTTCTGAGATGGGGCTATTTAGATTACTTACTTCTTCCTCTGTTAATCTGGGCAAGCTATATTTTTGAAGGTATTCTTCCATTTCATTTAAGTTATTGAATTTATTGGCATAAAATTGAGCAAAGTAGCTCCTAACTATTGTTCTAATGTCCTCTTCATTTGTGGTGAGTTCTCCCTTTTCAGTTTCAAGACTAACAATTTGCTTTTTCTCTTTCTTTTTTTGATCAGATTTACTAAGGGTTTGTCTATTTTGTTGGGTTGTTTTTTGTTTTTTTTCATTGAACCAACTCAGTTTTATTAATTCAATAGTGTTTTTTTTTTGTTTTGTTTTGTTTTGTTTTGTTTTGTTTTTTACTTTCAATTTTATTAATCTCACCTTTTATTTTTAGAATTTCAAGTTTTGTGTTTGGGGTTTTTTAATTTGTTCCTTTTCTAGCAACTTTACTTGTAAGCCAAATTTGTTGACTCTCTCTTTCTCTATTTTATGCAAGTAGGCCTCTAGAGATATAAAACTTTCCCTTATTACTGCTTTGGCTGTATCCCACATATTTTGGTATGAAGTCTCATTATTGTCATTTTCTTGGGTGAAGTTATGTCTATGATTTGCTGATTTACCCAGTTATTCTTTAGTATAAGATTATTTAGTTTCCAATTATTTTTTGGTCTATTTTCCACTGGCTTTTAATTAAATGTAATTTTAATTGCATTGTGGTCTCAAAAGGATGCATTTACTATTTCTGCCTTACTGCATTTGATTTTGAGTTTTTATGTCCTAGTATATGATCAATTTTTGTATAGGTTCCATGAACTGCTGAGAAGAAAGTATATTCCTTTCTGTCTCCATTTAGCTTTCGCCAAAGATTTATCATACCTCTTTGACTTCTTTCTTATTTAGTTTGTGGTTTGATTTATCTAATTCTGAGAGTGCAAGGTTGAGATCTCCCACTATTATAGTTTTACTGTCTATTTCTTTTTGCAGCTCTCTTAATTTCTCTTTTAAGAATTTAGATGCTGCACCACTTGGTGCATATATGTTTAATATTGATACTGCTTCATTATCTATGCTACCCTTTAGCAGGATATAATGCCCTTCCTTATCTCTTTTAATTAGATCAATTTTTGCTTTTGCTTGATCTGAGATGAGGATGGCTACCCCTGCTTTTTTGGCTTCATCTGAAGCACAGTAGATTCTGCTCCACCCTTTTACTTTTACTTTGAATATATCACCCTGTTTAAGGTGTGTTTCCTGTAAACAACATATAGTAGGATCCTGACTTTTAATCCAGTCTGCTAACTGCTTCCTCTTTATGAGACACTTTATCCCATTCACATTTATGGTTAGAATAACTAATTCTACATTGTTTGCTATCCTGTTAACCCCTGCTTATGCTTTTCTCCTTTCCTTCCCTCTTACCCCTCTACCCAGTATTAAACTTCTGGACACCACTTGCTTTTCACAGCCCTCCCTTTTTAGTATCCCTCCCCCACCTTAAAATTCCTCTTCCTATTTTACCCCTTTTTCTCACAATTTCTGTATTGCCTTCCCCTTAGCTTATTCCTTCCCTCTCACTTTCCAATGAAGTGGAAGAAGTTTCACCATAAATTGAATATGTCTATTGATACACACTATGTTCATCTCCCTCCTTTCTTTCTCTCAGATATAATAGGTTACCTTTTCCTCTTCATGAGATATAGTACCACCACTTTACCCCTTTTTATGATATAATTTCCTTTCCACCTCTAGTTTCTTGGACAAATTATACATGTCTTTTTTACATATATTTATGGCAGAAATATAGTTCTCAAGATTTCTTTTTACCTTTTTAGAAATCTCTTGAGTTCTGTATTTGAAGATCAAACATTTTGTGTAGGTCTGGTTTTTTCATCAAGAATAGATGGAATTCATTTATTTCGTTAAATGTCCATCTTCTTCCTTAGAAAACAATGCTCATTTTTGCTGGGTAAGTTGTTCTTGGGTGCATACCAAGTTCCTTAGCCTTACGGAATATCATGTTCCAGGCCCTGCGTTCTTTTAGTGTGGACACTGCTAGATCCTGGGTTATCCTTATTGTGGCTCCTCCGTATCTGAATTGCTTTTTTCTAGCAGCTTCCAGTATTTTTTCCTTTGTCTGATGGTTCTTGAACTTGGCCAACATATTTCTTGGCGTTTTGATTTTAGGGTCCCTTTCAGTAGGTGATCAATGAATTTTTCAATGTCTATTTTACCCTCTGTTTCCAAAACATCTGGGCAGTTCTGTTTGATAATTGCCTGGAAAATAGTGTCCAGGCTCTTTTTTTCCTCACATTTTTCAGGGAGTCTGATTATTCTCAAATTGTCTCTCCTGGATCTTTTTTCCATGTGTGTTGTCTTTCCAATAAGGTACTTGACATTCTTTTCAATTGTTTTGTTTTTCAGGTTTTGCTTGACTACTTCTTGGTTTCTCCTTGAGTCATTCATTTTTACTTTTTCATGTCTAATTTTCAATGATGTATTTTATTCACTCACTTTTTAAATATCTTTTTGTAATTTTCCAATTGGGTTTTTAAGTGAGTTTTTTCCTTCTATGGAATTTTTTCCATGTCATCCATTTTATTTTTTAGAGCACTTCTTTTCTTTTTCCAGCTCACTAATTTTATTTCTCAATTATTTGATCTCTTTATCCACTCTGAATGACTTCCCCAGACAGTCTTGCCAAGTTTCCCTTTCCTTTTCCCATTTTTCTTCTATCTCTTTTGTGAGAGCCTTTTTGATTTCCTCTATGAGATTCTTTTGTATTGAGGAGCAGCTCATATCCCCTTTAGGGGATTCCTCTGGAGACAATCTTCTTTTGGTCTCCTCAGAATCTGAAGTTTGCTCTCTCTCCATACAGAAGCTGTCAATGGTTAGAGACCTTTAATTTTTTATTCATTTTGTCAGAGTGTGAATGGAAGAAAAAACAATTGACAAAAAAAAAAAAAAAAAAAAAAACAATTGGTCTGTTTCTGGCGGGGGGGGGATGGGGCTGGATGGTGTTACCGAGCTTCCTCTACAGAGTGAGGGAGACAGTAGTGAGGCAATAACAGGACAGCAATGGCTGTGCTGCATCTTCAGTCTGAGGCTCTGAGAATGCCCGGAGTCACTCCCGGTGGGGGTGGGGCTGGCCAGGTGAGGAGAGACACTAGCTTTCTGGGGTTTTATTCTTCACTTCAAGTGCACCTTCTCCACTGCCTCTGGCTTTCTGCCAAGACGGAACATCCACACTGGGGAAAGATTCTTTTTTGCAGAAATGGCAGAGATCACACCCCTCCCCCCTCTGGTCCAAGCTGTGTAAACTGCCTGTCTTGCTCTTGCTCCCTGCCCTCAGTCTGTGCCCTGTTTGTTCAACCCTCCCCTGAGCCAACACAGACCTTCTCTGGTGAATTTCAAGGATGGCTTCTGTTGGTGATTATTTGTGGGTTTCTTTTCTGGTCAAGCATTAACTCCAAGGCTTGTCATGAAGTAAGTCCTGAGAGAAAATGTGGAGATCAAGCAGCTGTTTGCCTCCACATTGCCATCTTGGACGGAAGTCCCAATATTATTAATTTTAACCATAAATGTGAATGGGGTAAACTCCCCCATAAAGAGGTAGCAGTTAGCAGACTGGATTAAAAAACAGAATCCTACAATATGTTGTTTGCAGGAAACACTCTTAAAACAGTGCAATACATACAGAGTAAAGGTTAAAGGTTGGAGCAGAATCTACAGGGGTAGCTATCCTGATCTCAGATCAAGCAAAAGCAAAAACTGATCTAAGTAAAGAGATAAGGAAAGAAACTATATCTTGCTAAATGGTAGCATAGATAATGAAGCAATATCAATATTAAACATATATGCACCAAGTGGTGTAGCATCTAAATTCTTACAAGAGACATTAAGAGATCTGTAAGAAGAAATAGACAACAAAAGTACAATAGTGGGAGATCTCAACCTTGCACTCTCATAGATAAATGAAACAACAAAATAAATAAGAAAGAATTCAAAGAGGTAAATACAGTACTAGAAAAGTTAGATATGACAGATCTTTAAAAAACTAAATGGAGACAGAAAGGAATAACCTTTCTTTTCAGCAGTTCATGGAACTTATATACAAAAACTGACCATATATTAGGACATAAAAACCTCAAATTCAAATGTAGTAAGGTAGAAATAGTAAATGCATCCTTTTCAGACAATGATGCAATGAAAATTACATTCAATAAAAACCAGGGGGAAATAGAAAAAAATTGGGTGAAACAGAAAATCATAGATATAATTCATAACTTCATCCAAGAAAATGACAATAATGAGATGTCATACCAAAATGTGTGGGATGCAGGGAAAGCGGTCATAAGGGGAAATTTTATATCTCTACAGGCCTACTTGCTTAAAATAGAGAAAGAGAAGGTCAATGAATTGGATTTGCAACTAAAAATGCTAGAAATGGAACAAATTAATAACCCTCAGTCAAACGCTAAACTTGAAATTCTAAAATTAAAAGGAGAGATTAATAAAATTGAAAGTAAAAAAAAAAAAAACTATTGAATTAATTAATAAAACTAAGAGTTGGTTCTATGAAAAAAACAACAAAATTGATAAACCCTTAGTAAATCTGATTTTAAAAAGGAAAGAGGAAAATCAAATTATGAGTCTTAAAAATGAAAAGGGAGAACTTGCCACTAATGAAGAGGAAATTAGAGCAAAAATTAGTCCAACTTTATGCCAATGAATTTGATAACTTAAATGAAATGGAAGTATATCTTTCAAAATATAGCTTGCCCAGATTAATCGTGGGAGAAGTAAATTGGTTAAATAGTCCCATCTTAGAAAAAGAAATAGAACAAGCCAATGATCTTTTTTTTAAAGATTTTTTAATTAATTTTATAATTATACATTTTTGACAATATATATGCATAAGTAATTTTTTTATAACATTACCCCTTGTATTCATTTTTCCAGATTTTCCGCTCCCTCCCTCTACTCCCTTCCCTAGATGACAGGCAATCTCATACATTTTACATGTGTTACATACAGTATAACCTAGATATAATATATGTGTGTAAATCCAATTTTCTTGTTGTACATTAAGTATTGGATTCTGAAGGTATAATAACCTGGGTAGATAGAGAGTAGTTCTAATATTTTACATTCAATTCCCAGTGTTCCTTCTCTGGGTGTAGTTGTTTCTGTCCATCATTGATCAGCTGGAAGTGAGTTGGAGCTTCTTTATGTTGAAGATATCCACTTGCATCAGAATACATCTTCATACAGTATTGTTGTTGAAGTGTATAGAAATCTTCTGGTTCTGTTCATTTCACTCAGCATCAGTTCATGCAAGTCTCTCCAAGCCTTTCTGAATTCATCCTGCTGGTCATTTCTTATGGAGCAATAATATTCCATAGCCTTCATGTACCATAATTTACCCAACCATTCTCCAATTGATGAACATCCATTCATCTTCCAGTTTCTAGCCACTATGAAAAGAGCTGCTACAAACATTTTGGCACACACAGGTCCCTTTCCCCTCTTTAGTATTTTGTTGAGATATAAGCCCAGTAATAGCACTGCTGGATCAAAGGGTATGCACAGTTTGATAACTTTTAGAACAAGCTAATAATCAACTCCCTAAGAAAAAATCCCCAGGAGCAGATTGATTTACATGTGAATTCTACCAAATACTTAAAGAACAATTAACTCCAATGCTATATAAACTATTTGAAAAAATAGGGATTGAAGGAGTCCTACCAAATGCCTTTGATGACACAGACATGGTGCTGATACCTAAACCAGGTAAGTATAAAACAGAGAAAGAAATTATAGAACAATCTCCCTAATGAATATGGATGCTAAAATCTTAAATAAAATATTAGAAAAAATTACAGAAAATCCTCCCCAGGATAATACATTATGACCAAGTAGTATTTATACCAGGAATACAGGGCTGGTTCAATATTAGGGGAACTCTTAGCATAATTGACTATATCAATAACCAAATTAACAAAAACCATATGATCGAATGATATAGATCCATTGATACAGAAATCATCTGCATCAATAGGTGCAGAAAAAGTATTTGATAAAATCCAACATCCCTTCCTAATAAAAACACTTGAGAGTATAGGAATAAATGGACTTTTCCTTAAAATAGTCAGGAACATATATTTAGAACCATCAGTAAGCATCATATGTAATGGGGATAAACTGGAACTATTCCCAGTAAGATCAAGAGTGAAACAATTTATTCAAAATAGTATTAGAAACACTATCCTTGACAGTAAGAGTTTAGAAAGAGATTAAAGGAATTACAGTAGGTAATGAAGAAACCAAATTATCACTCTTTATAGATGATATGATGTATGCTTAGAGAACCCCAGAGATTCTACTAAAAAGCTATTAGAAATAATCCACAACTTTAACAAAATTGAAGAATACAAACTAAATCCACATAAATCCTCACCATTTTTCTATATCACCAACAAATTCCAACAGCAAGAGATACGATGAAAAATTCCATTCAAAATAACTGTTGATATCATAAAATATTTGGGAATCTATCTACCAAAGGAAATTCAGGAATTATATGAGTAAAACTACAAAACACTTTCCATACAAATAAAGTCAGATTTAAATAATTGGAAAAATATTAACTGCTCTTGGATAGGCCAAGTGAATATAATAAAGATGGCAATACTCCCTAAATTAATCTATTTATTTAGTGCCATACCAATCAGACTCCCAAGAAACTATTTTAATGACCTAGAAATAATAACAACAAAATTCATCTGGAAGAACAAAAGGTCAAGACTTTCAAGGGGATTAATGAAAAAAAAAATCAAATGAAAGTGGCCTAGCTGTACCTGATCTAAAACTATATTATAAAGCAGTAGTCACCAAAACCGTTTGGTATTGGCTATGAAATATATTAGTTGATCAATGGAATAGGTTAGTTTCAAAAGACATAATAGTCAATAACTATAGCAATTATGCCCAAAAAGTTATCAATCTGTTTATACCCTTTGATCTATCAGTGTTACTACTGGGCTTATATCACAAAGAGATATTAAAGAAGGGAAAGTGTCCTACATGTGCAAAAATATTTGTGGCAGCCCTTTTTGTAGTGGATAAAAACTGGGAAATAAATGGACACCCATCAATTGGAGAATGGTTGGCTAAGTTGTGGTATATAAATTTTATGGAATATTATTTTTCTGTAAGAAATGACCAGCAGGATGAATACAGAGAGGCTTAGAAGGACTTACATGAATTGATACTGTATGAAATGAGCAGAACCAGGATATCATTATACACTTCAACAACAATACTGTATAAGGATGTATTCTGATGGAAGTACTTATTTTCCACAAAGAGAAGATCTAATTCAATTCCAATTAATCAATGATGGACAGAATCAGCTACACTCAGAGAAGGAACATTGGGAAATGAGTGTAAACTGTTTCTATTTTTGTTTTTCTTCCCAGGTTATTTTTACCTTCTGAATCCAATTCTTCTTGTGCAACAAGAGAACTGTACAGTTCTGCACACATATATTGTATCTAGGATATACTATAACATATTCAACATGTATAAGACTGCCTACCATCTAGAGGAGAGGGTAGAGTGAGGGAAGGGAAAAATTGGAACAGAAGTGAGTACAAGGGATAATGTTGTAAATAATTACCCATGCACATGTTCTGTCAATAAAAAGTTATAATAATTTTTAAAAGCATGAGAGCAAGCAAACATTCTTGTTTCACTCCATTAGTGATTTGGAAAGCTTGTGAATATTGTTCCTTGTCCAGAATCCAAACAAGCATGCCAGCATAAAGCTTATATACTATACTTATCAACTTCTCTAGGCAAACAAATTTTAACATAATTTTCTCTAAGCCTTTATGACTTTTAGTAACAAAAATCTTGGTCATCTCTAAAACACTCCATCAGCCAGCAACACACTATACATAATTAGAAGCACCAGTTACAGCAAATGGTGAAGTTTGAATACTATGGATCAGTTCTCTTACCTTGACAGTATACTTTCCTGGGATGCCCACATTGATAATGAGGTTGATATGTCTATTGCTAGAACTAGCTCAGTTTTCAGGAGGCTCCAAAGGAAAGTATAGGAGAGGAGAGGTATTAGACTGAATTGAACTGAAGTTCTACAAAACCATTATGCTGAACTAATTGTTATGTGCCTGTGAAACGTGGACAGTATACCAATGCAATGATAGGAAATTGAATTGCTTCCATTTGAATTTTTAGAAAGATTCTGAAGATTATTTTTCAGGATAAGATGCCAGACATTGAGATCCTTTTTTGAACTCCACTGTCATGCATTACAATTACTATACAGAGCACAATTCTGTTGGGCTGCTCAGATTGTGTTAATGCCAAATGTTAGCTTGACAAAAATATTATTTTTAGGAGAACTCATAGAGGTTAAGGACTTAGAAGGTGGTTAGAAAAAGCAATACAAAGACACTCTCAAGATATCTCTTAACAACTTTAGAATTGATTGTATGACATGGGATACACTGGCACAAGACAACTTAGCATGGTGTGCTCTCATCAGAGAAAGTGCTGTGCTCCAAGATCAAAGCAGAATTGAATTAGTTTAGAAGAAATGCAAGATGTGCAAAGTTGAAAAGCCACATCAAATGTTCATATGGAGTATTTGTATCTGACCTGAGGCAGAGCATTCTGAGCTTGTATTTTTCTGATCTGCCACAATTGGACATTGTAACTGCATTGTAATACAGGTATATGATTTTGATCCTTTTCAAAAATGAAGCATGACAACCAAATTTCTAGACCCAAACAAAATAATTCAGAGATAGGAAATTAAATAATCTTAGAGACTGTAATTATAAATCATATGACTAGAAATGATCTTAAGTGGTCATTGTGTTAATGCCATTACTTTATTTTTTCTTTGAATCTAAAACATCCTTAAAATATCTTCTTGTCTTCTGAGCTAGGAATATTTTTTGCAAGCAAACTATCACTCAATGTTATTTACTCAGTTCCACATCTATAAATTGGTCATTTTCAAAAATTCCATTACCTATTGCACTCTTAGGACTTTAATGTGCTCAAGAAGTATTCAATAGATCATAATATATTTCTCAATACACTCAACGATAGAGACTGATGTTATTGCAAAGATTGAAATTAGGATTTAAGTGTGAGCAAAATGGCAAGAAAAACTTATCAACAAGTCAGTTTGATGTACAAGTATTAGATTGGGAATCAATAGATCTGGGATTTAATACCACTCTGATGCTATTCTTCGGATCATAGATGGAGAGCCAAAGGGGGATTTAGGAGCTATCTAATTTAACTCTCTCATTTTTTTTTCAGAAGGGAAAATAAATCCAGAGAAGATAAGTAACTTGCTGAAAGTAATGTGTACTAGATTGCAGAGCCACTCTTGGAACCTATATATTCATATTCAAAATCCACCCCCAAATTCTAAGTTTATTTCACTGTATTATCATAGTTCTTCCAACTAGTTTCAGAATTGGCAACATGTACCTAGCTTCTTTGGAATCCATTTTTCTTATTTGTAAAATGGAAAGAACAGATTTAGGTGATTACACAGGGATCTGCTACCTCTAAAATGTGTGGGATCTTAAGAGCCTAAGATCTGCGCATATTACAAGAGTGCTTAAAACTTTACAATTCTTTACAATACTGATAGACATATTTTGGTCACATCAGACATTAGCAATCACTGATAAAATCTTTTTTCTTCTGAAGTTAATTTTTTAGCATGTGAGTTTTGATATGATTAATAGAATAATAAATTTGTTATTGGATGAGTTTTATATGGCATAGAATCTAAATTAATCACTCAAAGAATGTTTACCAGGTTCTTATAGAAAATTCTAGACTAGTAAATCCTACTTCTTTCTTCCTCCTTTCTATACTAAGGTACATATATATATATATCTGTATATATATATATATGCATATATATATATATATATATACAGATACATATATATATTCCTTTCATTTTATTCAATTTTATTTTTAATTTACAAAATAAAGAATGAATGTACCCTTAAAAAAAAGAAAGACAATTCTAGACTAACATCTCAAGGAAGTTCTATGATAATTGTCATCTGGTGATCTGGTGATTTTGGAGATAATATCTTTAAAGACTTATGAAATAACAGAAATATTTATACTAAGAATATGAAATAAAGAGGTAGATACAAGAGTTTAAACTACCCTAGTTTCCTTATGGTAGGAATGGGGTATTATTCTCACTCTGAGATTAAAAAATATGAAGCTATCCATCTTTGATGATAGATTATCTGTTTTAATTCAATTACAAATTGTTTACTTATTATAACATTGTTTACCCTTCCTGAAAATCTATTGAATCTATTGAATATGATAGTATAAAAAGAAATAGAAGTTATGACTTAACAAATAGAGATCAAGTATGAGGTGGGTTGAAGGTTATTTTATCCAGTAGTGTTAGAGCAGGACAATATTGCCAAACTTTGTCTCTCAAAATGGGAAATTTCAAGTGTGCAAAATTTTATTATTATTGTTTTGTTTAGTTTTCCTCCTGTACTTCAGTGGCTGAGTTCCAATAGAATATTGATAAAGTTCAGCTGACAATTGAATTCCTGGCAACTGCATCACAAAAATCTTTTTGTCTTTGTTCACAAAGGTCCCTCTGCTGGATAGTGATGTCTAGTAATGACTTCCATGTTGGAGTTGTAAAGAGTGTTCCCTGTACTTCTGTACACAGGACATTACACTGGAAGTATTTTCAGAGTCCTTAATCAATCCCTTTTGCTGTTGTATCTCAAATCAGAGAAATAATGTCAAACTCATTTCATAACTATTTATTTTAATTTTAGTGTTCTTTTTGTTCTACTTATACTTCCTGTACACTATAGTCACACAGTCAACAATTTTTTTTGGCATTTATGTGGAGGGCATTAAATATTCTATAAAATAAATAAGACAACTCTATAAAAGTCCCTTAGTGATTATAAAAGCCCTAAGAATATGACCACCCAAATAGGATTGCATTTGACTAATTTGTGTGCCATCAACTTCAGACAATGCTTAGTGTTAGGGTTAGGAAAAGAATCACAACACAGGTATGCCAGAAAGGGAGGAAGACCCCAGATGGGCAATTAAATTTAGAGATTCCAGTGTATTTAACTGATTAGACTAATTTGCTTCTAGTTTCCACAGAATCTCTTTGTTTGAATATCTTCATTAACCTATTATGTAAAAAAAAATAAAATAAACAAGTATTTAATATGAATTATTACTGATGTAAAAATGAATTCAGTCCTACATGGAGATTGTAAAGGGCAAATTTTTGACAACTATAATACTTGTGAAACTGAGATATTAGCTCACCTTACCTTGTTCAAAGGTAATATTGTCCAGTGAAAGGACAACTGGAACTGTGACTAGAAAGTTAAGTTTTGACTTTAAATTCCTAGATTTATAACATCTCAAGCATCACTTTTCTCATGTAAGTGACAAAGAGCCAGGAGCTGAGTGGGTGCCCATCAGTGGATGAATGGCTGAATATTTTATGGCATATGAATGTAATGAGATATTATTGTTCTATAAGAAATGGTAAACAGGCTAATTTCAGAAAGGCCTGAAGAGACTTACATGAATTGATGCTAAGTGAAATTCCCTTGCACAAAGGGAACATTGTATATAACAAAAACAAGACTATGTGATGATCAATAGTAATGGATTTGGCTTTTATCAACAATGACATAATTCAAAACATTTGCAAAGAAGTTATAATGGAGAGAGCCATCTGCATCCAGAGAGAAGATTATGAGGACTGAATGTGGATCACACCATAGTATTTTCACATTTTTTGTTGTTTTGGTTGCTTATTTTTTTCTTTCCCATTTTTTTTCCTTTTTGATCTGATTTTTCTTGTGCTGTGTGAGAAATTTGGAAATATGTTTACAAAAGTTACACATGTTAAACCCATACTGGATTGTTTACTAAGAGCAAAGGGACAGAGAAAGGGAGAAAAAATTGAAACACAAGGTATTGCAGGGGGGAATGTTGAAAATTATCTTTGCATGAATTTTTAAAAATAAAAAGTCATATTTTTTAAAAAGAAAATTATAATTATAGAACCAACCTCTTTTTTTTTTTTTTGATGGGGTATGGAAAGTGAGAAAAGTGCTAAAGAAGAGAGAGTTGTACTCATTTTACCCTGTGGTTCATGCAGAAATGAATCTGCCATTCATTTTACATTTAAAATTATATGCATTGATTAGGTGAATAAAATAACAATTTTTATAATTAAATAAAAGTAATATAATATAATCTCATTTTTGGTAGGATCATTTAAAGTATCTTTATTACAATTTTTGTTGAAGTCCGAACAAGGATACCTATGTACCTCACTCTCTTTGCACATGATTTTATGCAACATTTTCACAAATCTCTATAAATTGAAAGTTTTTTTTAATTATATATATGTATATACATATATGTGGATATTATCATAGAATTTGAGAGTGGGAAGGAACACTCATGGCCATTTTTGTCCATTCTATATATAAGGGGAAAAACTCCTCCTTTTAAGTATAATAGGTATTTGGCATGGGAACACCAATTGCAAACATTGTTTTTAAGTTTTTATGGATTGATATTATATCCAAGTAATACAAGAAATACTTTCAGCTGCTATGATGTTTTGGTGTAAGTACAGTTGAATTTTCCAAGATACTTTAAGGTCTATATTTATAGTGGAAATTTGTTGCCTCTTGGTCAATAAAAAAGTAAAATATTGATATATGTATGGGCACCAATTTATATCTTACTAGTTATTCAATAGGGGTTTAATTTCAATAGCTTTCAGTGATACATGCTTATTGTACTAAATGAGTTTTTCCAATTAAGCTTTGACTTCAAGACCCATTAGTTTCTTGATATATTCAACTTATATTTTCTCTATAGCCATATTTTCAATTTATCATTACTGGAGAAGATCATGGTATTGATAACTGTCACTTTAATTTGAAGGTTTCACATTTCAATTTGACCTCTGGATCAAAGTTCAAAAGTATTATTCTCTATTTTTCTTGGGAAAATATAAAAAATCTATACCTAACTAAAACTCTGAATGATTTGGTATTACTGGAGAAAGTTTTACAAGATGAAGTGACTTTTCAAGTGAAGCAAAATAACTTCATGTTATTCATGTACAGGAAGTGACAAATATTTTGTTTACTTCAATTCAGACTTTGACTTGAATGCCATAAATAGAATACTATTCAGGACTGATAGTAATGGATTTAGCACTAAGAAAAAGATACCAAGTCTAAGCATTCTCCTTTGAAGATCCCACATTTTTTTTTTTTTATTATATATATATATATATATATATATATTTTATAATATTATCCCTTGTATTCATTTTTCCAATTTACCCCCCCTCCCTCTATTCCCTCCCCCCGACGACAGGCAATACCATACATTTTACATGTGTTACAATATAGTCTAGGTACAATACATGTGTGCGAATATCACTTTCTTGTTGCACAATAAACATTAGAATCCGAAGGTACATGCAACCTGGGCAGACAGATATTAGTGCTAACAATTTTCATTCCCCTCCCAGTGTTTCTTCTCTGGGTGCAGCTACCTCTGTCCATCATTGATCAACTGGAAGTGAGTTGGAGAAGATCCCACATTTTTTATCAAGTATTGTTGATCTTACTGCATTAGTCCTGTGTTTGAAATGGAGAATCATTTTCTATAGGGTCAATAAATGCTCTAGTAGTTGTGTCATAAGGTTGAAACTGAATCAAATACTTTGAAACAATCAATACAAGGGCCAAAACTATTACATAATTTCTATAATCTGAATTGTTAATGGGTTGCTCTTTATAACCCTGTGAATTTTTGACATGCTTTTTTATATTCTCTAATATAAGCATAATATTAGAATAATTTGGAGAGGTCCACTAACGTTCAATCTATTCCTTTTTTCCATTGCTAAAAATCAATTATCACAAAGAAGGTGAAGCACTAGAAGCTGGAGAGATCAAGAAAGATTCTTCTAATAAATTGTTAGAAAAGCATACTTTCCTGATTCTCCTACTTGTTATTCCTCCCCAAGTCCAAGAAATTGCTATGTAAATGTTTCTTTTATATATGTATATGTATTCTCTTCCCCTCCCCAAGATAGTAGTAAAATAAACATGTGAGAATACTATTTCACTATTAAAAAAAAAAGTATCCCTTGTCTCTATACACATGAAGATTTTAATAAATACTTGTCTGTGTGTATGTTTGTGTGTGTGTATAATTTAAATGATTTAATTTTATAAATATTTTAAATAATAAAAGTTTGCTTCACCTTCCCTTTATCTATTTATTAATGATTTTTTTTGTTAAAGTAGTGGTCTATTTATTTGATCAGGATGTTAAAATATTTGAAATTACTTGACTAAATTGGTACGAACTACAACTTCTTAGAAAAATAGTGTGCAATAAATGGCTATGCAGCAAATTCTTATTTGATCATCTTCATAGTCCCATTCTCCTAATAAGACTAATTAGCTTTTCATAAAAATGAAACAAAATAAAACAAAAACTCTGCTATTCCTTTATAGCAAAAAAGCAGTTCTGTTCTCAGTAATTAGTCTTCTACCTATGGTAACTATTTTCAAATAATCAATCAACTGAACAATAAAGAAAATTTATTATACTTTGTGAGATAGTATATTAGGTTGAAGATAAAAGGCAAAAACAAATCCTCTTCCTTCAGGAAGATTATGTTTTTATTTTCTATTAAAAAACACAAAAAATACACATGTAAGGAGATGCAAAATAATTACAAGGCAATTTTTGGAGGGTTGAGAGATTTTCTTCCAGATAGTGAGCCTTAAGATGGCAAGTAGGAATTCTAAGAGGCAGAACTGACAAAGGACAATATTCCAGAGATGGAGTTAGGGGAGAAGAAAGGATCAATTGTGCAGCCAGTACAATGGCATGAATAGAGGAAATAGTGAAGTATTTGCAGCAAAAAGGCAGTATGTAGAATCATTAAAAGAGAATAATGAGACTTGTCTGTATAGGTAGATTGAAACCATCTAAAGTTGATCTAACTTTGCTAGAAAATAAATCTATTGTTAAATTTTCTCTGTGAGATTTTATACTTTAAAAATAAGCAAATATTACAAATACCCAATTTAGAGTTTTATTGATTTCCTAAACTTAAGAAAATAATGAAGAAAATGTAAATATAGACTAAATTTGTTTTTATGTTATGGAGAAATATGTGTGTGTATATTTGTTAAATGATTATCCACATTTATTTAAACTTATTACAAACCATTCCTCCATTGTTCTAAATACACTGAGACCAAAAAGCCAAAACATTGCTTGACTATCCCCAGCTTACCTCAGAATGAAAGCTAAATCAAACCCCTGAATAGATTATATCATATAAATAAGCAAAAAAAGATCTAATAAAAGAGGGAAAAATTGGAGGATGATGAACATTATTTGAACCTTAATCTTAACAGATTTGGCTCAAAGAGGGAATAATGTATCTAGTTTGGTATAAAAAAAATTGTTTGCTCTATTATGAAAATGGAGGAGAAAGGAAATGGGGGGACTAATAGAAGGGAGGACACATTGAGGAAGGTGGGGATCAGAAGCAAAACATTGGTAAGGAAATAAAGGCTAAAAGGAGAGAAGGTATAAATGGGGAAAATAGGATGATGAGGAATACAGAGTTTGTAATATAAATTGTGAATGTGAATAGGATGTGAACTCTCCCATAAAACTGAAGTGAATAGCAGAGTGGATTAAAAGACAGAATTCTGCAATATGTTATTTACAAGAAATTTATGTGAAGCAGAGAAATACATATACAATAAAGGTAAAAAAACAAACAAAACTTTAGCAGAATCTAGTATACTTCAGCTGAAACAAAAAAGCAAAAAAACAAAACAAAAACAAAAACAAAAGCAAATGGAATAGCGATCTTGATCTCAAACTAAGTGAAAGCAAAACTAGATCTAATTAAAAGAGATAAAGAACTAAATAATATGAGTATTAAACATATATGCACCAAGTGGTATAGCATACAGATTCCTAGAAAAATTAAGAGAATTGTAAGAAGAAACAAACAGGAAAACTATATTAGTAAAAGATCTCAGCCTTCTTTCTGAACTAAATAAATCTGAGCACAAAATAAACAAGAATGAAGTTAAAAAGATGAATAGAATTTTAGATAAATTAAATGTTAGACTTCTGGAGAAAACTGAATAGTGAAAGAAAAAAATATATATCTTTTTCTCAGAGGAATATGGCATCTACAGAAAAATTAACCATATATTAGCATATAAAAACCTCAAATGCAGAAAGGAAGAAATGTCAAACACATTCCTTTCATATCATAATGCAATAAAAATTATATGTAAGGGTGGAGCCAAGATTGTAATGTTCTGATAGTCTCTCAGTTGTAATCCTTTTCTGGGAGGAGGTTTCTTTTCTGTATAATCTTTTCCTCTATGAGCAGGTTTCTTGGGAGGCTTCTGGAGCCTCCAGCCAGCCTCTTCTTCTTGAATCCTGGCTCTGAATCTCCTTCAGCTCTTGTCCTTCCCCAGTCCAGACTGCTCTCCAGGCTCAATGTTGCCTCTTTTATCCTCCCAGAGTATGGGCGTGGGATCATACAAGGGCTTCTGGGAAGAACCACTTCAACCAATGAGCTTGCTTCTCCTAGAATTCCTAATGTGTAAACTCCCTTAAAAGGCCCAAACCAAAGGTCTGAGCCAGAGAACTGTCAAGTCAACCTGAATTCTCACCTTGTCACTGTCCAGACAACCTGAGTTCTCACCTGGTAATCCTAACATCTCCCGCTTTCTTTTGATTTAGAACATATAGCTGAAATGGGGCAGATGTTAGCTAAATACAATCCCTCGACCTCAGCCAACTCAACCCTAGCCTCAGAGGCAGCTGCAGCTCCAGCCCCATTCAGGAGTGGTACTATAGAGAGTATAATCAAGATAATTGAGGACCAGAGTTTACTTGTAACCTGGGTACAGATTGCTAAACTCTTGGCTGCATTAAGATGCACATCCCCTTGGTTCTTAGAGGAAGAAAAGATAGATGTAGATAAATGGAAGCTAGTAGGATTTGAAATGAAAGAATTTCATGCAAAAAATGGGCCTCGTTCAATTTCTGCAGAAGTATTTTATATCTACAACATAGTTCAATTAGCCTTAAACTATCAAGCAAGTTGTAGGAGAAGGAAAAGTTTTAAAAATGAACAGAGGAGGAAGTGTGAGGAAAAAAGGAAAGATCAAGATATTGCCCTAGAGCAATAGGATTTAAATGAGGAATTAGGGTATGGTTCTCTTGAAGAAGCTTCAACCCTGCCTAGAGAACAGATTATTGACAGGCCCACATCAACCCTACCTTCAGAGGTAGAGGAAGAAGAAGGAGGGGAAGAGGCAGAAACACAAACAGAATTGCCTGTGAAGCAGCCTAAGCCTATGACAAGATTAGAAAAAGCATCAGTTAAAGCTAAGAGAGAAGGACAGAATATAAGTGATTTTATACATGCATATCCTGTGATTGAAGAGATTGATTCTGTAGGTCATAAAAGGAGAAAATATGCACCTTTAGATTTGAATAAAATTAAGGATTTGAAAAAAGGTTGTACCCTTTATGGGGGTACATCAGCTTATGTTAAAATGTTACTAGATGGTTTGTCTTATGAAGTCCTAACCCCGAATGATTGGAAATCCATAGCAAGGACATGCCTGGGACCTGTTAATCCTAACACAAGATGGCAGAGAAGCCACACAGGACTTTTTAAGCTCTCTCATTCCCTTACTATCAACTATTTAATTCAGCTTCAAAGATAGTGCTTGACTGGTAAAACCCATGAAGACTGGAAGAACAACAACTTACCAGCCGAAGACAATCTGGAATATCACCAGAAAAGGTTTGACCTGAGGTAGGGGGAGTAGACTGGCACAGGGCAGGCATAGAATCGGGACCAAGGCGGCCTCTGCAGTTGGAAGGTTTACATAGAGCTTTCTGCCATAGCCTTTCTGCTTTGTTTTGGTGGTGGAGGAGTGGAGCCTAGGGTAGTGGGTACACTGAGGGATGCCAGAGCCTGAAAGGATCTGGCTATGCCCACACAGGACCGGAAGTGACCCAACTCAGACCATAACACAGCTTTTTGTGGCATTCTGCAGCTAGGGGCTCTTGTTGGGGGACAGTCACACACAACAGGGGCACAGCTTGGGGCAGCCTCTCATCTGCACAGTGAAGGGTTTGGCCTGGGGTGGAATTTCCCCAGCTCAACTATGCTGCCCACTTCCAGTGTGGTGAGGGATAGGGAGGCTGCTAATACTCAAAGCAGGGGTTTGTGGGGGGGGGCAGTGATACTTTTGCTGCTTAACCTTTAGCCCCAAGGCAGTCACTAATCCTCATAGTGGGGCTCCTGACAAGACACTTATACATTCTGGGCCCTTGATACCCAGATCTACTCACTTCCATTTGGCGCTCTTCCCAGAGCCCTCCTGCAGCTCTGCCTTTCCTTGCAGCCCATTGAGAGGACAGCTACTGTCCATATACCCATCCTTGCTGTGCAGAGGAAGCTGGTAACCCCCTTGCCCTGAAGGCAGATCCTAAAGGCTTTAAAAAAATGAGTTAAAAAAATTAAGAGGACAATTAATAGCTTCTATACAGAGAATGGGTTTCCAACCCCAAGGAGACTAATAGCAAATAGCCTCCAGACAATACCCCAAATAACACTCTCCTAGAAGAGACCATCAAAAATCTCAAAAGAGAAATAGAAGAAAAATGGGGAAAGGAAAGAGAAGATATGTAAGTTAGTAACAATCTCCTGAAAGGTGAATTGGAAAAGGTAAAGAATTCCCAGGAAGTGCTGGGAAACAGAATTAGGGAATTGGAAAAGGTAAAGAAATCACAGGAAAGTAAGATATGTGAATTGGAAAAGATAAAGAATTCCCAAGAAATTAGGATTTGTGAATTGGAAAAAGAAAATAACTCACTAAAAACAAATTTAGAGAAATGGAAAAAAATTCCATACAGCAAAACAACTCATTAAAAAACTCAATTGGACATATACAAAAAGAAGTAAAAAACAAAACTAATGAAGAAAATAACTAATTAAAAATCAGAACTGAACAAATAGAAATGAGTGATTCATTGAGACACCAAGAATCAGTCAAACAAAACCAAAAAAAAAAAAAAAAAAAAAAAAAAGAAAATCTGGAGAAAGATGTCAAATATCTATTTGCCAAAACGTCAGACCTGGAACATAAATCTAGGAGAGATAATCTGAGGATTATTGGACTTCCCAAAAATTATGATAAAAAAAGAGCCTAGATATTATTTTACAGGAAATCATCAAAGAGAACTGCCCAGAGATAATAGAATCAGAAGGTAAAATAGGCATTGAAAGAATTCATCGTACACCTTCTGAAAAAGACTCTTAAAAAAAACTCCATGGAACATTGTGGCCAAATTTCAGAACTATCAGACTAGGGAAACAATATTGCAAGCAGCCAGGAAAAAAACAATTCAAATTCCAAGGTGCCACAATAAGGGTCACTCAAGATCTGGCTGCCTCTACCTTAAAGGAACAAAGGGCCAGGAACCTGATATTCTGAAAGGCAAAAGAACTTGGAATGCAGCCAAGAATAAACTACCCAGCTAAGTTGAGTATATTCTTCCATGGAAGAAGAGGACATTTAAGGAAACAGATAAATTCCATGTTTCTAAGAAAAAAAACTAGGTCTAAACATAAAATTTGATCTCCAATCAAAAGACTCAAGAGAAGCAGAAAAAGGTAAAAAAAGAACTCTTGAAAACTGTATTTCTGTTGTGGATATACATTAAGACTACATGTATAATTTGATTTTACTGATATAACAAAAAAAGGAAGTAGAAATGAAAAGGGGATAGGGTCAGAAAAAGGGAAAAGGGGAGATAAAAAGAGGGAAACTACATCCCACAAAGAGGCAAAGAAAATCTATCATATCTGAGGGAACTTAGAGAGAGAGGGAGAGGAATATTGTGTGAAACTTACTCTCATCAGAATTGGCTCAAAGAGAAAATAACTGATGTATTGGTTTTAAAGAAAATTTTCTCTCACCTCATTAAAAAGGGGGAGAGGAAAAGGGAAAAAGAAAAAAAAAAGCAATAAGGAAAGGGAACAAGAAAGGGAAAGGGATTTAAAGAGAGGAGGAAGGGATACTAAAGAGGGAGGGATGCATGATGCAAGTGGGACTCATAAGTTTAATACTGGAGAAGGGGTACAGGGGAGGCAAGGGAAAAAAGCATCATCTGGGGATAATATGATGGCAGGAAATACATAATTAGTAATTTTAACTGTAAATGTGAATGGGATGAACTCTCCCATTAAGCAGAGACGAATAGCAGACTGGATCAAATGTCAGAAATATGTTGTTTGCAGGAAATACGTTTAAAGCAGGGAGATACATACAGAGTAAAGGTAAGAGGCTAGAGCAGAATCTATTATGCTTCAAGTGAAGTAAAAAAAAAAAATACAGAGGTAGTCATCCTTATCTCAGATCAAGCAAAAACAAAAATTGATCTAATCAAAAGAGATAAGGAAGGAAACTATATCTTGCTAAAGGTTAGAATAGACAATGAAGCAATTTCAATACTAAATATATAAGCACCAAGTAGTGTAGCATATAACTTCCTAAAAGAGAAGTTAAGAGAGTTGCAAGAAGAAATAGACAACAAAACTGTAATAGTGAGAGATCTCAACTTTGCACTCTCAGAATTAGATAAATCAAACCACAAAATAAATAAGAAAGAAATTAAAGAGGTAAATAGATATTAGGAAAATGAGGTATGATAGATCTTTGGAGAAAACTGAATGGTGGAAGAAAGGAATACTATACTTTCTTCTCAACAGTTCATGGGACCTATACAAAAATTAACCATATATTAGGACATAAAGATCTCAAAATTATATGCAGGAAAGTAGAAATAGTAAAGACTTTCTTTTCAGATTACGATTCAATAAAAACTATATTCAACAAAAAATTAGGGGTAAATTGATCAAAAAAGTAATTGGAAACTAAATAATATCATCTTAAAGAATGATTGGGTGAAACCGCAAATTATAGACTCACTTAATAATTTCACTCAAGATAATGACAATGATGAGACATCATACCAAAATTTGTGGGATGCAGCTAAAGTGGTAACAAGGGGAAATTTTATATCTTTAGAGGCTTACTTGAAGAAAATAGAGAAAGAGAAAATCAATGAATTGGACTTGCAACTTAAAAAGCTAGAAAAAGACCAAATTTAAAACCCCCAACCAAATACTAAACTTGAAATTCTAAAATTAAAAGGAGAAATTAATAATATTGAAAGTAAAAATACTATTGAACTAATAAATAAAATTAAGAGTTGGTTTTATGAAAAAACAATAAAATAGATTAACCTTTGGTAAATCTGATTAGAAAAAGGAGAGAGGAAAAGCAAATTGTTAGTCTTAAAAATGAAAATGGGGAACTTTCCACCAATGAGGAGGAAATTAGATAAAAATAAGGAGTTACTTTGCCCAACTTTATGCCAATAAATTTGATAACCTAAGTGAAATGGAGGACTAATTCCAAAAATATAGGCTTTCCAGATTAACAGAGGAGGAAGTAAATTGCTTAAATAGTCCCATTTCAGAAAAAAGAAATAGAACAAGGATTAATCAATTCCCTAAGAAAAAATCTCCAGGACCAGATGGATTTACATGTGAATTCTACCAAACATTCAAAGACTAAACTAGCTCCAATGTTATATAAACTATTTGAAAAAATTAGGGGAAATGAAGGAGTCTTACCAAATTCCTTTTATGACACAGACATGGTACTGATACCCAAACCAGGTAGGTTGAAAACAGAGAAAGAAAACTATAGGCCAATCCCCCTAATGAATATTGATGCTAAAATTTTAAATAAGATAGTAGCAAAAAGACTACAGAAAATCATCCCCAGGATAATACATCATGATCAAGTAGGATTTATACTAGGAATTCAGGGCTGGTTTAATATTAGGAAAAACTATTAATATAATTGACCATATTAATAATCAAATTAATAAGAACCATATGATCATCTCAATAGATGCAGAAAAAGCATTTGACAAAATCTAACATCCATTCCTACTAAAAACGCTTGAGAGTATAGGAATAAATGGACTATTCCTTAAAATAGTCAAGAGCATATATTTAAAATGATCATAAGCATTATATGTAATGGGGAAAGACTGCAACCATTCCCATTAAGATCAGAGGTGAAACAAGGTTGTCCACTATCACCATTACTATTCAATATTATATTAGAAATGCTAGCTTTGACAATAAGAGTGGAGAAAGAGATTAAAGGAATTAGAGTAGGTAATGAGGAAATCAAAACTATCACTCTTTGCAGATGATATGATAGTATACTTAGAGAACCCCAGAGATTCTAATTAAAATTTATTAGAAATACTTCACAACTTTAGCAAAGTTGCAGTATACAAAATAAATCCACATAAATCCTCAGCATTTTTATATGTCACTAACAAAATCCAACAGTTAGAATTACAAAGAGAAATTCCATTCAAAGTAACTACCAATAGTATAAAATATTTAAGAATCTATCTGTCAAGGGAAAATAAGAAACTCTATGAGCAAAACTACAAAATATTTTCCACACAAATTAAGTCTGATCTAACCAATTGGGAAAATATTAAATGCTCTTGGATAGGGCGAGCAAATATAATAAAGATGACAATACTACCTAAACTAATCTATTTATTTAGCACTATACCAGTCAGACTTCCAAAAAACTATTTTAATGACCTAGAAAAAATAACACAGTTCGTATGGAAAAATAAAAAGTCAAGAATTTCAAGGGAATTAATGAAAGAAAAAATCAAATGAAGGTGGCCTAGCTGTACCAGATCTAAATTATATTATAAAGCAGTGGTTACCAAAACAATTTGGTATTGGCTAAGAAATAGACTATTTGAGCAGTGGAATAGTTTAGGTCAAAAGGACAAAATAATCAATAACTCTAATGATCTAGTGTTTGACAAACCCAAGAATCATAGCCTTTGGGATCAGAACTCAATATTTGACAAAAATTGCTGGGAAAATTGGAAATCAATATGGCAGATAGTAGGCATTGATGCACAGTTAACACCGTACACCAAAGTCAGCTCAAAATAGGTTCATGACCTAGGCATAAAGAATGAGATTATAAATAAATTAGAGGAAAATAGGATAGTTTACTTCTCAGACTTGTGGAAGAGGAATGAATTTATATCCAAAGAAGAACTAGAGATAATTACTGGTCACAAAGTAGAAAACTTTGATTATATCAAATTGAAAAGTTTTTGTACAAACAAAACTAATGCAGAAAAGATTAGAAGGAAAACAAACTGGGAAAACATTTTTACAGTCAAAGGTTCTGATAAAGGCCTCATTTCCAAATATATAAAGAATTGACTCTAATTTATAAGAAATCAAGCCAATCTTCAATTGATAAATGGTCAAAGGATATGAACAGACAATTCTCAGATGAATAACTTGAAATTATTACTAGTCATATGAAAAGATGCTCAAAATCATTATTAATCAGAGAAATGCCAATTAAGACAACTCTGAGATCCCACTAAGCACCTGTCAGATTGGCTAGAATGACAAGGAAAGATAATGCAGAATGTTGGAGGGGATGTGGGAAAACAGGGGACACTGATACATTGTTGGTGGAATTGTGAATACATCTAGTCATCCTCGAGAGCAATTTGGAACTATCCTCAAAAAGTTATCAAACTGTGCATACCTTTTGACCCAGCAGTGTTACTATTGGGCTTCTATCCCAAAGAAATCTTAAAGAAGGGAAAGGGACCTGCATGTGCAAGAATATTTGTGGCAGCCCTCTTTATGGTGGTCAAAAACTGGAAACTATGTGGATGCCCATCAATTGGAGATTGGCTGAAAAAATTGCGGTATATGAATATTATGGAATATTATTGATCTATAAGAAACGACCAACAGGATGATTTCAGAAATGCCTGGAGAGACTTACATGAACTGATGCTGAGTGAAATGAGTAGGACCAGGAGATCATTGGATACTTCAACAACAATACTATTGATGATCAATTCTGATGGATGAGGCCATTTTCAACAATGAGATGAACCAAATCAGTTCCAATAGAGTAGTAATGAACTGAACCAGCTACACCCAGCAAGAGAACTCTGGGAGATGACTATGAACCACTACATAGAATTCCCAATCCCTCTAATTTTGTCCACCTGCATTTTGGATTTCCTTCACAGGCTAATTGTACACTATTTCAAAGTCCAATTCTTTTTGAACAGCAAAACAACTGTTTACGCACATATATATTTGTATTTAATTTATACTTTAACATATTTAACATGTATTGTTCAACCTGCTATCTGAGGAGGAGGGGAGGAGGGGGAAAATTAGAACAAAATGTTTGGTAATTGTCAATGACATAAAATTACCCATGCATATATCTGGTAAATAAAAACTATTTATATATATATGGTAGCACAGTGGATAGACCACCACCCTTGAATTCAGGAGGAATGGAGTTCGAATCCGGTCTCAGACACTTGACCCTGGACAAGTCACTTAACCCCAGCCTCAGGGAAATAAATAAATAAATAATAAACAGCATCTGTCTAAAATTATTAGCAAACAATTATATATAAATAGGGATAAGCTAGGAGCATTCCAATAAGATCAGAGGTAAAACAAGATTGCCCATTATCAACATTATTATTTAATATTGTACTAGACATGTTAGCTTTAGCAATAAGAAAAGTATAAGATATTGAAAGAATTAAGAGTAGGTGATGAGAAAGCAAACTATCACTCTTTGTAGATGATATGATGACATGTTTATAGAAGCCTAGAGAATCAGTTAAAAACCACCAGAAACAATTAGCAATTTTAGCAAAGTTGCAGGACAAATCATTAGCATTTCTGTATGTTACTGACAAAGCCCAGCACCAAGAGGTAGAAAGAGAAATTCCATTAAAAAAACCTGTAGATAATATAAAAATTTTGAGAGTCTTTCTGCCAAGATAAAGACAGGAATTATATGAATACAAGAAGAAGACACTTTTCATACAAAAAAGTCAAATCTAAAACAATTGAAAAATATCAATTGCTTATGAGTAGACTGGATTAATATAATAAAAGGACAATCCAATCTAAATTAATCCACTTATTCAGTATCATAGCAATTGAATGGCCAAAAAATTTCTTTATAGAGTTAGAAAAAATAATAACAAAATTCATCTGGAAGAATAAAAGTTCAAAAAAGAAATGAGAGAAATTCAAAGGATGGTAACCTAGCTGTAGCAGACTTAAAAAAAATTAAGAGTGCCAGTCATCAAACCATTTGGGAATAGATAAGAAATAGGGCAGTGGATCAGTGGAATAGATTAGTCATACAAAACACAATAATCAATGACTACAATGATCAAATAATTGATACACTTAAAGACTTCTGCTTCTGGAATAAGAACTCAGTATTTGATAAATATTGCTGAAAAAATTAGAAAATAGTATGGCAGAAACTAGACATTCACCAGTTATCTATCACCTTATACCAAAATAACGTTTGGAATGGGTTCATGATTTAAATAAAAGGGTAACATTACAAGCAAATTAGTAAAGCAAGGGATAGTATACTTGTCAGTTCTTTAAAGAAATGAGGAAATTATGGCTAAAAGAGAACTAGAAAATATTATGAAATGCAAATTGGATAATTTAGATAACATTTCTGAATGAAGCTGTTATGAATTAACGAACTATTCATAAACTGGGCAGCTTCATGTCTTTCTTTGAACACTACTAGATTTAAAGTCCAAATTTACATTGTAATTGTATAAATTAACCACATAAAAGTAATTATGATACTTTGAAACATTTAAATAAACTTGTTGTTTTATGCTTTTATATTCTCCCATCAACCCCAACAATAAAAGAAACTAATACATTGAGTACCATGCCAAAATCAATGTACTATCTATCTATCATGGCTATATTTTGAATTAAAACAACCAAAGCAACATTATCAGAAAGTCCAATTTACTTGTCTGTTGTTATAAGAATTTACTGCCTGCCATAGTAGTCATTATTCATCATAAACATGAAATTAAACGGACTACTTGTGAAGAATAACTTAAATATATTATTAATAAATTATTTTTAAATTGAGATTTGAGAAAAGTTTCATTCATCTTCCTAATTTATTAAAATAGCAATCTTATTTTATTTTTTTTGCAATACTTTAAAATATACAGTATAATTGGTCAAATGGGATTTAGTTGATTGGTAGTTGTCCTTCATTATTAAAAGGGATAAAAATGACATTACTAAGTTGTGGTCAAGCTATAGTGTGTCCAACTATGACTGATCAGACCAATATAAGTTTAGAGTACTCTATAACAGATCAGGTACAGACAGCCCACATGGACATTTGGAGTAGAGATCTGAAATTTTGTACATTTCATGTTTCCTTTGAGCTACTTCAGTTCTGTTTAGCTAATTGAATATAGCATCTTGCAGGCATGGCATACTGGGCAATCTTGTACAAGCATTTCCCATTTGTCAGAATTGATTCCAAAATTCTTCAGAGAGACTTTGAGAGTGTCCTATCATTTCTTCTGCCCTTCATGTCAATTACTGTTTTTTGTGAGTTCTCTATAAAATAGTCTCTTAGGCAAACATATGTTTAGCATTAAATCAATGTGCCTAACCCGTTAGAGTTGTACTCTCTGCAGTAGAATTTGAATGCTTCAACTTGAGAAAAGACTTTTGTCTGCTACTTTAACTTTCCAGGTGGCTTTCATAATCTTCTTAAGACAATTCAAATGGAAGTGATTTGGTTTCCTAGAATGATGTTGCTAGCTTTCTTAGACATACAACGAGGTCATCACAATAATTCTGTAGACTTTCAGTTTATTAGTCTAATACCTCTTATCTCCCACACTTTCCTTTGGAGCCTCCCAAACACTGAGCTACCTTTGGCGATTTGTGCATCAACTTCATTGTCTGTGTGTAAGTCCCTGGAAAGTATATTATCAAGACAAGTGAGTTTGTCCACAGAATTCAAATCACCATTTGCTGAAATTGATGTTTCCACATTTGGATGATATGATAAAGGCTGATAAAGAACCTATATTTTATTGGTGTTAAATGTTAGACCAAAAGTAGCACAAAAAAATCAACCTATATTTTGTTGCAGTCTAGCTTCACTTCATAGTAAATGGGAAAGCATAAGAACATTGTCCATTTTTCAAAACCCAGGCAAACATGTCACCATTAAAGTGGCATATAATACAGATGGACTTTTTTAGATAAACGCATTTTGCCATAATTTAACATACTCTCTCAAGAATGACATTGTCAAATTTCTATTTTTAGAACGAAGAAGATTGCATATAGACTCCTGTTCTCCTGTAATTTCTCTAGGAATTTGTTAAACAACTAATACCACAACAACTGTTGTTTCCCCCTTTCTGAAGCATGATGACTCATGAGTAGATTTCCATCTTCCAGGTGAAAGATAGCTTATTTAGAAAGATGCTGGCAATAATCTTGCCAATAATGAGTAAGAAGGGGACCACCCTGTGAGTTTTGCACACAAATATATACACACGATATACATACATATATGTATATATCTTACATATACATCTTTCCATAATGTATCTACACATATACAAACATATACTATAAACACATTTATTGCACACATCATATATAGACACATATTGGCATGTATATATACTTGACATGAATACATACTTGTATATATGTATATGTTTACTTGTATATATATATATATATATATATATATATATATGACATGAATATATACTTATATGCAGTCAATTGTGTACACACACGACATATGCATATGTACACAATACATAGGTACATAGATATATATGTACATGCATATACATACAAATATATAATATCTTTGTCTTCTTATTTGTCTCTTCATAGTGTGTAAAAATGTTCTGTATACATTAAGTATGAAATACTTTGTTGAGTGAAAAAGTGATTGAATAATAAGTGTTATCTATTTCCACCACCATTCATTATAACTTCTGAACTTCAATATCATATTGTCTCAGAAATATAACAATATGTTAATAAAAACAGGAAGGAAACTAATACCCTAAACTTTCCCAGGATCTGATCCTGGAACATGCATGGATCTAAAGTTTTTCATGAATATTTAGAGAAAGGTAGAATTTTTTCAGATCGTTCTGATTCCAACATGGATTTGTATTTGAGACAATGTAAACAATAACACATTTTCAGGTCTGTGCAAATAGTTTCCCTATAAGTGGTTGTGCAAGCAAGGCATAAAATTTAGTGCATGCAAGTTTAGCCAGTATGATATTATAGGATACAAGCGTTACTTTGACAACTTCACCTAATTTAAGCAATAAGACACAACAGGGCATGTTTTATAGGGCAATTCATATATGTTTGGGTACATTTCAATCTGGTGCTATCTGCTGTTCAATGTATATATTAATGGTGTCTTAAAGCATATTATAAACAGCATTTCTTTCTTAAAAATAGAGAAATCCATTAAAAATTCAAATTTAATGAGATCCCTTCTTTAATTACTTTTCAGTTGATACTTCCACTCTAAAAAATACTTTTGTGGGTTAAGAGAAAAACAAAAATATGGGGAAAATTAGACAATTTTGCATTCCCTTTGTCTTTGTTTTTACTATTTATTTCTTTCTCCTTCCCTCCCTTCTTACTTCCCTTCTTCCTTCTTTCTTTCCCTTTCTCTTTCTTATCCTTTTGCTCTTTATTTTTTTCTTTATCCCTCCTTCCCTCCTTCCTTTTTTCCCTTCCTCTCTCTCTCTCTCTCTCTCTCTCTCTCTCTCTCTCTCTCTCTCTCTCTCTCTCTCTCTCTTCCTTCCTTTCTTTCTCTATTTCTTTCTTTTTTGTTAAATACATGCTTTCCCTTTCTATTTCTGGATTTAACTGAAAAGCAGGGGATAAGGAAATATTATGGAGAATAGAAAAGATTGTCACATATTATTGTCAAATGGCAAAATGTGTACAATAGAAGATTAGTAGTAAGACTTTCTACTTCTTCCTACTTCTTACTACTTCTACCTACTAACACTACTACCTACTACTTACTACTACTACTACTAACTAATAACTTTAATTAGACTACTAATTTGTTATCATTGATTAATTGATGAGATAGCTTTTCTCGAGGAAAACTAGTGAATAAGTCATTTAAGAAAAAAGTGACACAAGAAAATATTAATAAAGAGAGAAAAATATAGGGTTTTCCAAGGAAAAGAAAGATGTACAAATGGGGAAAATATGTCTAAAATAGAATGGTAAAATTGGTTGGAATATATAGAAAAGAATAATATTGAATATGGCAGTGCTTTTAGGATATAAACTATGTGAACTCAAAGACTTATAATTCTAATAATAGCCAAATTCCAATTTGGACCCCTCCCTGGAAAGGCAATCACTGGGGGGAGGGGGGAACAAAAGCTATGATTCAGATTTCTTCTCAAGAATGTCCCTTCATATAAGCATTAGCCAGGTCACAACATATAACTTGGACTTCTCTCAGCTTTTCTATGACATAATTATTAGCTGCAATCATTAATTGTCTCTGACCAAATTAGTGAGAAAAGTCTTTGCATTTATACATTTAAAAATCCTGAATAAACAGTTTCTGTTTTTAAAATATCATTATCATCATTAAACACATTTTAACATATGATATGGATTATTATTTTGTTTTACATAAATATAACTTCAATTTTAAAAAAATTCTCAGTTAAAATATCCCTTAATCTGTTTATTTCTCAAAAGTAATTTCTAAGAATATATTAGAAAAAGAGAGGAAATTGTTCCTTGCCAGAGCCCAGATTATTTTAGTGTAAAGTGAGTATATCGCTCAGCTGGAAGAAAGTAAATTAGATGTGATCTTACTTGGGAGCCTTAGCAGATATTTTATGTAGATAACAATCAGTGCTAAAGATGTTAAGGAATAGTTTTTCATTATGCTAGCCTATTGAGAAATGGGAAAAGACTAGCTCTGTTGGCATATGTGGATAATGTGTGAAGAAGTGCTCAACAGACGTTTAATGAGCTGTCCCTTAACCAACCAGCCAGAATTCTCAGTTCACTGGGATAGGCACTAACAAAGGATTAATGAATTCTTGAAAGGTTTAATGTGGCATGGATCACTTAGAGACACTGTCTTGCTTGATGGACCAAATGCAAAATATTTTTTCCTTTAAATTCTACAGCCTAGGGTGCCTATAAGGTGATTGAAAAGATGGGGACCCTGCTGGGAAAGACTACAATTTTCTTGCAGAGAGGTCAAAAGTGATGGAGTTGGCTATTCAGTGACTTTTGAAGACTAGATACTTTAAAGCCATATACAAGCAATCTGGAAACTACTTCAATGGCATGAGAAATATAGAAGTCACAAAGGAACCACCATTATTTTGACTGGGTGAACATAACCCTCAAAGTGAATCAAAGAGTCTTTTCTAGTAAGGAAAAAAAAGGAGGATTAAAGAATTGTGTGGCATCTTTTTTTTTTTTTTTTAATATCTGTGTAATGATTTTGAAAAATCCAAGTTTAACTGAATTCAGATATAAAATACCTATACTTGGATGCTCTGATTTAGGATGCCATTGAGTTTCTTTCCAAAGCCACAATGTGTATGTAAGACTGTTTCTATGAATAATACATTCCATATTTTAATAAGACAGTATACTAGAGAGTCCACATTCTTTTACTTTTATTAATAATATGACTTTGGGCAATTAATATAACTTCTTCCAGACTCAAATTCCTAATATGTTAAAAAGAATTTGATTCCATTTAATTCAACATAATAGTCATGAAGGATCTGGTATAGTCAAGTCACTGAAATCAAAACAGAACAACATTTGTCCTATATTAAACTTGACAAGTATTCTTACAAGGTGCTAAATCAGTGGAATTGATAAATACAATGGTTGTCTAATTTAGCATGGTGCTTAATAGTTCTCTAAGTTCAGTATGATTGATTTAATATTACAACAAATAATGGTTTCCCAATATAATGATTGGTTTATACTCAGTGTAGAGCATATAAGCTGGGAGCTCAAGCTCTCAGGGCAAAGGAGAGAGAGAGATTCATTTCCATCTTCATCAGGCTTGTGATGGCTGGCCTGTCCTGCATTTTCTCTAATGAAACCAAGTCCCCTCTGAAGATCATGAGAAAGCTAGGGGAGCACCAAGCAAAGGAAACAATAAAGACTTTTGGACTTTAACACCTGGCTATTCTTGTGGTGATTAATCTGCTGAAAAGAAGGCTGCCCCAAAGACCTCCAGAAAAGCCAACAAGAACATTATATAATAGATCTGTTCTGAGGATCGAATAAAACAATGCCTTGAAAGGTTACTAATTCATTTTTTTCTCTGATTAATTTTTTCTTGAAAAATATTGTATAATTTCTTTGAACAGCAATTAACTTTAATACATATTAATTAGGTACCTACTATATAAGAAAAATCATGGATACAAGGTTAATTTTTTTAATACAAAATAGGATTTTCCATCATGAAGAGTCCATTTATGAATAGATACAATATGCAAATAGATGCTTAGATAGAATGCAATTAAATGAACAAGATGACTAACAACTGGTAGATGAGGAAAAGCTTGATATCTGAGCCAAGCCTTAAAGAAAGATAAGAGTTTTAAAAAGTAAAGATGACTCCATCCATTGTATTGTATACAATGCAAAGGTGGCTGAGGGTATATGGTAAAGTGGTCATCAGCTTGTAAAGTCACAGATGAGGAAATTACATTGCCAGCTAATTTGCCTCAGAATTAAGGTGGGTGGAGTTCATTAATGTGCAATAAATCTAAAAAGAGAAATAAGAGCCAGCACTGGAAAGGGCTTTAAGAGTAGTTTGTATTAAAAAAAAAAAAAAAAAAAAAAAAAAAAAAACCACAGCAATGAGTGAATAAAGAACTTCACTAGACTTTGTAGAACTCAGCATGAGTAAAAGAAGAAAATGATAACTGTCAAAATTTCCAATTAATTAAAAGTTAACTCATGTAGTGAGTCAAGTCTTTCTCTTCTCTCACATTCTTCCTTCTACAATTTATAAGTTAATATGACAGATAATGACTTACATAGCTCACATATACTCAGTTGTCTGCAAAAATACTGTGAAACAGAAATCACCAGGTTATGTCTCCAAATAAGGGGGAGAAAGAAATAAAAAAGCTAACATTAACACTACTCTGATCTAATTAGTTTTCACATTAATGCCAGCTAGTAGATCTGCATTTCTATTAGGAAAGAAAGGAAATGCTATTTAAAAATGTAGTTGGTACCTTGATGAAAAAAGTAGCTTTTAGTGTACATTGTAGTCATTGTTGTTACCCATTGTTGTCGATGTAAGATTAGAAGTATCCAACATAATTTAGAAGCACACTGTTCTTTCTGAAGTAATCATGAAGGATATCTGGAAGTAGACTGCAGTATTCCTAATACATAGAAGTATATCCTTTAGATTCAAGGAATACATTCAAAAACAGGGGAAAAAAATAAATAGCAAGTATAGTAATAGTAGTATACTATTAACTGAGTATACATGTAACAATTATTTATAGATAATGAGTAGCATAAAAGCTCAAAAATATAGAAAAGAGTGTTCAATACTTGGAAGTGATAGAATGTAGAAATTCAAAGGCTCCTTAGAAAAGATTTAGATGTAACTTCTCCTTTTTCAGAGAAGACAACTGAAGCATAGAGAGATTGCAAATTTCTTAAACCCTGAGTTGAAGCAGAGCCAAGACAAGAATGTAAATTTCTTAACTGTGCTTATTTGTGTGATACAGAAAATAAAACTTTGTCTGTCTTGAATATTGATTCCTCCTTGAGAATTTAAAGAATACAATTAGAGAAATTCCAAATTTCCATTTTCATTGCCATTTTCAATTTATGCAATATTTTCACTATAAAATGATATAATTTCTTAGAATATTCATATCTTCAGGAGTTTCTATAATCCAAATAATTTAAAGCCAGAAGAGGATTTAGAGAGGATCTATTTCAAACCTGAAAAAGGTGCTAAAAAAGGAAAAACAAACAAACAAGCAAACAAGATTTGTTGATGGTTCTATAGTAATGATCAGTATATCTAAAAATCTAACCCAGGTGGTCTGATTTTATATCCAGTGATCTTTCTAGTATGCTAAATGACACTACTATACACCCCAGGATTTTGGAGTTAGGAAGATATTTACAGTTGGTTTCAAAACCCTTCATTTCACAGAAGATAAATTTGAACCCCATGAGAGTTGTTTTATATGTGTGTGTGTATATGTGTGTGTGTGTGTATGTATGTATATATATATATATGTAATATATATATATATATATATATATATATATATATATATATGTATGTATACAATTAAAGAAATAATGAATTAGTAGGAAAGTTCAGTCATTCCATAACCATTTAGTAAACATCTCCCATGGGCTAGATATTATGAAAGTAGCTGGAGATTCCTTGCCCTAAAGGAGTTTACAATCTAAAGGAGAAGCCAATACACAAACAAATATATATAAACAAGCTATTTACAAGATAAATAAGAAATAATTAAGAGAGGGAAAGCATGAAAATTAGGAAGCTTTAGGAAAATTTTACTTAGAAAATGGGATTTTAGCTGGATCTTAAAAGAAATCAAAGAATTCAGTAAGCTAAGATAAAGAGGGAGAGCATTTCAGGCATTATTCATAACAGAAGGAAAGACTCAGACCAAGAGATGAAGTGTCTCTTTCATGGAACAACAAAAAGGATAGTTTCACCAGATCTGATAGTATATGTTAGGGAGTACGATATAAGAAAACTATAAAGCTAGTGATGGAATATGGAATATAATTTCTATAACAGCAGTAAGGAAGTTTCCCTCCACCTTACAGTGCTTCTGTTTTATCTGTCAATGATTCGAAAGTATTCTGGCTTTAGAATCAGTGATTCTGAGCTCACCCAACCTTAGAGAGCTATTGTTCTAACAATTTATCCATCAATAATTCTCAAAGTCTTCTGAACTAGGAATATTTCTTCCCTTAGGTTTAGGCAAGATATATTAGTGATCCTGAGGCCCTCTGACCTCACAGTGTTATTGGTCTGGTAATATGTCTATCAACAATTCTAAAGTCTCCTGGTCTTAGAAATAGCTCCACAAACATTGCTGACTGTCAAACACATAATCTGCTAGTCAGTGATAATATAACTCCTTAGACCACTCCTCAGTTCTACCTCTAAACCATAAAATTAGCATATCAGTATAAGAAGAATGGATAAATTTGTCTCCTTGCTCCTGATTCTTTGCTAAATTCTTTTCGATCTTACCCCACTCCAACTGGCATTACAATTACAATAAACTTTGCCCTTGACTTGGATATGGGTTCAAGCCTGCAAATTTTTTTGAGACATCTTGTGACACAGGTCTGTGCCTCCCAATCTTTTAGGGTCCCTTCTCAACCTCACCAGGAGGATAGGGCTAGGTTTTGAAGTACTTTGAATGCCAAAAAGAACAATTTGTATTTGAAAGCAGAGTAGATAGTGAATGGAACTAATTGAAGTTTTCTCAGTTTATGAGATTAGATCTAAGTCACATGTTTTCTATTCCCAGAGCTAGAAGATCAGGTTTTGGACCCTTGGAAGTCACATGATCTCTAAAAAAGTATTTCCTAAGTTACAGGAAGTTACAGGAAGTGACATGATCCACAGGAAGCAGACAACATTGGTGACCATTGGTCAGTGATGTTTACTTCCTTTTAGTGTATCCAATAAAAAGGCTTGAATTTTTTTTACTATTTAAATCCTGAAAAGCCAGAAACTTGTCAGTTTCCATAAACACATAGTGGGAATTGGGATGCCTCTGAGGGGTGTGTGTGTGTGTGTGTGTGTGTGTGTGTGTGCGCGTGTGTCTGGATCTATCTGTGTAGGGCCTAAATAAATGCTTTCTCTTTGTACCTGAAGATGTCTCTGATTAGTTAATTTGGGAAAGGAGGTCTTGCACCCATGTCACACAATAGGGACCATTGGAGTTTATTTGAATAAGGGTGTGACATGATCAAACTATGCTTTAAAAAATCACTTTTGCAGCTAGACAAAAGGAAGATTTGAATGGGGACAGAAAAAGTAGGCAGAGCCACTAATAGGTAATAAAAATAGTAAGATATAAGACACTGAGGGCTTTCATCAGATTGTTTGGAGTATAATAAGAGAGAAATGGGCAAATCTTGGCAAGAGATTGTTTTTGGGAGGGTGAGAGACATTGAGAATCTGAGAATAGCACTTAGGTTGCCAGTGTAGTGTAGGATAGGGTTGTCCTTGATAGTATTGCAGAAGTCATGAAGGTTTTTTAAAATATATTTTATTTCATATTTTCTAATTATACATATTTTTTAAAAAATTCAGTTCTACATTTTCTCCTTCTTTCCTGTCCCCTCTCTACCCTCTGAAAAGGTAATAAGTATAATATCAATGATACATGTTGCAAGAAATGGATGGACATTTGTTTTCCACAGTTATGAAATTAAATTGGAGTAATGAATCAATTTAGAAAACTAAAATCTAAAAGAGCAAAAAGAAATAATCAAGGGTGGAAGTTATCTTCTCCCAAAAGAATGTAAGCTCCTTGGGGACATGGACTGACTTCTGTAAAGAAGGGTGGTTGCTTGAGATTTGAAAAATAAATATGTTGTTCTTTGCCATTAGCCCTCCTCTGTTACCATTCCACCTCCTCCTTTCTAGAATGAAAACTCCTTTGGAAACAAGGACTGGCTATGTAATGAAAGGTGGAGATTTATGTCATATAACTTCTGTATCATTTAATTAATGAGGAATCAGGGAAGGGACTTGTGCTTCAGTATAGGAAATAAAATGCTGCCTTTGGAGTTTCAAAGGTGTATGTATATTTACCTAGGCACCCATTCTTGCAAGAATGTAAAATAAATCTTTCTGGCATTCATTAGGGCGTCAGTTGAACTCAATAAGATATTTTGATTCTTATACATGTAAAGTCATGAAAAATAGAATTTCATATTAGTCATGTTGCAAAAGAGAATATATGCATTAACTACTCCCCCTCAAGAAAAAAAAAAATGCTTCAATCTGCACTCAAGAGTTCATGAGTTATCTCTTTGGATTGGATAGCATTTTTCATTACTTTGATTAGAGTAACTAAGTTTTTCATAGTTGCTCATTCTTAAAGTATTGATATTACTGTATATAATTCCTGATTCTGCTCAAATCACTCATGAGTCAAATGACTCAAATCATGTCTTCACAGATTTTTCTGAAACCATTCTGATTCTCATTTCTTAAAGCACAAAAGTATTCTGTATTCCATCACAGTCAGATGACATAACTTGCTCAGCCATTTCTTAATTGATGAGCATCTCTTCATCTTTTCAGTGACAAATTTTTTGTCATCACAAATAGAACTCTCTATATGTTTGTCTCTCTTTGTACAAACTGATTCTTTTATTTTTTCTTTAACTTTTTGTGATAGAAAATTAGTAGTAGCACTGCTGGTACAAAGAGTATATGATTTTATAACCTTTTGTGTGTAGTTCCAAATTGTTCTCCAAAATATTTGGACTAGTTAACCACTCTATCAACAATGCATTAGTGTCTCTCTCTCTCTCTCTCTCTCTCTCTCTCTCTCTCTCTCTCTCTCTCTCTTTTTACAGGAAGTGGATATTCAAGAGGAAAGATAATGTTCCCCAAATCTTTCAGGGGATCCATAAGGTCAAAGCTTTTTCCTGAATAATCCTAATATATTTTAATTTTTAATATGTCACATACATATTTATTCCTCAGAAACAATAAACTTTTTTGCAGTAATCCAACCATTTTTAGGAGTGTGAAGAGATCCCGAGAATAAAGAATTTGAGAATCAATCTTTCTATATCTTTCTACCTTGACCACAAATATAAAATATAAAACTTTGTCAAACATTTTACTAAAGTCTAGACAAATCAAATTGCTAAAGAATATTAAAAGAGGAAAATGGTACTCTCATTGACTCAGTGATGCTACTAGTAAGCATATACCTCTGAATAATTAAAGAAAAAAAACAATAACCCATATATACAAAATAGTCATTTTTTCTTTCCTCTTTTTTTCCTCTTTTTTCTCCTCTTTCCTTATAGGGTTAGATAAAGTTCTATACCCAACTGAATGATTAAGTTATTCTCTCTTAGAGCTAAAACTGATGAGATAAAGTTTAAAACAATGTCCATCCCCTCCCTTCTTTCCCTGGATTGTAATAGGCATTTTGTGCCTTTTCATCTAATTTGTACCATGATATCTCTCCTTTCCTCTTCTCCCATTATAATCCTTTTCTACACCTTAATGTCTTTTTCTTTGATATCATCACATTAGAGTCCATTCATAACCACACTCTCTGTTCATGTGATGGCACCCCTATCTGCCCCAGTAATAGATACAGTTCTCAATAGTTACAGATATCATTTTTACATATAGGAATATAAACAGTTTAACCTTAATATAAATTTTCCCTTTCAATGCTTCTCTTGAGGCCTTTGTTTAAAGATTACAATTTCTTTTTATTTGTTTTTTTTTCAATAGAAATGATTGAAAGAAGATTCATCTTTTCCCCTGAAACATGATGCTAGTCTCACTGGGAAATTAATCCTTATTTGTAATCCCAGTTCCTTTCCCTTCCAGAATATGACATTCTAGCTCCTCTAATATTTTATTGTAGATGCTGCCAGATCCTCGGAAATCCTAATTGTTTCTCTTGATATTTGAATTCTTTTTGTCTGGCAGCTTGCAGTATTTTTCCCTAAGATTATATTTCTGGAATTCTGCAACAATGTTCCTTGAGGTTTTCCTTATGTGATCTCATTCTGAACATTATTGTGTTCTTTCAATGACTATTTCATCTTATTTTTCTATAATATCAGGGCAGTTTTCCTTGATGATCTCTTGAAGAATGCTAATCAGGCTCTTTTTTTAATCATGGACTTTAGGTAAAACAATAATTTTTCAATTGTCTCTTCTGGATCTATTTTCTAGGTTGGCTATTTTTCCAATGAAGTGTTTTTCATTTTCTTCTATTATTTCATTCTTTTTAGTTTGTTTGACTGATGTAAATTAGCTTTCATTTACCTGTTCTAGTGTAATTTTATTCAGTTATCTTTTGTATAGTTTTTCCCATTTAACTAATTCTATTTATGAAAGGATTGTTTTCTTCAGTATTTTTTTATTTCTACAATTGTATTTTTTAAGAAATTGCCTTCCTTTTCCAAGCTGTTAACTCTCACTTGCACACCTCTCATTTCTTTTCCCATTTTTCTTCTATCTCTTTATTTATTTCTTAAAGTTTTTTTTATGAGCACTTCCAAGAAGTCTCTTTGAGTTAGAGATCAATTCATATCACTCTTTCAAATTTCTTCTATGTTTCTAGAGGGTAGCTTTGCCTGCTTTTTTCAGGAAAATCTGGATTCCCAGAATTTGCCCTCTGAGGTGGGACTGTAGGCTGACATAGTAGTTTGCTCTGCTACTGAGGCAGGACTCAGGGTTTCAGTTTGCTGATTTGCTGTTACTAAGACCCTCTCACTGGCTTTCCCAGGCTCTGTCTGAATTGGTCTGAAAACCATTTTCTCCACAAACTGACCTTTTTTGAAGTTTTTCCAATATATACTGAACTGGATAATGATTTCATTCTATCAAACTATGTTCAGAGGCTTAGTTTCATGTGGTTTTTGAGGACAACTGGGAGAGCTCTAGTAGCTTCCTGGTTTTACTCTGCCATCTTGGCACAGTGTAATTACTTTGCATATTTGTTTTAATGATTATTTTTGTCAATAAATTAAAGATAATTGTTTTGTATTAAAGTAGCTTTGTTAATTAAAAATCCTATTTAATAAATAAAGGCTAAAAATATCCTAACAAGCTACTTCAGGTATTGTTTACTATGAATCTATTTTTAAATAATTGTGCCAAGAGAGCATCAAAGATAAGTGCTATGATAACTTATGAATGAAAACTGTAGAGAACCATCTTAGAGTAGTTTAAAAAAAGAACATTGGAATTTGAATCAGGAAATTTGTGTTTGAATTCTGGCTCTGCTGTGTACTTTCTGTGTAATTGTGGTCAAGGTTTTTCCTTGAGTCTCAGTGAAGGTGCAACTAAATAGTATCTTAAATCCTTTCCAATTCTAATTTATAGGATTTATAAAATACTAGAGATAAGTTTTTTTTTTTGATTGAAGCATCTTTTCAGTACAGAAAATTATGTTTTTGATGAGAATTCCAGTATTTTTTTTGGCTGAGGCAATTTGGATTAAGAGACTTGCCCAGGGTCACACAGCTAGGAAATGTTAAGCATCAGAGATTAGATTTGAACTCAGGTTCTCCTGACTTCTGGACCAGTCCTCTATCCACTGCACCACCTAGCTGCTTTATCCATTATTTTTTCACTGCCCATTTTGAAAAGTTCTTAGACAAACATTAAAATATGCCCAAATAAGAAAGTGTATCATGTCTTTACATTACAAGCTTCTCTGCTGAACTTCTAAAATAAGCTAAGAAAGACATTCATTAGTGACTCATTACTTGGCTGAATAATTGCTGTTAATATCAACACCACAAATCACACCAAAATTATTAAAATAATTTATTAATTTTTTCAACAGATAAGCTTCATTGTATTGTATCTTCAGTGGTTCGGTGGTTCAACTATTATAACCAGTACCATAAAATTCCAAGAAAGAAAAGAACTATTGGGTCAATTTTTTTCTACACCTGATAATATTAGAAATACTTACATTGTCACTTCATTAATTTCAAGCAACACGTTTCATTGATTTATCTGTAATAACTTTCTTGTTACAGAATCTGACAGTAGTTTCATCTTACTTGATTTCATTACTCCTTGGGAAATTACATAGAGAACTCCAAGGGACAAATGGTTACAAGAACAGAAAGTAACATATTGTGTAACATTTTCAAGTTTCATAGCCTCTTGTGAAAATCTTCAATTTTCTTCTGTCACATTAAGAGCATGAAGTACATAATCTCTAAACCCTTTTTTTTTTTAGCTCTGAAGTCTAGAAAGATCCCTATATTTGTTTTCTACATCTTTCCTTGAATCAAGTTTTTTTCTGAACCATTTCACAAATACAGCATGTGCTTCTCTTCATTTCATCTCTCTACTTTCCCAACAAAAGTCTTTCATTGGTTATTTATTTAATAATAATAATAATAATAATAATAAGCATTGGTTATTGGTAATTTATCTGACATATATTTATCATATATATATATATATATGATATATAAATATATCACATATATTTATGGAGATAAGTATCTACAAAATATAAATGATATCCCCAATTTAGATAATAATGTGCAAATATTCCAATTTCCATTTTATAAATCATGATGTTAATTCTCAGAAATTGTAAGTGATTGTCTCATATTATCCTACCAGAAGATGGCAGGATTAGTAGTAAAATTTGAAGCAACTTGACTTCAGATTCTTTCTACCTTGCTAAATAATTTACTCAGTATTTATGCTACATTAAGATTAGCAAAAGAATTTGGGGAGTTATAGACTGAAAAGACTTGGGGAAGGAAGTGTGACATGATCTTGCAAATATGTGTGTTTCATGTAGGAGAAAGAGTTGCCATCTTCCAAGTGTCCTTAAAGGATAGAAGTAGGAAAAATGGATGGAATTTTTTAAAGCCAGGCTTTATGTCAGAGGAAAGGAAACCCTCTTAATATTTAAAGTTGTCCCAAAGTAGAATGAGATCTTAGAAGTTCTTAAAGCAGTGTCTGACTCAATCCTTTTTGAGTATTTTATAAAGAGGATTCTTGTTCTTAATTTTTTTTCTTATGGGGTAAAACAAAACTAAACCATTTCCTCTTCCACATTACAATTTTTCAAACACATGAAAACAACTATAATTTCCTTCTTCTATTAAATTTTCTAGCCAGCTCTTTCAATAAATTCTTAGGTGATATGAAAATAAAATGACAACAACAACAGAACCGCTCATTGTTCTTCTAGCCTTCTTTTGGCTATCTTTCTTTCCCTTTCCTTTCCCTCTTTTCACTTACTTTTTATGTGCATTTATGCATGCACATACATATATACATGTACATATATATGAATATGTATGTGTACCCATTTTAAAAGTCAACAAGACAAAAAAAAAACATTTATTAAACACCAAATATGTGCTGTGTAGTGTATTAAGAATTAGGAATACAAAGAAAGGCAAAACTAACATCTGACTTCAAGGAATTCATATTCTAATGGGACAGATAATGGAAAAACAACTCTGTAGAAGCAAGATGTATATAGAATATATTGGAGATAATCTCTGGGAGGTTTATTAACATTCATGGTAATTGGAAAATAGTCTTTGCAGAAGGTGGACGAGACATGAAGAAATGCATAGAATCTAGAGAAACCAGGAGGTGGAAAAGAGCATGAAAATGTATAGAGATGGCACATGGAATGTCTGGTTTTAGGAACAGGAAGGATGCTAGTGTTACTGGTTCATAGAATCAATCATGACCTCAAAAGACTAAATAAATAGGTGGAGTTTCGGTTATTAAAATATTTAAGAATTTATCATAGGAGTCTATATTTGATTCTGGAGGAAATGGAGAACCATTTAAGTCTGTTAAGTTATTTAGGAAATAAAATACAGAGCAGAGTTTTATGAAGATTCATTTGATGTTAAGTTTGAGGAAAACTTTGAGAGAAAGAAACACTTTGGAATATTGAGATACTTCAAATGTGAGATAATGAAGTTCTATAAAAAATAAAGCAGAAATGAGGTGATAACTGCCTCCATCAGAGTAATAGCAATATTAGAAAATAGATTTGGAGCATGTATGTAGAATGATACAAAGTTAAAACCAGCATAATTTTAAAATTGATTGCATATGGGAGGTTATAGAACAGTGGTCCTCAAACTTTTTAAATAGGAGGCCAGTTCACTGACCCTCAGACTGTTGGAGGGCCAGACTATAATAAAAACAAAAACTCATACTCTGTCTCCGCCCCTCAGCCCATTTGCCATAACACAGCCAGCCTCATAAATGACCTCAGAGGGCTGCATCTAGCCCCCCGGCTGTAGTTTGAGAATCCCTGTTATAGAGTATAATGATTCATGGAATGACTATTTGTTGAATATGAGTGATTAAGGGATGCACTTGACAGTAATAGGGAAGTGAGGAAGAGGTCAGTAAGAAAAATAATAAGTTCAGTTTTGATACAGGAGTTGAAGATAACTACAGAACATCAAGTTTGAGAAGTCTATACTTCAGGAGATATGAGACTGGAGGGGAGAAAACAGAATAGGTTTGTATTTCCAAGAAAAGATTCATCTTTATTGAAATAGTCATTAAATTCATGGAAGCTGATGAATAAAATAATAGAGGATAAGAGAGGAAGGATGAGGACAATCTTAGGCACACACAAAGTTATTAAGTGCATTCTGGATAGAGATCTAGGAATATAAACTGAAAAGAAACAGACAAATTCTATAAGAACCAGGAAAAATGATGTGACAAAAATCTAGGGAGAAAATAGTGTCAAGAACAGAGTGATCAAGTTGTAAAGATTATAGAGAGATTAAGAATGATGAAGATTAAGAAAATATTTGCTAATTAAAAGATCATAGGTAACCACAGAGGGGAAATTACTATTGACTTATTAGGTTGGAAGCCAAACAACAAAGTGTTAAGAAAATAATGAATAGGAAGGAGATGGAAGCCTCAATTGTAGGAACTGATAGATACATAAAAGAGAGGAGAAATTTCAGATAATTATTTATCAGGATTGGGTAGATCAAGAAAGGGTTTTGTGCAATTGGGTGAGATATGGGCTTAAAAGGGAATTTTAAAGATACAATTCTTTAGTTCAAATGAATGATTGTATAATTGTGATGATTTTAACTCTTGGGTTAAGGGTTAAGGAGCAAGAATGAATGCTTAGTGACATTCTTTAAATCTTTGTTGATTTGGGTGACTTCAAAAATTGTCTGCTCTTACAACTGGCCCCACAGGGAAAATAATAGAAATAGATCTTACTTTATAGAGAGATAATAGAATCACCAATATATAGTTTAAAGAAGTGTTGAACAAAATCTTCATTGTGGCTTAAGACACTGGTTCTGTGGTAAATTAAATATACACACATATGTAAATTTATCACACATAAATACATAAACATACATACATATTCATGTACACACACACACACTATGCAGCTGAATGGCACAGTGGGTCGAGAATAGCTAAGTGGTGCAGTGAATAGAGTGCCAGATCTAAAGTCAGAAAGATGCTGTGGAAATCACTTCACTTTATTTGCCTCAATTCCCCATCTGGAGAAGGAAAAAGCATACCATTCCAGTTTGTTTGCAAAGAAAATCCCAAGTGGAATTAAAAAAAGGAGTCAGACATAACTAAAAAGAAAATAATACAACTGAGCAAAAATATTTGGAAGTTATATTACCCAAAGAATACTTTCTTCTTAGATATAGATGATTAAAAAATTCTTAAGATATACAATTTCTGTGTCAAACCAGTTACTTTAGTTCCTGAATTATATTATGTCCAAGGAATTTTGTAATTTTAAAAATTAGAAAAAAGGGAAAAAAAAGGAAAAAAGGGGGAAAAACGAAAAAGGGTCTTTATCATGTTGTCCTGATATTTGCACATATAATAAGTATGAGGAATAATAATTCGTCATAAAGCTGTCTTGTGTTTCTGGGACCATCAGAAGACTGATGATTAATTGTGAGCTATGACATACATACTCTTCTTTGAGAAATTATCTAAAATGTCACCTTCAAAGGTGTATGTCTAGCTATACACATACATGGGGAAATAGTGTTCTTTACAAAACAGAATCAAAAGTATCTTAATTATGAATATAGTAAAATGTTTGTTTTCTTGCAGTCTAATTTCTCTTACTTGGTTTCTGAAAATCAATGCTTCACAACTTTGATTTGGCTCAGAGGCAACTCTACTATACACCTTATAAGTTACTTATTGGTTGATGAGTGTAATCTTTATAACATCAACATGTAGAAAACAGCAAATATAAACATGCTATGTAAATAACCATAATAAAAGAATTCAGAATGTTTGTATCATTGCTCTACAACAATCTATCTCTCCCTTTGCCTCTTTCCCATATCCAGATGGTAAATATTATCATTAGCTTCCTTTACAAACACAAAGGTCAGTGCTTCCATTTTGGGGTATTCCTGAAGTATATCCTCTTCATCCCTTTGAGGATTGCCCATACAGCCATACTTGAATGAGAAAAGCATCCTGAGTGCCTATTCTTTGCCCCAGCTCACCACAAAATGAGCCTAATCAGAATAATGATATAGAAAAACAGAAACAAATCAGAACTCATCAATATCCCATTATGGTAAAGTCAGTGTGGGATGAACAGAGAACTTAACAGAAGTGGCATGTACATAGAAGATATAAAAGAGAAATAGACATGAGTAAATATTTGATGAATGTGATCAGAACAAGAGCATGTAGGTATTAATAAAAGCAAGTATGAGGTTTTTCTTATGAAGGGAAGAATGCATTTTCTTAGAGGTTCCCATGGGTTTTGATGGCAGTAGAAAAATATACAAACTAGTCCCAGTTCAATATGCATAGTAATCAGGATAGAATATTTTTTTAAATATCATTTGACACTTTAAAGTATTTTTAAATCCTCAAGCTACTAGAAAATTTTCATGAAGGCAGAGGAAAAGGTAGCCTTCAAATTGATGATATAAGAATCTTCAGGTCAAACTACATTACTGTATTTTTAGACCAAATGCCAAATCGTGGGAGTTAACATACATATTTGGCTTAAGAATATCTGTATGCAAAGAAATTTCTCAGACCCAATTCACTCTTTAGTTACTGCTGTAAGATGAAAACAACTATTACGCTATAACCTAATTCTTCATAATCCTAATTGGCAATAGCAGACTAGGTATTTAATGACATTTAAAATAATGAGATGTTCTGATTGGACTGGGAGAATCCTAGTCTCTTCCTTTCTGTGGGTGACAATACTTTCATTTCTTAAATATGGGAGTCAAATATTCATTTCAAATGTCCCAAGTTCAATATTATATAACTCTGCACATACAAAATTCTTAACAAATTCATGTTTCTATGGTAAAGTTGAGCCTTTTAAAATACATTTTGCAATTATAGTTTCTTTATTTCAATGGTTAAAATAATAACATGATTGTGCATTCAATATTTAATGTATAATTTTCTTTAGAAAAAGAACAAAAAAATTGCTTGGGTCCATGCCTTAATGAATTGATTTCACACTCATATGGTAGAATGTGTGTAATATTCTATAATATTCTGTTATATTATTCTATTATGCCACTGAACTAGTTATATATATATATATATATATATATATACATATAGAGAGGCATTATGTGCAATTAATATCTTATTACACACTTAGATAAAAGTATAAGAAAGGGATGTTTATCTAGTATATAAAAGTAAAAGATCCCAAGCACAAAGGTTCATAGGATCATAAATCTAAAGCAGGAAGGAACTTTAGAAGCCCTAATAGAAACCCTACTTGTCCTTTGTTTTCTTAACTATAAGATGAGTAAATAACATTTTCAAAGAGAAATAAGCAGTATCAGAGACAGAATTTGAAATGCAGATCTCTGAATCAAGAGTAATTTTCTCCCTCCTTACTTCCCCTGCTACATGTATTACACTGCTCTGATACATAGTTTGCACTGAGAAACACTCAAGATTAAAAAATTTCTTAGCAGACTGAAACATAGTATCACATTTAATGAGAATATTTATAAGAAGAAACACAAAAATAACTTTAGGGTTCTAAGAGAGTAAAAGTCTAGTTAGCCTGAAGACTGTCTGAGCACCTTTGTTCCTTAAAAAAAATAATGCAAATTAAATGTTCAACAGTTTGACATAATGGTCAAAAAAGCAAATGACAGTTTAAACTACTTTGAAGTCATGGTACCTAAAACCAAGGGAGAATCACTCTCCATATTTTTTTTAATGAAACCACAACTGATGGAGTATTGCATTCAGTACTAGACATCTTGGTAGAAAGTACTCAGAGTATGGCACCTAATTTGGTAAATGTTTTTGAAATGAAGATCAAAAAAAAAAAAAAAGAACTAGAGATATTTAGCTTATGGAAAAGAAATCTTTGTGAAGAGGTCAAGTATTTATCACATGGAACAGGAAAAAGACTTAATCTATTTAATCTCTGAGGGCTTAATTTAAAGAACTAGTCTTCTAAAAGAAACAAAAGTGTCTAGCTAAGGTAAAATAACAAGAAAAATTAGATCTTAAAAAAAAAGATATGTTTTGCTTCTATAACTTGTAGGATTCAGCACACTGGGGCTAATGAACAATATTGGTGTCTGCTTAAGGATTCTTTTTGCTCAAGTGTGATTCACAATAAATAAATTCTGAGGCCTCTTATCTAAGATACATTGATTTTTATTAATATTTATAAGAAAGAATTATCATGATATAAAAGTCTCCAGAAGTTATGTAAATCTGCTATTTAAGGGAGATATCATATAGCAGAAAAAGCACTGGCCTAAGGATAAACTTGGGTCCTGCTAATTACCCCATATCTGACTTTGCTAGTTTGCATGATTGTCATGATGATAAGATAATGGATATGAAATTATTTGAAAGAAATATTCTATATTGTTGTGAGAATGAAACTGATCATCACTTTTTAGTTCTCTAGACATTCTAGATTTGTAGTAAATACTATAAATCAATAAGTATTTTTGGAAGGTATATAGGATATATTTACCATAATGAAGAATCCAAGGGGATATTACTAATTCAGTTCACTTTTCCATCTCCACTATTTCATTTTGTTTAAACTTCTATCCTATAAATTTTCTCCATAAATATTGTAAAGTCCAGGTTAGCTCTCTGGAGGACCTTGGGATTAGCTTGAATCCTTGGTCTTAGTAGAGGAGTGAAGGCAGCAGGGGGGCGACGTGGCTGGTCAAAGATAAAGTCTGGAATCTGGTGTCTTCTCTTGTGTCTATGAGCTGTGGCCAATAAAATTTGTCACTCTGGGATGGTTTCACAGCATACATTAATTTTTGCATTGGTATAAAAGGTGGATATCTTGTCAGGTCTTATCCCAGATATTTGTACTACTTGCTTAATGGCCTTTGATAAAATTCTAGCCACAAGTACTGGGTAAGGAGTAAGCTTTTGTTCTGGTTGTGCTGGTTCATCCATTCTATCACAGTCTCCTTGCTGAAGAACTGCTATGTGTGCCTCTTTTGTAGCAAATACTCATATTTCCAAAGGTTTTTCAGTAACTCTTTCAACCACATTGGATAAAACCAGTTCAACCACTTTCAAAGGCTCTGAGCTTCTTTTGTAAGTTGGCATGGTGAGTTTAAAGCAATGTCTACTCTTAAGATGTCATATAATGGTTGGAATTGATCGGTAATTAAATCTAACACTGGACACATCCATTGATATCTCCTATCAATTTCTGAAAGTCATTTAAGATGTTCAACTTCTTTGTTCTTAAAGAAAGCTTTTGTACTGTAAGCACCTTAGGATATACTTCATATCCTAAATATTGAAAAGGAGCATGTCTTTGACTTTTTTTCTGGAACTATATGCAATTTGTACTTACTTAGTGTTTCTATGGTCTTTTGTAGACATGCTTCTAACATTTGCTCCTCAGGTGCACACTCCAAGATATCATACATATAATGTAACAATATAACTTTTAGAAATGCTTTTCGTACTGGAATAAGAGCAGCAGCTATATCCATTTGACACATAATAGGGCTATTTTTCATTCCCTGTGACAAAACTGTCCATTTATATCTTTTATAAGGCTCAGATAAATTGGTGCTGGGCACTAAAAAGGCAAATCTTTTGATATCCTCCTTATCCAGAGGGGTAGAACAGAAACAATGCTTAAGGTCTATAACCCAAAGAGGCCATTCTCTAGGCAACTGAGTAGGAGATAGAAGTTCAAGCTGAAGAGTTCCCATAGTTTCCAACTGTTCATTTATTTTTCTTAAATCCTCCATTTTCCAGATTTATTTTTAATAACAAATATAGGGGAATTCCAAGGACTTAGAGAAGATTGCAAATGTCCTTGGTCAAGTTGCTCCTGTACTATATCTAATAAGACCTGAATTCTATCATTCACTAAAGGCTACTGTTCTACCCACACTGGTATATCAGTTTTCCAATGAATGGGAACAGGCTCCTTCAACAGCAACCCTACCTAAAAAGCCAAAGTACTTATTTGAAATCCTAATTGTTGTAATATGTCACTTTCCCATAGATTGATGAGGATTTTTTTTATTACAAAAGGATTAAAAACTCCTGTTTTCCATTCACATATCTATCTCAAAGGGGTAGCACTAACTTCAGCTGCTATTGATCCTCCTCTGACAAGACATATAGATATCTGCCTTCATCCTTGGTCAATGACTGGGCCAATTGGCACCTCTAATGACTGTATAATCTGCACCTGTATCTACCAAACATTTCAATAATATGCCATTTACATAGATAGTGAACATAGGATGGTCAGGTATAACATCTGCAGTTCAGAATGTTCCTGGATTCTATTGTTGGGAGTCAAAATCTGGGCAAACATCACCAAAATGCCCATTAGAAGTCTGTATCAGTAAATCTGATGCTACTACTTCTCCTGGATAAGTCACACATTGTCTACCTGGAATATTAGCTACACATCCCCCAGTTTCCCAAATCAATGTGTGGATGGACACTGTTTTGTAAGAACTCTCAGGAGGTGAAATGGTCAAGTGTACTGTGCCTGGAGGCAAGGATCTATAGGCTGGATAGGGACAAAGTTCACCTCTCCAGAGGATAGCTCAGTAGTCCCAGCTACATACAACTCTATTCTCCCCACTTATAAACCCTTTCTCCCACCAAGTTGCTTCTAGCTGATTGATCATGTGGAAGTACTGAACTTCTAAAGACTCTCTGGGTGTAATATAGGCTGCCATCATGCTCCAAGTATTTTTTGCCTAGGGCCCTGGAGCTGAGCCCCGGTTCTCATTTCCCTGAGTCAATCTACATTCTGATGCCAAATGAAAGCCTCTGTTGCATTTTTAACATAGGGTTTGGGTCTTATTTTTTCTTCTCTGCCAACAATGAGCTTTCAGATGCCTTATTTTACCACATTGAAACTATTGACGAGTCTCTCTGGAAGTTTCCTGCCAAAAGGGATCTGTCTTCCCATGTTGAAATCTTGAGAAGTCTGTATCATAGCCTGGGTATAAAAAGTATTTGTGCCCACTGTGGCACAAAGTCTTATTATCTCATCTAAAAGAGCATCCTTGTGTAGTCCTAACATAATTGTTCTACAATCCTCATTAGCATTTCTTTCTTTAGTAAGTTGTCTTATCATCATAATTTCTTTCTACATTTTCATCAATAGTTTATATGACAGCTGTCTGCAGATGTCCCACGAAATCAGCAAAGGGTTCATTTGGACCTTATGGTATTTTCATAAAGGCTTCCCCTCTATCTCACCTTCCTGGGAGGCTGCCCCATGCATTAATTGCAGCAAAAACAATTTGTTCATATGCTATCAAAGTATCTGCATAATGACCTACACCTGTTAGCTGGGGGCTGGTATATTAACTTCAAGTTGCCTATTTCATTGGGCTTGTATTCTACAGAGTTCACTGTATTCAGAAAGCCACAACAAGTTTTGTCCAGGTTCTAAACATGTCCTTGCTATAGATTTCCAATCATTAGGAGTTCAAATTTCAAAAGCTAAATTCTCTAATATCATCTTAACATAAGACAATGTAGACCCTTAAAGAGTCCAACCTATTTCAATAATTCCAGATTAAATGGAGTGTATTTTCTTTTTTCTTGACCTGAAGAGTCAAACTCATCAATCACAGGATATACTTCTATTTTTAAATCAGATATATCCTGTCCTTCATTTTAAGCTTTAATTAGTGCCCTTTGTAATCTCATCATAGGAGGCAGAAAAATCTGCTGCATGAGTGGTGCTGATGGTGTCACTGATCTTCCTCCTCCTCCTCCTCCTCCTCCTCCTCCCTCTACCCACCCAGGCGAAATTGAAGGGGGGGAGGGTCAGGAGATGGGGAATGCCCTAAGGTGCCTGCTCAGGTATAGTGAGCTGAAAAAGTGAGAAGCACCCCACCCCTTAAGTTCATCAGCTCTGTTCTTTTCCAATTTTCCATACTTTACAGCTGCTTTGTCAGTACCATTTCCATCCTCCTCTTTCTCCTCATACTTCTTTGTCTGTCTGTTCTCCTTAGAACTTTTCCTTTTTTTTTTTTAGAACTTGTGGGGTTCTTTAAAGCCAATTGTATTACATTGTACATAAGGCATGTTTCTTCAGGAATTGAATCAAGATCCATAGCTTCATAATATTCAACTAGTTGCTCTACCACTAGTTCCCAAATATCTGGCTCTAATTTTTCTTCCTTAGAGAGCCAAGGAGATATGCAGTGTAATATATTTAAGGGCCTAGTGGTCTGCCTCTGAATTATCAACAAAATTTGCTTTTTTATTTATCTAACTATACATTCTGCATATTTCCCTTGGGGTGGAGAAGACTTTTTTCTTAGTATTTGCCTCAGTGTCATCTAAAATATGAAAGTGACTAGTTTAGCCCTTACCAAAATTTTCTGCTTGTCTATTTTTATACTCACTCTATTTCCAGGTCTCAGGGGACTTCTCACCTGAACTCAAAGAATCATGTTAGTTGAGCTGATTTGTGCCCTGCTTTGCAAGGCCCTCATTTCTGATTAAAAACTGAGCTGATTTGTTTAGGATCTCACTTAAAGCCCCACATTTGGGCACCAAAATGTAAGGTCTAGGTAGCTCTCTGGAGGACATCAGGATTATCCCAAGTCCTTAGTTTTAGTGGAGGAAGGAAGGAGGCAAGAGAGCCATATGGTATGGATTTTTCTGGAATCTGGCATCTTCTCTTGTGTCTCTGGATGAGAGCTGAGGCTGAGAAAGCATTTCCAGTTGTCCCAGTCCTTAAATATTTCAGTATGATTACATCACTATACCACACTGAGCATGCAGAACCACTATATCACCATTGAGAATATTATCTCACACTGAATAGATACTTAACTATAAGCACCATGCTGACCTAGAATTAAGTACACCTTTTCAGAGGCCAGGCCCTCTACAAAGATGATGATTACAAAAGTAGTGGGGATGTGGTGCTTTGATATCTTCTAATTTCCACCATCTTTGTTTTTTGAAATTATTCTCATGTTTTATTTTGAAGAAGCAAAAATGACCAGTCACAACTTGGAAATGGCATTCGGGATGGAGCAAGATTGCCATTTGGACTAGGACTGTTGAATGAATTCATGTCATAGAACAAGGTTAAAAATCCTGGGACTGGGAAAACCACTAATTGCTATCCAAGCTCTAAATCTAAACTGCTCCAATCAGAAATGATGGAAAGATTATAACAATACAGAAATAATTACCAGTCCTTTAAAGGGTACATGAAAGAGGTATCATGGAAAGGTTCTAGATCAAACTTCTGTAGTACTATAGAAAGAACACTGGTTTTAAAGTTAATGAACTTTTCTTTGAATCTCATTTCTAACACTACTTTTATGTCTCTGGTTAAATAACTTTTCAGAGATTTATTTTCTTCTTTTAGAAAATCAGGGAATTGGACTTAATTGTTTCTGATATCCATCTCAGTTCCATTCATATAGTCTTATGTCTGGTTTCTAGTTTCAATTCTGGCACTCACTACTGCTGACCTTGGACAAGTTTCATTCTTTGACTCATTTACCTTATTTGTAAAATGAAAGGACTAAATTTGTCTCCCTCTAAGGATTCTGCTGCCACTAATCTTGTGCAAATTTAGTCTCTAAGTACTAACCCAAGATCTGAAATATTAATAATTGATGAATTTAAAAATCTTCATAAAACGTGTCAGAGAACAAAATACATATTATTTTACTTAAAGAAAAAAAATATAGAAAAAGAGTAAAAAAGAAAAAGAAAAAATAAACAATTGAAAGAATGGATAAAAATATGATATGTAAGACAAATATAGAATGGTCCTCCTTTCCAAATGCTGACTGTCTTCCAATAAAAAGAGTATAAATTATTTCAGAGGCAGAGGTGGCAAGAATCTTAATTATTAGAGGTACCAAATTAGTATTCACCTAGTAATGGGATTATGCAAAAATAATCTAAATGCTACAATACTCACATCTCTATTCTAATACTTCTGAAAATTCTGGAGCACTCTAGTTCCCTTTTATTAAAATTGCAAGGGACTTGAAATACCTTGTAAGCAATATGTCAAACATATGAAATACTACAATTCCTAAACTCTTTGTTTTCAAACAATGTCATGTTGAAACCCAATTATTTCAGTTAAGTTAGAAGGGGGAAAGGGGAGATCCTGCTTTTCTGTTTATAATATTATACTCTCCAGTAAACAAGGTTTTAGTTATATGGTTTTGTATTTATATTGAATACATCTTTATGCATAGTTCATTATACTTTAAAAACATCATCTAATTACTCTGCATTCATAACATCCCTGGGAGGTCTGAAGGGGAGGAGTTCTGATTTATACAATAGATTTGTCTGAATGGATTGTCTAATACAGTAAAACTGTTCCATTCAGGAAAAAAAAAAAGTTAAAAAACAGCTTTTTAAAAACCTTTTTCTAATAAAGAATTATCTGTGATTCATTCCAAATTCTGTCTAATTTTGGCTTGTGACTTTATAGGCTGCAGGGTAAGGCTAATTTTGGTTCTTCTCTGGATGAGTAAACCTGGCTTATATGTTTCCACTCAATTTACCTTCTATGTCCACCCATCTTTTGCATTTCTCATTCTCCTTCTTTCACAAGGAAAATCAACCTAAATCTATTTCTTAATAAAAGCCCAAAGCATCATGCCAGTATATGCAACAGGCAGGACTTGAACCTATATGTTTCTGACTTGAAGGCCAATTATCTATCCATTATACAGCATGGTATATCTTAAGATAAAAGGTGATTAATATGTGACTTACAGAGAAAAAGGTAAAATATGTGAAAACTTAAATGAGAACATATAACTTGAATAGTTGATCAAGATAATAAATAACATATAATAGAACATAATAAAAGGTTAAATGCATGTCAATACATATAGGTTAAATTGAGAAAATGACAAAGTTGTAAATAAGACTTGAGGGAGGAGGGATGGTTTATGGAAAGTTCATAAAGGAATTATTTCAGCACAATATTTAATAGTTTTTCATTATAGTTGTAAACATGACAATACATAATGAGGTAGTTGATGGAGTGATAGACATTGTAAAAGAAAAATTTGATTGATTTTGCATGTATCCAGAAAGCAGACTAAAAACAATGATGTAGAAGTTGTAGGGAATAGGATTTAGATGTGATCTATGGAAAAACTTGCTAACCATCAGAGCCATCCCAAATTGTCACTTTCAGCTTCATGATTTTGAAAATTCACTCTTATTAGATATATTTCACCAAATGCTGTATCACCATGTAAATGTGTTTATGGAAGATAGTTGTGTACATATCATTTCTTCCCATTCCTGTGATTTTCTAGATGCAAAGTTCCAGAGAAAACAGTATCTTCAGAATTATATTCTATTTGACTCACTAATTAAGAAGTACAATAATTAATTGGCAGCACATTCAGAGGACATGAAAAAATCAGTCCCCTGTCACATAAGGCTTTGTTTTTTAAACTTACAATGTTTTGCCTAAAGCAGAACAGATTTTGAAGGAGAATTACCATCCTGAAAACCTTCAATTATCTGAAGACCAATCAATTTTTTACCAATTCAATTATCTGGAGTGTTATGATACAGCTTTGGATGTGTCTTGATTATTTCTTTGGGTTTTTTTGGTGAGGGAGACTTCCAGAGGATAGAACTAGATAATATATGTAGGACTATGATGAAAAGTATAGAAGGAACCAAGTTTAAGGGATTAACACAGATATTTGAAGATAGGATGAATTATATAATTTATAATGTCTGTGAAGATCCATTCCAATACCCACATTAAATATATGAAAACTGAGACATTAGAGGTAAGATGAGTAGTACAATTTCATATAAACTTAAGTCTGAAATCCCATTTGGCATAACAGTACAGAAAATGACTGTGGGAGATAAAAATAACTCATTTTACAGCGTATGTTATGGTTATATCAATACTAAAATGGAGAATCCTAGTTTTAAAACTTCTATATGAAATTCAAGAAGCAAAACATTGGCAAAAATCCAAATGAAATAATGTCACAAAAAAAAGAGCCTACTATAAGTATAGCTTATGTAGCAGAAATCGGTGGAATGTTTAGCAGAACCCAGTGCTTTTGTCATCCAAAGCTGTGGTATCAAGTCCATCTGTTAGTTTTTCCTACAGGAAATAGAAAATGACCAAATTGTTTTCAGAGAGAAACTTTTTTCCTTAGAACTCAGGAAATATTCTGTATCTTATCATATTCAAAGAATAGAAGTAGCCCATAAGAAATGAAAAGTAAAACTCAACAACTGCATGGATATTGGATCATACAAACCTCCTAACCCTATTTGGTTATGGCTTAGATTTTATATTAAATTGAAAACTCACCTTAAAAGGGGGGAATATTTTAGAAATAAAGGCTTTAAAACACGTAAATGAATTTGGTTTACTATTTGGACTGTTCCTTTAAAGAACAAGATGAAGGAGAAAAAATGGAGAAAAGGTAACAGATGAGTATATAAGATATCCAAACTCAGATGAATAAGGTCCAAAGAAAGAGGATTCAGTGGTCATTACACATCCAACACTATCTAATAGAATTCATACTTGGGAAAAAACAGCAGTAAGAGCAACAATACTAAAATGTCCCAGATAAATGGCCACCCAACTTGAAGACACTAAAAGAAATAAAATCCATTCTGAGAAAATCATTTAAATATTTGAACACAGAAAGTATACTCCCATAAATCTTTTATTCTCCAAGGTACATATTCTAGTATTTCATTTTCCTGATGCTGTTCCTCTTGAGTCTTTTTATCTCATAGATACTCTTGCCGATCTACAGAATATATGCTGCAGATACAATTAATACAATACTGTAGATGTAATCTGACCAATACAGTGAACAGTTGTATTACCTTCTTACTCCTTGAATTTATGTCCCTCTTAATGAAGCCCAACATTTTGTTTTAACTTTCTTTCCACACTGTTGAAGTATATTAAGTTTGGTGATCCCTGTATCCTTAAATATTTCTCAGGTGAATTTCTGTCTAGTCAGACATGTTTTAAATGAATGTCACAAAACAATGAATATTTGTTATGAAGCCAAATAAGGATGACTCATCTAATTAGCAGACAATCACTTTACATACTGTAAACAATTTAACATTAGTTAAAAGGTTGATAGCATCTGTGAACAACAACAAAGAGTAATAGATAAAAGTAGAGGCTGAAGACACAAGAACTATCAAAAAATATGCTCATTGTTCTGTCTGCCTTATAAACTTAACCACAGCATAATGGGGTCATTTAGTGTAGTGACAAACAATTCTCTACAAATCAGAATTGCAGAGAGAGGATGTTGATACTATCCTATTCATGAAGCCTTTTTTTCTCTTCCCCTTTAGTTATTAATTTCTTTGTTCTCAAATTAATTTGCATTAGAATGTTGGAGGGGATATGGGAAAATTGGGACACTGATACATTGTTGGTAGAATTGTGAAAACATCCAGTCATTCTAGAGAGTGATTTGGAACTACGTTCAAAAATTTATCGAACTGTGCATACCCTTTGATCCAGCAGTGTTACTACTGGGCTTATATCCCAAAAAAAGATTTTAAAGAAGGGAAAGGGACCTGTTTGTGCAAGAATGCTTATGGCAGCCCTCTTTGTAGTAGCCAGACACTGGAAACTAAGTGGATACCCATCAATTGAAGAATGGCTGAATAAATTGTGGTATATGAATATTATGGAATATTATTGTTCTGTAAGAAATGACCAGCAGGATGATTTCAGAAAGGCTTGGAGAGACTTACATGAACTGATGCTGAGTGAAATGAGCAGGACCAGGAAATCATTATACCCTTCAACAACAATACTATATGATAATCAATTCTGATGGATGTGGCCCTCTCCAACAAAGAGATGAACCAAATCAGTTCCAATAGAGCAATAATGAACTGAACCAGCTACACCCAGGAAAAGAACTCTGGGAGTTGACTATGAACAACTATGTAGAATTCTCAATCCCTCTGTTTTTGTCTACCTGCATTTTTTATTTCCTTCACAGGCTAATTGTACACTGTTTCAAAGTTCTATTCCTTTTGTACAGCAAAATAACTATTTGAACATGTATATATATATTGTATTTAACTTATACTTTAACATATTTAACATGCATTGGTCAACCTGCCATCTGGGGGAGGGGGTGAGGGGAAGAAGGGGAAAAGTTGGAAGAAAAGGTTTTGCAATTGTCAATGCTGAAAAATTACCTATGCATAATTTTTTGTTAAAAAATAAACAAAAAATAAAAATAACAATAATTTCCTTGGGAAAAATAATTTGCATTTACTTATCTACATAATAAATAAATTACTTTGCATTTACTTATCTGTATAATAACTAAAAGTCAGTTTTTATATACTAGCTTTATTGTTTTCAGAGTGCTTTTTCTATATTATCTCATTTGATCCTCACTACAACCTGAAAGGTAGATACAATTATTATCTCCATTTTGCTAATTAAAAAATAGGCTGAGATAGTTTAAGTAATTTGCTTAGGGTCACATAGATACTCAATTCTGAGACAGAATTTGAACACATAACTTTCTGATTTCAAATTTAGGATTCTCTGCACTATAATAGTTAGTTACCTATCTAATATCAACTCTTTGAAGACAAGCACTTTTTATACTTATAGTCCAACCTTTTTATGCTCATCTCACATTTCAATCCCTTGAACATTATGCATGGTGAGTAGATTTTTAAAAATTAAAATTAATTTATCCCTCCCCTGTCTCTATGATATTTGATAAATATTTGATATTTGATACTCAGTCCTGTAGTGTTATATCTCACATGTATATATGTGTGTATATATACACACATATATGTTATATCTCATATATGCACGTATGAATATTTGTTTATGTATATACAGAATTCAATTCACTTTCTTTCCTCCTAATCTCTCTCTGCTTTCTATCTTTTCTTTTACTGTTATGGTCAATATCATCCTTCTCTTCCCTCAGGTTTGCAAGCTAGGAGTCATTTTGAATTTCTCACTATTTCTCATCCATATTATTCAATCTATTCCAAGGCTGGTGGATTTCATCTTTGTAACAACTTACAAATACACCTGATTCATTAAAAGCCTATAGTTATTTTGTCCACATTTCATAATTTTGTAGACTTTAATTGTCTTTCTTCTTAGCCCTACCTTTGTAGTCAAGTATTCTTTATTTTTGCCACAGAAAGTTGGTATTCCACTGCTCCTATCTGTTTAATAACTTTAGATAAAATATATGATCACGAAATGCCTCCCACATAATTTCCCAAAATAGTTATCTCCCTTATTATTGAATTCTGCTAGAACAATAGGTTTGAGGTTGGAGAAAAAGATTTGTATTCATGTTCCCTGGTACTGTGTTTGCTATATGATTATTGTAAGCTACAACACAGACTAACTTAAAAGCTGAGTTTCTAAAATCACTTAGCTTCCTTTCCCCTTCTATAACATGAAAGCAAAAGAATAGATGAAAAGTCTATTGACACAGCAAGTCAGAGTTACTAGGAATGATCATAAACAAAGAAAGACTAATGACTATAAGCATCCAGTCCATTGCCATTGCCTTATCTACATTGGGAGGATGTTAGTAGGAAAAGTTAAAACCTTGACTGCTCTTCTTGAGAGTAGATTTCCAATTGAAACAATAGATGCAAGATTCATATCCATGTGACTTTTGAACCTTTTTTCTCAAGTATGCATAAAATTATATGTTAATCTAAGCATTAAGCTGAGGAGATAATAACTGACATTTCAGATCTAATAATGCATAGTTATAAATCTGATAATTTTTATATCTCTGCAGATTTATTAATCTAAAAATCCATTTGAAGCAGTGGGATTTTAATAATGATATTCATATTAAATTATTCTCCTAGGCTAACCTCTAGCTAAAGCTAGTTTAAATCCTGTATTTTTTTTTGTCTTTTATTACAGAGAAAAAGAACTATATAAGACAAATCCTGAAGAAGGAAAAGTCCAGAGTAAATCACTGTGTAATTTCATGGTGTAATTTCAACAGGCTATGTCTGAGTAGGATGTAGATTGGGTTCCATGGTCTTTATTCAAATGTTTATATTAAAGTTTCTTTCCTGTCTAAGCAGGAAAGTGATATTTGACTTGACTGCTCACATCATTCCTTTTAATTGGAAAGATTTGACACTCTACATGCACAATCCATTCCATCATTTTGGCTGAATTGATCAGTCAGTTCAGTCAAATATTCAGATAATTTAGTCATATTTGTTGCATTTATTTGTTTTAAATGAAGTGTATGGTCAATTTAGTTTCTTTTTTTTTTTAAAGTCAGAAGACAAAGTTTTTACCCATTGACTAGTTCCAGAGCAGGTCATTCTTATAAGTTTGAAAGTCAAAAATATATGAAATTTGATTAGAATGACAATCACAAGTTTCCTTGACAGGTGCAAGGAACTATTCCAACTATTCCAATTGCTGAAATCTCAACCTTAATCAATACACATGTGTGAACATGTGTGTGTGTGTGTGTGTGTGTGTATGAGAGAGAGAGAGAGAGAGAGAGAGAGAGAGAGAGAGAGAGAGAGAGAGAGAGAGAGAGAGAGAAAGAGAGAGAGAGAGAGAGGGAGAGAGAGAAAGAGAGAGAGAGAGAGGTAGGGAATGCGAATACCAATCTCTTGTAGGAATGTGCAGCTTTGCTTCTGATTCCATTACCTTTCTAAACTGCAATACACTGAAAGCATACCAAACAATAGAAAAGGAGTTTTATGGAAAAAAAAAGTAATCAGTCTTCCATAAGTGCCAACTATATTGCATAGCCTCTAATTATTTATGTCTTCCTCTAATTCTATACACTACACACATAGAGACACACACATTCACATTTAAATGTCACATTGCTGGATTTTGCTACACTACCAAAATCTTCTACAAATAGGAATAAATTTGTCTCATTTTATCATATTCTTTCTTCATTTCTAAAGGTAGCATTTCTAGAATTACATTAAATAAGAATGACCATGGAGATCTTTGACCCTTAAATTCAGTAATACTTATAATAATAGTTTCTATACTTTGTATATACATCAAACTTAATTCATTCTTATGTCTCCATATCTTCATTATTTTCCCCTTCATTCTGGGAATAAATTTTCTCTTCAAGTTTTCTGTCTGTTTACAAAAAGGAAAAAAATGATAGGGGAAAAAAGTAAGATGGAGTAAAATACTCTATAGTTAATTTAGAGTTACTTGGACAAGTGGTTAGATCAGCTATCAAATTTAAAAAGGAGAAATTTGGAAATTTGAGAAAAATTGAGGAAAAGTTTTTTTTTTTTTAATCTCCACTCTCAAAAATCTTCAGTTTATAAATCTGGATTAAAAGAGAAAAACAATTGGTAATAATGTTGAAGTATATAAAAGTATGAATTAAATTTTTAAAAAGTAATATTTGAGGAGAGAGATTCAAGAATGGGCCTGGTGTGGAGATGGTTATTTTGAAAGACAAAGCAAGCCAAGTAGGAAAAAAATGGAAGAAACAGAAGATTAAACAAATTGATATGGTGGATTGTTGTGCAGTCCCTATTAGTGAAAAAAAAATGATTTTGGAGCATGATTACTAGAGATATAGCTGTGGTTGTAAAGATGGAATTGCTATTGAGACAAAAGAAAATAATTTGAATAGCATTTTAAGGGGGAAATTCAAAACAATAAAGTAAAGTTAGTTTCTCACCTGAGCATTCTCAAATTCCTCTCCAAACAACTTTAAAATAATGCTTCAAAACAATTTCTATAGCAAACAGGATCAACAAATGAATGGGGTGAAATTATTTTCTAACCCAAGACAACTTAGAAGATGAGCAGGGAAATGGAAAGTTACTTCTCATGAGATGATAATAGAGGGGAAAAAAAAGAAAAAAAGAAAAGAAATCTGGCTTAAGCAGATCCTAGAAACCTAGCAACAAACACTGACTGAACTGACTGTTACAGCTTGCTAAGTGAATTCTCAGCCTATAAATAGTAAATGGGGTCAAAATCTGGTAAGAAAGAGATTATAGACAATCCTTTGCAGGCACTAGTTATAGGATTTTGTTATATTTCTTATATGCAGCTCTGAGTTACAGTCCCAGGGTAAGGAGAAGAATTAGGATCATTAACTACTTACTATTCCAGAATGGAAAAAAATGCTTTTGGTCACTCACAGAGCAGAACTTAGGCCAGGAGAACAGTGCTGATACCTCTTCTTAGATCATATCACCTTGAAAGAACTAAAAACTTACAGACCCAGAACTAAGTCTGAAAATAATAACACTCAAAAAAGCTGACATTTGGAACAATGTCCCCCTCCTCCTCAGGAGCTAAGCCTAAATTTATAATAATATTAAAAGCCAAGAAACAAGGTGGAAAAATAATCAATGACAAAAGTTCCTTATCATAAAAAGTTACAGGGAAAATGAAAGAAAAAAATATATATATAAATAAATGAACTCAGAAGAAATAGCTACATATAAAGGTTAAAAGGGTTAAAAAAGTAAAGTGGAAAATAACCAAAAAAGAATTTGTGGAAGTGCCCCAAAAGAATTATTAATTTTAAAATGTTAAATAAGAGAGAGAGAGAGAGAGAGAGAGAGAGAGAGAGAGAGAGAGAGAGAGAGAGAGAGAGAGAGATATGGAGGGAGGGAGAGGGAGGAGGAGAGAAGAGAAGAGGAGGGGGAGAGGCAGGAGGAAGGGGGAGAGAGACAGGGAGAAAGAAATTGGGAAAGAATTGAGAATAATGCAAGAAAATGGTGAAAATAAGATTCAACAACTTGGTGAAAGAGGCATAAAGATGCTGAAAAATAGCATATTAAAAAATTGAGTAGGCAAAATAGTTAATAAAAAAGCAAAAAAAAAAAAAATCCACTGAAGTAAGGAACTCCTTCAAAAGCAGACTTGACCAAGTTGGTGGAAGGATTTCTTCAAAAGTAGAATTGGCCAAATGGAAAAGAAAAGGAATACAAAAGCTTATTGAAATGAGTAATTCTCTAAAAAAATAAATAAAAGTAGAATTGAGCAAATGGAAGCTAATGATTTCATGAGACATCAAAAAACAATTAAATAAAATCAAAATAATGAAAAATAGAAGAAAACATGAAATATCTCATTGGAGAAACAACAGAACTAGAAAATAGATTGAAGAGAGATAATTTAAGAATTATTGGACAACCTGAAAACTAGGACTAGAAAAAGTGCCTAAACATTATCATTCAAGAACTTATTAAGGAAAATTGCTCTGCCATTCTTAAACCAAAGGAATAAAGTAGAAATGGAAAGAAAACACCAATCAAATTCTGGAAGAGAAACCCAAAAAAAACCTCCTAGGAATATAACAAAATTCCAGAAACTTCATGTCAAGGAGTAACTATTTCAAGCAGAGGAAGGCATCCCATTATAATGTAAAATTCTGGATTTGTACAAGAATATGGCAATCAAAAGTTCTTTCATTTTCAATTTTTAGAGGAATGTCAAACCAATAATTATAATTTCAGTTTTTTTTTTCATGCTTTATTCTGTTTCTCCTTAGTCTGAGTAAACTTGAATAACCATACGATGAGAACAGTAGGAAATGAAACTTTCAAATCTTATACTATGCTACTTCATAAACTTTACCTCTGTAATGCTAATCACTTCCATTTTTGTTTGTCTATTTATTATAAGTAGTAGTATATTTAAAAATCTCAGAGTTGGATAGAATATTTGAGGTATTATAATCTAGCCTCTAAACAAATATGAGAATTATCTCAATGAAAATGCCTTATTGGCCCTCTGTATGTAATAGAAATAAATCAACTGTTTTTTCTAAAACATGTTTTATGCAAATTGGACAAAATAATGATTGTGGGTGAATTAGTATTATAAAGGTTAATTCCACTACTTCCAGGTCACTTTCAATTCCCTATCCCCATGGTCCTAGTATTTATATATTCTCTGCTATCAAAACTTGTTCTAAAATAATATTTGGATTTATTTCAAGTTATGATATAAATGACAACAAATTGTAGCATGCCCCCATAATTCAACAGATATTTATTAAATACATACTGGGTTCAAAGTCATGTGCTCACCTCTAAAATTCCTGAGATAAAAACTAACTCTGGGGGGCGGAGCCAAGATGGCGGAGAAGAAACACAGGACTCAGTGAACGTCCTCACTGCCTCACAACCAATTAGATAAATTAAGTCTCAGAATTAGCTCAGGACTGATAGATACCATAAGGACTGGAAGCACGACTTACCAGCTGAAGAGAATCTGGAGTTTCAACAGGAAAGGTCAGTTCTCAGGGGAAGAATAAGAGAGACCAGCACAGACGGTGGGGTAGTGGCACACTGCGCCCATTGCGCTGGGAAGGGCTCTGGGATCAGAGAAGCCACTGAAGTAAAGGAATCTGGCACAGGCTGTTAGCTCTTCTCTGCTAATTATTTAGCAGTTCAGAAGAGAAAGCCAAAATATTTTAAAACTCAGATTAGATTTTCCCCGGACCCTGGAGGTGACTCAGCAGATCTCGGCACCAGGGGGTGTGGCCTCAGCTACCACCTGAGAATAGTTAAGAGATTGACAAGTGGGTGGATACGGCCCAAGGCAACACACACTGCCTAGCTTAGCTGGAGGGAGTGGAACTCAGCTCCAGGAAGTCCCAGAGAAGCAGAACCTTTGAACTAGGGACCGTGGTTTCTGGCAGACACTTCCAGTTTGAGCACAGGGGCTTTTCACGTCACCTGCTGCAGACATCCACGCCCCACTCGGACACATAGGCTGGGCTTTGGGCTGTCTTTACTATTCTACACCCTCGAAGCACAGTAGTGCTAATCACCTCTGAGGCACTTCCAGGGAGGGGGTGAGGAACTCTCTCCCAGAGCTCTATCTTAGCTCAGGCACAGGAGCCGCTGCATCCATCCGGTCTGGGAGGAAGCTGGTAAAGAAGTAAATAAATAATTTCCTACCCCAGGGACAGACCCCAAAAGATTTTTTAAGTATGAGCAAAAAAGCTAGAAAAACCATAGATTCCTTCTATACAGAGAAAGAGCGGGTATCCAACCCCGAGGAAGTTAACAGCAGAGAGACAGCAGATAACAACCTAAAGGGGAACGATTCCTGCCCCCCATCATATAACTCTCTCCTAGAAGAAACTCTTAAAAAATTGAGGGAGATTGAAGAAAAATGGGGAAAGGAAAGGGAAGCTATGATAGAGAATAACAACGTCCTGAAATTGGAGTTGGAAAAAATAAAGAATTCACAGGAGATGCAGGGAAATTAGAAAAGGTTAAAAAAACACAGGAAAGTAGGATTTCTGAATTGGAAAAGATAAAAAAGTCTCAAGAAAATAGGATTTCTGAATTGGAAAAAGAAAATAATTCTCAAAAAAAAAAATTAGGGAAATGGAAAAAAATTCAATAGAGCAAAATAATTCATTTAAAAACGAAATTGGGCATTTACAAAAAGAACTAAAAACTGTGAAAGAAGAAAATAACTCCTTAAAAGTCAGGATGGAACAAATAGAAATGAATGATTCACAGAGAACCCAAGAATCAGTCAAACAAAACAAAAAAAATGAGAAGCTGGAGAACAACGTCAAATACTTACTGGGAAAATCTATAGACCTGGAAAATAGATCTAGGAGAGATAATCTGCGGATTATTGGACTTCCAGAAAACTATGACCAAAAAAAGAGCCTAGATTCTATTTTACAGGAAATTATCAAGGAGAACTGTCCAGAGATAATAGAAACAGAAGGGAAAGTAGATGTGGAAAGAATTCATCGAACTCCTTCTGAAATAGACCCTAAAAAAAGAACACCACGGAATATAGTGGCTAAGCTGCAGAATTACCACACAAAGGAGAAAATCCTGCAAGCAGCTAGAAAAAAACAATTTAAATACCAAGGTGCCACAATAAGGGTCACCCAAGATCTGGCTGCCTCCACATTAAAAGATAGAAGGGCCTGGAACCTGATATTCCGTAAGGCAAAAGATCAAGGACTGCAACCAAGAATGAACTACCCAGCTAAGTTTAGCATCTTTTTCCATGGAAGAAGATGGTCATTCAATGAAACAGAGGAATTCTATATGTTTCTAAGAAAAAAACCAAACTTAAACAAAAAATTTGATCTACATCCACAAGACTGAAGAGAAACAGAAAAAGGTACACAGAACCCTTGAGAACTGTAACTCTGTTGTGGGTAAATAAAAAATACTCAAGGATAATTTGATTTTACTGATATAAAAGAAAAAAAGGGGGGTGTAGTAAAGGGAAGGAGGTCGGTTCAGAAAAAGGGGAAGGAGTGATAAAAAGAGGGAATCTACATCCCAGGAAGAGGCATAGAAAAAACACCCTATCTGAGGGAACTTAGTGAGGGGGAGAATCATTGTGTGAATCTTACTCTCATCAGGAGAGGCTCAAAGAGTAAATAATTAACATATTTGTTTTTCAGAGAATTTTCTCTCACCTCATTAAAAGGGGGGAGAGGAAAAGGGAAAAGGAAAAGGAGAATAAGTGAAGGGACTTGGAGGGAGGGGGGAGGGATCCTAAAAAAAAAAAAGAGTGAGGGTTGTGCGTCACAAGGGGGGTCTGTAAATTAAATATCAGGGAGGGGGATCAGGGGAGTCAAGGGAAAAAAGCACAATCTGGGGATAATACGATGGCAGGAAATACAGAATTAGTAATTTTAACTGTAAATGTAAATGGGATGAACGATCCCATCAAACGGAGACGGATAGCAGATTGGATCAAAAAGCAGAACCCTACAATATGTTGCCTACAGGAAACACACTTAAAGCAGGGAGATACATACAGAATAAAGGTAAAAGGTTGGAACAGAGCCTATTATGCTTCAGGTAAAGCCAAAAAAGCAGGGGTAGCTATCCTTATCTCAGATCAAGCAAAAGCAGAAGTAGATCTCGTTAAAAAAGATAAGGAAGGAAACTATATCCTGCTGAAAGGTAGCATAAATAATGAAGCCATATCAATACTAAACATATATGCACCAAGTGATATAGCATCTAACTTTCTAAAGGAAAAGTTAAGAGAACTGCAAGAAGAAATAGACAGTAAAACTATAATAGTGGGAGATCTCAACCTTGCACTCTCAGATTTAGACAAATCAAACCACAAAACAAACAAGAAAGAAATTTAAAAAGTAAATAGAATATTAGAAAAACTAGGTATGATAGACCTTTGGAGAAAACTGAATGGCAATAGAAAGGAATATACTTTCTTCTCAGCAGTTCATGGATCCTATACAAAAATTGACCACATATTAGGACATAAAGATCTCAAAATTAAATGTAGGAAGGCAGAAATAATAAATGCCTTCTTCTCAGATCACAATACAATAAAAGCTACATTCAGTAAAAAGTTAGGGGTAAATAGACCAAAAAGTAATTGGAAACTGAATAATCTCATCTTAAAGAATGACTGGGTGAAACAGCAAATTATAGAAACAATTAACAATTTCACCCAAGATAATGACAATGATGAGACATCATATCAAAATCTCTGGGATGCAGCTAAAGCAGTAATAAGGGGAAATTTTATATCTTTAGAGGCTTATTTGAAGAAAATTGAGAAAGAGAAGATTAACGAATTGGGCTTACAACTTAAAAGGCTAGAAAAAGACCAAATTATAAACCCCCAACCAAAAATTAAACTTGAAATACAAAAATTAAAAGGAGAAATCAATAAAATTGAAAGTAAAAAACCTATTGAATTAATAAATAAAACCAAGAGTTTGTTTTATGAAAAAGCCAATAAAATAGATAATCCTTTGGTAAATTTGATCAAAAAAAAGAAAGAGGAAAATCAAATTGATAGTCTTACAAATGAAAAGGGGGATCTTTCCACCAATGAAGAGGAAATTAGAGAAATAATAAGGAGTTACTTTGCCCAACTTTATGCCAATAAATTTGATAACTTAAATGAAATGGATGACTTCCTCCAAAAATGTAGGCTCCCTAGATTAACAGAGGAGGAGATAAATTGCTTAAATAGTCCCATTTCAGAAAAAGAAATAGAACAAGCTATTAATCAACTCCCCAGGAAAAAATCCCCAGGGCCAGATGGATTCACATGTGAATTCTACCAAACATTTAAAGTACAATTAGCCCCAATGTTATATAAATTATTTGAAAAAATAGGGGATGAAGGAGTCCTACCAAACTCCTTTTATGACACAGACATGGTACTGATACCTAAACCAGGTAGATCGAAAACTGAGAAAGAAAATTATAGACCAATCTCCTTAATGAATATTGATGCTAAAATCTTAAATAAGATATTAGCAAAAAGACTTCAGAAAATCATCTCCAAGATAATACACTATGATCAAGTAGGATTTATTCCAGGAATGCAGGGCTGGTTTAATATTAGGAAAACTATTAATATAATTGACCATATTAATAATCAAGTTAATAAGAACCATATGATCATCTCAATAGATGCAGAAAAAGCATTTGACAAAATCCAACATCCATTCCTACTAAAAACTCTTGAGAGTATAGGAATAAATGGACTATTCCTTAGAATAATCAGGAGCATATATTTAAGACCTTCAGCAAGCATAATATGCAATAGAAATAAACTGCAACCTTTCCCAGTAAGATCAGGAGTGAAACAAGGTTGTCCACTATCACCATTACTATTCAATATAGTACTAGAAACGCTAGCCTCGGCAATAAGATCCAAGAAAGAGATTCAAGGAATTAGAGTAGGAAATGAGGAAATTAAACTATCACTTTTTGCAGATGACATGATGGTATACTTAGAGAACCCCAAAGACTCTGCTAAAAAGCTACTAGAAATAATTCAAAATTTCAGCAAAGTGGCAGGATACAAAATAAATCCACATAAATCCTCGGTATTTTTATATATATCACTAACAAAATGCAACAGCAAGAGATACAAAGAGAAATTCCATTCCAAACAAATGTTGAGAGTATAAAATATTTGGGAATCCATCTACCAAAGAAAAGTCAGGAATTATATGAGAAAAATTACAAAACACTTACCACAAAAATAAAATCAGATTTAAATAATTGGAAAGACATTCAATGCTCTTGGATAGGCCGAGCGAATATAATAAAGATGACAATACTCCCCAAACTAATCTATTTATTTAGTGCTATACCAATCAGACTCCCAAGAAACTATGTTAATGACCTAGAAAAAATAACAACAAAATTCATATGGAAGAATAAAAGGTCGAGAATTGCAAGGGAACTCATGAAAAAAAAAGTCATAGGAAGGTGGTCTAAGCGTACCTGATCTAAAGCTATATTATATAGCAGCAGTCACCAAAACCATTTGGTATTGGCTAAGAAATAGACCAGTAGATCAGTGGAACAGATTAGATACAAAGGACAAAAAAGGGTACATCTATAGCAATCTAATCTTTGACAAACCCAAAGATTCCAACATTAGGGATAAAAATTCATTATTCGGAAAAAACTGTTGGGAAAACTGGAAATTAGTATGGCAGAAATTAGATATGGATCCACACTTAACACCATATACCAAGATTAGATCAAAATGGATCCATGATTTAGGCATAAAGAGGGAGATAATAAATAGATTAGAGGAACAGAGGATAATCTACCTCTCAGACTTGTGGAGGAGGAAGGAATTTATGACCAGAGGAGAACTAGAGATCATTATTGATCACTAAATAGAAGATTTTGATTACATCAAACTAAAAAGTTTCTGTACAAATAATACTAATGCAAACAAGATTAGAAGGGAAGTAACAAATTGGGAAAATATTTTTAAAAACAAAGGTTCTGACAAATGTCTCATTTCCAAAATATATAGAGAACTGACCCTAATTTATAAGAAACCGAACCATTCTCCAATTGATAAATGGTCAAAGGATATGAACAGACAATTCTCAGAGGAAGAAATTGAAACTATATCCACTCACATGAAAGAGTGTTCCAAATCACTACTGATCAGAGAAATGCAAATTAAGACCACTCTGAGATACCACTACACACCTGTCAGATTGGCTAAGATGACAGGAACAAATAATGATAAATGTTGGAGGGGATGTGGGGAAATTGGGACACTAATACATTGCTGGTGGAGTTGTGAAAGAATCCAGCCATTCTGGAGAGCAATCTGGAATTATGCCCCAAAAGTTATCAAACTGTGCATACCCTTTGACCCAGCAGCGCTACTACTGGTATTATATCCCAAAGAAATACTAAAGAGTGGAAAGGGACCTGTATGTGCCAAAATGTTTTTGGCAGCTCTTTTTGTTGTAGCTAGAAACTGGAAGATGAATGGATGTCCATCAGTTGGAGAATGGTTGGGTAAATTGTGGTATATGAAGGTTATGGAATATTATTGCTCTGTAAGAAATGACCAGCAGGAGGAATACAGAGAGGCCTGGAGAGACTTAAATCAACTGATGCTGAGTGAAATGAGCAGAACCAGAAGATCACTGTACACTTCAACAACAATACTGTATGAGGATGTATTCTGATGGAAGTGGAAATCTTCAACATAAAGAAGATCCAACTCACTTCCAGTTGATCAATGATGGACAGAGGTAGCTACACCCAGAGAAGAAACACTGGGAAGTGAATGTAAATTGTTAGCCCTAATATCTGTCTGCCCAGGTTGCATGTACCTTCGGATTCTAATGTTTATTGTGTAACAAGAAAATGATATTCACACACATGTATTGTACCTAGACTATATTGTAACACATGTAAAATGCATGGGATTGCCTGTCATCGGGGGGAGGGAATAGAGGGGGGGGTAATTTGGAAAAATGAATACAAGGGATAATATTATAAAATATATATATATATAATAAAAAAAAATTAAAAAAAAAAAGAGAAATACAAGTCAAAAAAAAAAAAAAAAAAAAAAACTAACTCTGAATCCTCAAAGCATTTAGAGAACAGCAGCAAAAGAAGCACATCTTTGAAACTACAGAATGTGTTTCTGTTGTAAGATTTTAGAACATAGAACATATTTAGAACATGAGGATACATTTTTATTTTTTTAGAGGTCAAAAACAATCTTTATATTTTTTTCCTTTAATATATTTATCTCTACAAAGGACTCCCCTTGCTTGGTAATATCTGAAATTTATTCACTGTATATTATAAAAATTCTATTCAGTTTTCAAACTCTAGATCAAGGGCTTTCCTCTGCTATGAAATCTCTGTTCTAACTATTTAAAAGTGATTTTTTCCTTCTCCTTTACCAAAATGTTTGTTGTTCACAGGTTTACCAACAAAAGAATCACTTCTTTAATTAATATCATTCATCACTTATCATACTGCCTTATTTAACAATTATATGTACATATATAATTAATAAATAATTATATGAAAATTATAATTATATTGCAACACAACTAATAATATAAATATGCCATTAATTATTGATAACATAATTAAAATAACATTTATATTATGATTGGTAATATAATATATTTATATGTAATTATCAAGTAGCACATTATGATAGTGAGGAAGATAGGAAATGTGTATATATGGTATACACACATGTGTGTGTCTACATATATATGCATACACAAATATATATATATATGTTTATATATACATATCATATACATATATGTGTAATGCACATAGTATATATGTTCACATGCATATATATCTTCACCATCATGCAATAACACTATTCAATACCCTTTAGGTATATTTTATTTATATTTTCCAGAAAACCAGAGATGTATCTTATATCTAGCATTTATGATAAAAATCAGTTGAATGAATGAGTAATGGGATTACTTGACTACTAACAAAACCAGTGAATAAATAGAGGAAATGGGATGAGAAAAGGGGTTCCTTTGATAGCTCCATATTAGAAATGCCAAATTCATTTAATTTACTTAGGTTTGCTTAGTATTTTTCCTTTTATAAGCCTATGAAGGAGTTAATTTTATAAAGGAAATTAATATAAAAACTTTTGCAAACCTTAAGATATTATTTGAATTTTGGTAATTATTATTCACAACAAGAGTGCTTAGTTGACTTCCTTATAGCCACACAGCTAGTAACTATCCTGAATAGGACCTTGAACTCAAGTCACTTGATTTAGAATTCATCAATTCTCCCACTACAACATATGATATATATATATATATATATATATATATATATATATATATATATATATATATATATATATATAATCTTACCAATAATTAGCATGTAAGAGCATGTCATTGTAAAATACTGGATTTTCTCCATTGTCACAAAAATAATCACTGGGTCACTGGTTTTGCTTCCTTCCTGCATGATATTGGCAAAATTTTGAGTCCTTTCAAATTAATATTCTTAATAAGGGGTTCATTTGCACATCAATAAGTTGGTGACCACAAACGCAATAATATGCAAGTGTATTGAGCTCCTAACACATCATGTAAAAGCTGAATGATTTTATAATGGCTTTTGCCAGCTGAGTTGTGTATTCTAACCCAAAATTGGCTAATTATAATTTTAAACTGTACAGATTATGTAAATGAGGGTACCTAGCATTCTGCAATTTCACTGGGTGCATTCAACTAGAAGCCACAGTATAGATTTCTCTGATATATTCCCAATAAACTATGGTTAAAATATTGAAATTAAAGATATTGGTGCTTAAAATGAGCTCTCATTAACATATGAAGACAGAACAGAAGGTGTAATTCCAAATACCAGGAAAGCCTTCTTTCCTTAATATATCCTCCAAGATGCCTAACAATTCACCATTGGCAATTTCTTTGTTAAAAGGTAGACTCTTTTCGGGAAGGCATGACTAAATAATTAAAAAATGGCAAAGCACTCTAGTATCTTTGCCAAGAAAACTCCAACTAGGGTCACAAAGAATTGGACATCAGTTTATTTAAACAAGAGAAATTATAAATAGTACCAGTGACACATGCTATAAAGGTATGAATTGATACATCTCCCTAGCCATTTGGGTTAGTTATTACCTGGCAGCATGGCATACCTGCAATGTACCTTGCAACATTAACACAAGGTTTTTTTATTCTAAGGCAGAATAAAACTGTTCAAAAAAAAAAAAAAAGAACTAGGGGAAGACTTCCATATACTTTTTTTGCATAATCTAAAGAGAATTTCTTAGAACACATGGTTAAGAATTACTTAGGGTACTATAAGAAGATGTGGAGATATCTGCTTTTGTGAAGGATATACATACGCAGATGACATCAGAGCTTTCTCAAAGAACTCTCTTAAAGAAACATGTGTAAGTCCTAGGTTAGAAATTTGTAAACTATTTGCCCTGTCAGTAACTAATGTGGTATTCTTTAGTAAAGATACACTCAACTGCTATATTATTTTCACATGAAAATATCAAAAATACTTATTTTTCTTACCTGTGAAAAATTATTATCTTTTATCCTCAGGATATTTCTACTACCTTACATGAGAGCAATAATACATGTTAATGTGCCAGGATGTGTATAGTTTTGACATGTGTCAACCCAGAATTGTTGCATGTGTTGGTCTCCATGTGAACCCTGGATTACAAGTCAATAATAACAATGGAAATTAAAGATAAGGCAAGGTATTCTCCCATTCCATCCTGCATTTCTTTAGGAAGATGTCACTAATAATTAGTGCTATCTTCATTCTTTCATGCTAGAATCCAATGCCTAATTAGGGAAAGTGAGGTCTAAACCATTTCCATAGGCTAACTCTCGTTTAGCTGAGGTCTGCTCTCTTTTACTAGATTCTTCAGACTAACTCTTGACTCTTGCCAAATACGTGAATACCAAGGTTTGTCACAATCTGGTAGGACTTCTTTTTACTTATGGACATGGTAATTTTTTATTGATATCCTTACCATTCCTGACTTCCCATTCCTCTTTGTTAACTTATATCACATGATAGCCATAATGTTTTTTCCTAATTCCAGCACCTGATATAATTAATTCAGTCATTGTACCCTCATACCCTGTTATAATATTTCTCCAATTTCTTCATGCCTGAAATTTCTTCTTTCTTAAAGTTGAGGGCAGCTGTTGGCATTGAGGATGGATTGTTAATCTTGAAATAAAAAAGACATGAATTAAAATTCTCTATGATACAATTATTATCTGGGTCCCATAAGACCAATTTCTTAACCTCTGGGTTATTTTCTCTGTCTGATTATCATGAATGTTATTATTATGTAAATAATATTAATTATTATTAAAACAGGATAGAATATAGAATATATGAGTCAATTATAACTAAACATGTGTATAATTAGTTCTTAAAATTGATGGCAGAAGAGAAGATGAGAAAGCATGGTATATGATGAAGAGGCACTGGAGCACAATAGAATATGCATTGATAACATTCTTAGTTCTTGGTTCAAGTCCTAACCTTCCTTATTATTGTCTCTGTGACCATGGACTTCAGTTTCCTTATCTTTATAATAAAGCAATTTAAGTAGATGGTCTTTGCAGTCCCTCACAGCTCTATATCTATGATTCCATCATTTGTAAAATAGGTATGGATAATAATACTATCTTTTTTAATCTCCTGTATAAATAATGTAAAATATAATTGCATACCATTTGGAGTTATTATTTCTTCCCAACTCTCAAAATATCCTCTAATTTCTCTGCTTAACCAAGTCTTTTGCAAGTTTTTGTTTTTGTTTTTGTTTTTGTTTTTTGAGGTAAAGATCAAATCCCACTTTCTCCATAAATTAATTTTTCATGAACACCAGTCCAAATAGATCTTGGGGGCTGATTCAGGAGGCATTTAATCAAAATTATTCATGAAAAGAATTCTTATCATAATATATCTAACATATGGTCATTGAGCTTCTTCTTGAAGTCAATACATCTCAAAAGTACCCTCAACTTTTCAAAGTTGTCTACATGTTGCTTTTTCAAGTTCTACCTGTTGTGACTGGTTCTGTTATATGGGATCAAATGGTCCAAGTCTATCTTATCCTCCAAATGACATCCTTTCAAATAATAAAAGTCCTTTATCACATCCTCCTTTATACTTCTTGATAGACAAACCAACACTTCCTTCTATTGATCCTCATGTGGCATTGACAGAAGGAAGGGAGGAAAGGGATTAAACATTTATTAAGTATCTGCTATATTCTAAGCATTCTTTTAACTACTTTACAAATATTTATTTCATTTGATCTTCCCAACTACCCTAGGAGGTAAGTGTTATTTTAATAGCCATTTTACAGTTGAATAAATTGAGGCAGACAGTGTCTAAGTGATTTGCCTAAAGTCATATAGCCAGTAAGTGACTGAGACCAATTTTGATTCCTGGGTCTTGCATCTATCCATTCTGCCACTCAGCTCCTTTGGATGCTTTCTAAATATTAAATGTCTTCCTTAATGTGTAGCTTCAAGAAGTGAATAAAGTATTTTTATTGTAGGCATTCAGTCCTTTGCATATGCCATTTGTTTTAGTTCTTAGTCAAACACAGTTCTATTCTGGAAGTTCTTTTATATATGAAAGTATTCCTCTCATCATTACAGATGTCTTGCTAGCATGAATCAAAAGTAAAAAAAAATATTCAAATTTTGCCTCTGACACCTGTTATTTTTTTGACTGAGTCAAATACATGTTTTATGGTCTCAGTTTTCCCATCTATAAATGTAATATGGTACTTTGGAGAGTGTGGTGAATTCTAAGTCAGTATACTTGGGGTCAAATTTCAACTTCACTCCCTGCATGACCTTAGGAAAGTCAGCTAAATTCTCTAAGCCTCAGGCTCCAAACTATAAAATAAGTAGTAAGAGATTTAGACTTGATGGGCTCTGAAGTCCATTCCAGATTTAAATCTATTTTAATACTAATATTTTATACAACTTTTATATACTCATAGAGCTAGAGATAGTACAGTAATCAAAAGAGCTATATAACTTGAATTCATTTAACACACTGAAAGAGTTTATGTATGTCTAACTTTGTGCCAAGGCTTGTCCTAAACATAGTGGAAAATTTCAAGAATTATAAAATATGATACTTTCATATGTATATGAAAATGCCAAACAAATGACAAAAGTCAGAATTGCTATAACAGTCAACAAGGATAGAATTGGGTAGGACAAAGCAGTATGCAAAGGGTATTACTAAATTTAACATTAAAAACCTGGCATATGAAACATCATCTGTAATAAATTTGGCTGTTACTTCTCCCTAGAACTCAGTTTCTTCATCTGTAAAAGGAAAATATTGGAATAAAGATTTATAAATAAATTCAATATCTAAATATATGAACCAATGAACCAGAATATGATTTAAATTTGATCTTATAGAGTGTAGGTTCTTAATTATTTTATCTACTTAGACTCATCAAATGTTTGGATATTTTTAGATATGATCTGCTTCAATGATGTATGATAAGACTACTAACTTTTTGGGAGAAGGATAAGATGAAAAGAAGGGGGAGCTTTAAAATCAATTCATCATCAATTTTCATCAATAAAATCATCAAATCATCAATTCAGACTATCTACATGCTTTGACTTCCTTAAACATAAAAATGAAAGGAAATATTCAACATGTCCAATAGAACTCAAACACAGCAGAAGGCAAAGTTTAAAATTGTTTCCTTTTTAGAATTGTATTAGTCACAAAAGCAAACCTCTAACAGATGTGTTCAATATTTTGTCCACTTAAATATGCACCTGTGTATTGAACTGAAAGGCAGCTGATGCCACAATGAATTCATTGTATCTCCCAAACTGTTTTTGACATGTTAGACATAAATTAGTCACATAACAGACATTATTGCTAAACTATTTGAGCATAAAATAAAGTTCACTTAATTTTGCTGAATGAGCTGGTCAGAGATAAGTCCTCCAACTGTCCTCAATTTGCTATTAAGCACAAGCAGAAAAATACTTATGATGCAAAACCATTTGTTGATTATTTGGAGTCAGCATTTAGTCAGCCCAGGCAGTTTTAAATTTGACGATTATTTTGGGTCACACTGATTCTACTAATTTATGCAAAACTCAGGACACATTATAGTAATGTAGATAAATAGTTCTCATTTTCCCCTTCATTTCTCTTACATCTTCCCTACTCACATGATCAGAACCTGGGATTCTCATCCACTCTTATATCATTTCAACAGGCTAGTAATTGGTGTCTTAATTTCTAGTCTTTTCACATAATGTATTGCTTGGTGTCTTAATACACTGAAAAGCTAACTACATAATTTTTTTCTAAAGCAAAGAGTTTGCTCTATCTTTTTCCTCTTCAATAATCTTTAGGGTCTCCCTATTGCCTCCAGGATCATATACAAGTTCCTCAGTTTGGCTGTTAAAATCTTCTATAATGTGTTATTAGACTACCTTTGATTATCTGTTTTATATTTTCTGGAATAAAGGGAACAGCCAATAAATGCCTTTTCATTCAGTCATTCATATACAATGTTTCTAGCCAAAGTAACCTACTTGCTGTTCCTCAGAGTTGGCATTACATTTTCAACCTTAATGATTTATTATTATTACTTCAACCTTAATTTATAGGCTACCCCACATGACCAGAATGCTCTACCTTTTTATCTCTACTTAGAGACTTCAGTTTTCTTCAAGGCTTAACTTAAATGCCAGCTTCTCTGTAAAGTTTTTCCTAATCCCCTAGTTGTTTGTCCTCTGTCTCCTGATACTACTTTGCTTATACATATGTTCTTTTACTCACAGTTGAACATAAGCTTCTTGGGACCAGGGGCTGACTTATCTTTAGCACTGAGCAGTAGGCATTATATTCATTCAATAGATATTAGGTAAACTCTTGGTAAATTAAATGGAATTTTTTACAATCAGAGATTTTTACCATTCTTCACATTTTATACTGCTTATTTTTTATTATTTTTTTAGCCTGAGTATGATGCAGAGTAAATAACACAACTTGGAATTTCAAGACTTAGGGATTCAATTTCATTGTAATTTCTCCTTTTCTATGCTCATGTTACATCTTGGGTATTTTATTTCACTTCCCTGAGCCTCAATTTCCTGATTTTTAACCTCTTTGTTCTGTTGATTTCTTTTCATTAGAGTAGGCCACATAATAAAAGTACCCCATATATGGCTCTTTGAGTAGCAAATAAGATAATGTATGTGAAAGCACTTTGTTACACTATATTATTTGTTGTTGTTTAGTTATTTTGTGTGTATCCAATTATCAGTAACCCCTTTTGGGGTTTTTTAATCCACTTCCTTTTAAAGAAGAAGAAATTGACATCCAGTTATGTTAGGTGATTTGTCTAAGGTCACACAGGTAGTATCTATTAGAGACAGGGTTAGCAAATAAAATCAAATGTATGTGTTCAAAAATGATTCTTTTTTCTTTTTAATAACAAGGTATGAGTATTTTTTGCAGTTTTTTCATACTTTAAAAAAACAAACAAGCAATATTTTGTACCAGAATTTGGATGTTGAAAATTGTAATAGGCAGGGCAACCACTGAACCTTTCACATGAGTTTGGTAAGATTTTCATTTTAAGATAACTCAGATGAAATTTTTGAAAATCAAAATATTTGGGTATGAACTTTTTGAAAATCAAAATTTTTGCATTCTCTAGGAAACACTAAGCTCATGAATTCTGATTAATCCTTCACTCTTTGCATCCTTTATTTACAACCAAAGAGCGCTTTCAGAAGAAAACCATGTATATTTTGATGGAAGCAGTTCTGCAAATAGGGCTCCACAATTGATTTGCTATGAGTATTTGTAGCCCCAGCAAGCATACAATGGAACAGAGTACATTTTGACAGGAAAAACCCACAGCCAAATGTGTGCTGACAGGGTATACTATCCTTTCCAGGCCAGACAGAGGAAATTAATGCCACCTTGACAGTGACCAAGTCAAATAATGAATAAATTAAAAATCTCTCCTTATTCTATAACCAATCCATCCCCCCATCTGAAAATGAGAACAGCAAAATCCCAATAAACCAAATTAACAAAAATCAAGAAAGGGCCATACTTTGTGCTTAACCTTAGCTGACACCCATTAGAGGGTCATTCCTTCAAGATCAATAATACTTATGCATAACTATGGACACCACAAGTCAATGGCTAATAATAAAAGAAGGAAAATCAATAAACATGAGAGGAATGGAGATAGAAAGAAGAATTAAGCATTCAGGAAAATAGAAAAAAAACTGTGGTGAAACCACAGATTTTCCCAAAACATGAAATATAGACATCATTAAAAACAAATGGAAAAATGTGATTTCCAAATATCTAAAAAAAAAAAAAAAAAGATTATTCCCACCCCCAACCCCCTCCTCTAAGCTGGTCCTTTGGCAGGGTTAGCTTTAATTTCACCTGCTATACCAGGAAGGAAGTAGCATTTTTTAATAATTAGAGATAGACAAAGATGAATATTATTGGAAAGATGGTAGGTTCTCTCTCATTGATGGTCTATAAACAATTGTTTTTTTTTTTTTTTTTTTTTCTGGGAATATATTGAAGAAAGACTGTTTCCTTCATATTCTGTCTTCTATTTTCCTGAAATGACTGGTAACCATATTTTGATTATTCATAAATGTTCCTCAGAGAAATCTGTTACTCAGATTTGAGAGCAATACTCTAAATATGTTCACCTTCTTAGCATATAATTAATAATTTCTGTTTTCTTTCCTTCCTTCCTTCCTTTCTTTCCTTTTTTTCCTTCCCTTCCTCTCTTTCTTCATCCTTCCTTCCTTTTTTCCTTCTTTCCTTCCCTTCTTCTTTCCCTCCCTCACTCCCTCCTTCCTTCCAAAAGCATTTATCAAGAGTCCATTATGTGCCAGACATTGTACTGCTAGGGATTCAAAAGAGGGTATAGACTGAACAATAGCCTGTGCTGTCAAGGTGCTTACATTCTTTTCAAGGAACATAAAAGGAAAGAGATAAATAAATGCAAAATATAGAAAAGGCAAAACAAAATAATTTTCTTTTTTTTTTTTTTTACATGTCCAAGCAGTTATTTTGATGTATAAAAAGAATTAAACTTTGAAATCATGTACAATTAGCCTGTGAAGGAAATCAAAAATGCAGGCAGACAAAAATAGAGGGATTGGGAATTCTATGTAGTGGTTCATAGTCATCTCCCAGAGTTCTTTCACTGGGTATAGCTGGTTCAGTTCAGTACTGCTCTATTGGAACTGATTTGAAAACAAAATAATTTTCAAGGACAACAATAAAAATGATAGCATAGGTCCTATAAAAATCATAGCTGAACCTTGAAGGAATCAAGAGATTCTTAGAGGGAAAGGTGAGAACAAATACTTTCTAGGCCTGGGCAATTATTATATTGTAAAGTTTAAGCTAGCTCCGGAGGCCTCAAGATCAGCTAGAGTCAGGATAAGCAAAAGTCCTTGGTCTTTAGGGGGAAAAGTGAAGGAGATGGACAAAACTGTCAGGACTTTTGCCAAGGATTCCTCCTTGATTCTAGAGTCCAGAATCTTTCCTCCTCTTCATCCTGCCACCAAGTGAAGTTCTCTGCCTCTCTCACTCCACCTCCTAATCCTTACCTACAATTCTCTTAACCCCAAACATTGAGCCAGCATTAACTGAGAGAAGACAATTCCAAATATATGCTAATAGAGTAATTGTCCAATAGATAATTAGCCTTAAGTACTTGGTTATCTAATTCAAGTGCACCTATTCAGAATTTCAGGCCCTTTACTTTATATGTCTAATAATGAATCAAAAAAATAAATAATTTGCTTTTTTTACTCTCTTAAGAAACTACTTAAGCCCTGGTTGCCTCAGATTTCCTCTTGACATGAGCTTTTGTCAAAAGAGATCTTTCCAATGTTATACAATTATGATGATATTATAGATATAATTTTAAGACTTTTTGTTTGTCTCTGTTACATTTCATGTTGTTGGTTTGAGCACATCATTCCAGCCTATCAAGACATAAAACACTTTATCTGCCTTGGAAACAGATAGCTATGTTCCTAATAATGTGATTTTTATCCCTTTAGGGGGAAATCATTCTTTTGGATCTCAGCCAAGGTTCACCTTCTGCTATGATGCAGGCTTGATTGCCATTTGTTATTTTTATTTGCATTTGTTGATCCATTAAAATATATCACCCACAACTTAACTTAGGTACCATCTGGTAAAAAAAAAAAAAAAAAAAAAAAAAAAAAAAGTTTGAGAGATGTTATGAGACTATCTAATAATAAAAATAGCCCCAGGCTCCATATTATCAATGTATCTGTGATCCCCTAATAGATATGTATAAATTAGTTGCTTGTGATGAGCTTGAACTGTTTTTTTTTTTTTTGTGTGTGTTAAAATATTACAGTTAATGATGTAAAATATCAATTATTGATGGGAAACATATTCACATATTTAATTCCCTGCAAATTCTTGGGGATTTACCAGTTTAATATGAAGAAATAATTTTATTTTATGTATAATTGTGTTTAAGATAATCATATAAATCTGCTTGGTTTGTGATGGTGATAAGCAAAGATAATATTCTAATACATGCTTCCAGCTGATTAATTCTGACATAGTCCACAGACCTTCCATTACTAAGATGACAGAGCTCTAAGAAATCTGAAGAAGGAAGTCTACTTGTGTCTTCTTTCTCAAGAGGGAATTATCCTTCTTTTCATAGGAGAAGGAGAAAGTTCCACTTTATATCTAGAGTAATACAAGACTAAAAGTCCATCTACAAAGCTAAAACAAACTGAACATTTTCTATGTAACAGCAATACATCTTATTACATATGCATTAGTTGATACATCTTAAACTTTTAATACTCAGCTGTACATAAAATGTGGGGACTAAAACTTTTATTCCTATTGAATTTATTCCTATGGAAGTACCCTACTATTATGTGATAGATATTAAATATATTTTTACTGAATCAAATTAACCTGAATCAAATTGACAGGAACAGGCAAACATAAGGAGAAATGAGGATTGAAAGGATTAAATAATATAGCATGCTCTGCAAAAGAGATAGTATAATAGGAGACCTGAAGGAATATGAGAGCTTCCAGCTCATAACTCAATCCAAGGAACATTAATTAAGTATCGCCTCTATTCAAAGCTGTGGGTAAGCAGAAAGCATACAAAAGCAAGGTGTTCCTGCCATTTAGGTCTTGGAATAGGTCAAGTCTGTCAAGGTTCTTTCAATAATACTATAACATTTTCAGTCCCAAGAGCTTTAAATAACCTCTTTTCTCACTTGATTATTCTCTATTCCCTATGAGAGGTCATATAAAACTCAAAGATCATTTAATCAAATGTGTAATTATTACAAGGGGTCCCACTGTCTTTTTTGTTTTTGGTGGCTGAGGGAGAACCAATAATCTATATCTCCTTAAAGATTGTTGTTAAGGAATTTCTTAGCCTGTCATTCTAGGTTGCATGATCATAAAGCTTAAATTGTCTTGTCATCATTTCTTCTTTACTTTCCTCTTGGCTTCTCGTGTCCTCTTCCATCATCTCTCCTTTCTTGTCCTGCTTTCTCCTCTTCTCTTCAATTTTTTTCTTTCATACACTCACAGACACACATATTTTTACAAATATATATTAAGAATATGTTTTAAAATAATATAATATAGAAACAGATTTTATTCCAGGGCAATATAGAAAGGCACTTGCCTTATGAAGAATTATTTATGTCTACGTTCAAATCAAATCTTTGTAGAATGAAAATTATAGACAAAGATAAATTTTGATCTTCTATGAAGGAAATAAAATTCAAATATGTAAATACAAATAATATATTTAATTTAACATAATGATTTGATTGAATGGTATGTCACTATGATTAACGTAAGAAGACTTAACTTAATTTTGAGTTAGCTATTAGATATATAATTCTAAACATGTATAGATTTACAAATGGACATACAATAACAAATTACAGACTAATATAAAATTTCCAAGACCTGGTAAAGAATATGAAGGCTGAGCTTTGTTTTTTAATCTCTTTGAGCCTCAATTTCTTCATCTTAAAACAGTGATAAAAAGAGCACCTGACTCTCAGAATTGGTTATAAGATGAACTGATTGTAAAGAGTCTTCAGTTCAAGTCCTAAATTAGAAACTTTCTAGCTAAGTAAACATATAAAAACAGGAAAAGGGGAAATTACATATTTTTACAAAAATATTTTACTAGCTCTTTTTGTGTTGATTTAAGAATTATAAATCAAAGGGATATCTATCAATTGGAGAATGGTTGTGGTATATGATAGATGTATGGGTATATGCTATATATGTATATAATCATAGCAAGTTCTTAGTAAATGTTTGAAAATTGCTTTATTGAGGACCACTTCAAATGTTCCTGATCTATGTCTGGCCACTGAACTCAGATATTTTTGAAGGTGACAATGAGGCAAGTGACCTTCCACAGCCCTCCCTCTCATAAATACAATTCCTTTCATGTCATAGCATCACGTCCCTGAAATCATGCTCCTCTTCCGAATCTAAGGACAAACAACAACCTCTCACCAATGTGAACATTTATATGTAGAATCAATCTCAATTGGAAAAGCATCTCAATCGGAGGTTTCAGATTCTAATTGGTGAGAATAACCCAAAACCATCCCTTCTGACACTAACCATCAGGGCAGATCCTAAAAAAAAAGAGAGAATTCATTGTGCTCTACCACAACAGAAGTAAAGCTGAATTCTTTAAAACTGTGCCACTCATGCTATGTAAATACAAATTACTACAGAATTTTGCAGAGGATGCCAGTGACTGCTTTTGCTTGTATTTTAAAGAGCATCACAATACAATCAGGTAATGAATTCTTTTGTCACTACAACCTAAGAAAAAATTGAAACTTCAAAATGACCTTTATTTCTCTTCTGCTCCTGACCTTTCTTGCCAACCCAAGAAAAAAAGAAAACCTCAAAATGACCTTTAGTTCTGTACTGCCCTTTCTCATTTCAGGAGTGTCAGCAGAATAGAAGACAATAGGAACTGAGAAATTAAGAATTATACTGTTTGGAGAGTTTTTTTACAATATCAGTTTAGTTGTTGATATGCTAAATTTAATAATCAGTTCAATTATTGGTGACTAGATTTACTATTGGAGGAATGAAATCTTGTAGATCCTGACATTATTAGCATAAAGTAGACCAGGAAATGCAATTGCATTTAAATGGAAGGATGGTTCACAGCTTCACCATGGAGTGGCAATTAACAAATCTGGTAGAATTGGTTTCATTAGATGTGCAAACAACATTTCATATATATCTGACTATCTTGTATTTAAGTGCTTATGACAAATATTTACAAAAAGTTTAAGAAAATGTTTACAATTTATGTGACTACATATTCTGCAAAATATGAAGAGGTAGATTAATTAATTAGATAAGACCCTCCACATTCAGTCAATAGATACTTGATATCTTCAATGCAAAGGATGATACAAGTAAAACAGGATTTAGGAATAAATAATGCATGTGGTCAAATTCCTTTAGACTACATGGAAGGCTCAGACCTATATCATGAAAACCTTCTTTTTAGGGTAAAAAAACAAGACATAATAGGTTCGACTATACATAGTGAGTAACAAATCAGACCCAAACCAATGACACTGATTTTAACATACAGAAAAAAAAATGCTACTAGTAGAGATCATTCTTAAACTGGAGAAGACAAAGGAGCAAGATGGCACAGTGAAGCCAGGAAGCTGCTTGAATCTCCCAATTTCTACCCAAAATCCCATGAAACAAAGCCTCTGAACACACTCTGATGGAAGGAAACCACATCCAGCTCATAGGATTGGAAATATTTCAAAAAAGTTCAGTTTCCAAATAGCTTTTTCAACTCAGCTCAGATGGAGTCTGGGAAAATTAGTGAGAGGATCTTAATCACAGCAGATCATCAATTGAGACCCTTGAGCCTGGCCCAGTAGAGGAGCAGATCACCGGGGCAGTCCCCAGTCCAGCTCAGAAGGTAAATTCTTGAAAACTAGTTTTTGGGGCTCAAAGTCAAGGCTCAGAGCTGTAAAGGAAGCTTGGAACAGTGACCACTTTATCCCAGGAGTGGAGCTAATCTATAAAAGTGAAAAAAAGAACAACAAAAATAAAAGAACAGGAGAAAAACAAACAAGAAATAAGAAAACAGTTTTGACCACAGAAAACTACTATATAGACAGGAAAGATCAAAACACCAATTCAGTTGAAGACAAAATATCCACAGAAGAAATCTCAAAAAGTAATATGAATTGGTCTCAAACCCAAAGAGGCTTCTTGGAAGTTTTCATAAAAGAAATAACAGTAGTAGAAGAAAAATGAGAAAAGCAATGAGAGGTATGTAAGAGAAAGTAAAAATCTTGGAAAAGGAAGGCAATTCCTTAAAAAATACAATTAGCCAAATGAAAAAATTATCTACTGAAGAAAACAACACTTTCAAAAGTAGAGATAACCAACTGGAAAAAAGAGATACTAAAAGCTAACTGAATAAAAAAAAATCACATTAAAAACTAGAATGGGACAAATGAAAGCTAAGAATCTATGAGGTATCAAGAATCAGTCAAACAAACTAAAAAGAATGAAAAAATGGAAGAAAATGTAAAATACCTCATTAGAAAAAAAGAAAAAAAATGAAAAAAAAAAGATACAGAAGAGACAATTGAAAAGTTATTGGTCTATGTGAAGGGTAGGGAAAAAAAAAAACAACAATATCAATAACATAATCGAGAGAAATCTTATGACAAAATTCAGTATCCATTCCTATTAATATTGATATTCTAGAAACAGAGGTTAGAATAATTATTAAAAGAATCCACCTATAACTTTCAGAAAGAGGTACCACAAGGAAAACCCCAAGGGACATTGTTGCAAAATTCCAGAATTATAATCTCAAGGAAAAAATACTTCAAGCTATCAGAAAAAAGCTATTCAAGTATCAAGTAACAGCGGTTAAAGGTTAAACTATTTACATCCTTAGATGGGAAAATAAAATCTGTAATTTTTGAGAACTGTATCTGTTATTGGGGAAATTAGAAAGGGGTATCACATGGACAGAGAATATGGATGTAAGTGAACTCTGTGATAATGACAGCAAAGAAAAAGACATTTAGGGGAGGAAAAAAGATTGTACTGGGAGAAGAGGAAAGGGGTAATATAATGAAACAAATTAGATCACATAAAGAGACTCAAAAGACCTATTACAATAGAGGGAAAAAGGAAGGAAAGAGAGCTGAGTATTGTCTGAAGCTTGATCTCATCAATTTGGCTGAAAGAGGAAATAATTTAATCATTCACTTGGATATAGAAATTTATTATTTATTTATTATTTAGTTAGGAGAAAGGGGTAAGAAAAGAGAGGAAGAGATATAGGAGATAGGGCAGATAGTAGGTGGGGGGCTGGGTTAAAAAAACAAAATAGTACTAAGGAGAGACATATTGGAAAGAGAAAAAAATTATATACAAGTGAGAAAATAGAATGGAGTGAAATCCTGAGATGGTAATCATAACTGTGAATTTAAATGGGATGTACTCTCCCATAAAACAGAAGTGAATTGCAGTGGAAGAAAAAAAAAAACAGAATTCTACAATAGTTTGTTTAAAAGAAACACATTTGACACAAAGAAATACATACAGAGTAAATGGAAAAGGCTGCAGCAGAGTTTATTATGCTTCAGACAATGCAAAAAAAAAAAAAAAGAAAAGAAAAAGCAGTGGTTTCAATTCTGATCTCAGATAAACCAAAAGGAAAAATAGATCTAATTAAGAGAGATAAGGAAGGAAAGTACATCATGATAAAGGGTACCACAAAAATGATGTAATAATAGTACTAAATGTATATGCATCAAGTGGTAGAGCATCTAAATTCCTAGAGAAGATATCAAGGCAGTTATGGGAAGTAATACAGCAAAACTATACTATTGGATAATCTCAACCTCCCTCTCTCAGAATCAAAAAAAAATTCTAACCACAAAATAAACAAGAAAGAAACTAGAGAGGTTAATAGCATCCTAGAAATCCAAGATATGATAGTCTTCTGGAGAAAATTTAATAGAGACAGAAAGGAATATACCTTTTCCTCAGCAATACATGGCAACTATACAACAATTAACCATGTATTAGGGCAAAGAAATCTTACAATCAAATGCAGAAAGACAGAAATGCTTACTTTTCAGACCACAATGAAATAAAAATCATATTCAATAAGGGGCCAGGGAAAGCTTAACTAGAAATCAATTAAAATTATATAATCTAATTCTAATAATAAGAGGGTCAAACAACAAATCACAGAAACAATTCATAATTTCATCCAACATAATGATATTGAGACAATATACTAAAACCAATGGGACACAACTTCGGTGAAATTTTAAATTTCTAAATAGTTGCATGAATAAAATAGAGAAAAGGAGATAAATGAATTAGACATGCAACTTACCAAAAAAACAAAAACAAAAACAAAACAAAATAAAACAAAACAAAAAAAAAAAAAACACTAGGGAAAAAAAACAAATTAAAAACTCCCAATTAAATACCAAATTAGAAATTTTGAAATTCAAAGGAGACACTAATCAAATTGAAACTAATAAAATGATAAAACTAAGAGTTGGTTTTATGAACAAAACCAGATAAATATTTGATAAACTTGATTAGAAAAGGGAAAAAAAATCACTAGCATCAAAAATGAAAATGGTGAACTTACCACCAATGAAAAAGAAACAAAAACAAAAATTGGGAGCTATTTAGCCAAATTTTATGGCACAAATCTGACAATCTAATCAAAATGAATGAATATTTGTAAATATATAAATTGCACAGATTAACAGAAGAGGGAATAAATTAAATAGTGCATTTTAGAAAAAAGAAATTAAACAAGCCAAAAATTAACTCCCTAAGAAAAAATTTCCAGGGACATATGGATTTACAAGTGTATTCTACCAAATATTTAAATAATAATTAATTCCAATACTATATAAACTATTGGTAAAAAATGTAAAGAAGAAATACTGCCAAATTCCTTCTGTGACACAAATATGGTACCAATACCTAAACTAGGAAGAGCCAAAACAGAGAAAGAAAATTACAGACTAATTTCCCTAATGAATATTGATGAAAAAAATTTAAATATTAATAAAAATGCAGCAACTTATTAGCAGGATAATACACTATGATCAAGTAGGATTTATACCATGAATGCAGGATTGGTTACCTATCAGGAAAATTATTGTCATAATCAACAATATCAATAACAAAATCAAGAGAAATCTTATGACAAAATACAGCATCCATTCTTATTAAAAATATTAGCATATGGATAAAGGGAATTTTCTTTAAAATAATAAGCAGTCTATACATACATACATACACACATACACACACATACACACACACACACACACACACACACACACACACACACACACATATATATATACACACCAGCAACAAGCATTATTTGTAATGGAGAGAACCTGAATGCATTCCCAATAAGATCAAGGGTGAAATAAGCATATCCATTATCACTACTATTTTTCAATATTGAATTAGAAATGTTGGCTTTAAGAATAAGAAAAGAAAAGGAATTAGAAGAGGCAAGTAGGAGAAAAAACAATCATTTTTTGCAGATGAGATGATGATATAATTAGAGAATTCTGAAAAATCATACAAAAACCTACTTGAAACAATTGCTTTAGCAAATTTTCAGAATATAAAACAAATTCACACAAACTATCAGCATTTTTCTATATTACTGATAAAGACAGCAGCAAAGATAGAAAGAGAAATTCCATTTAAAATAACTGTAGTCAAAATAAAACTTTTGGGTAAATACCTACAAGACAAATCTAGGAATTATGTGAACACAAATAATTGGAAAAAAAAAAATCAATTGCTCAAGGGTAGCCTGAGGATTTTTTTTTTTTTTTTTTTTTTGAGGCTGGGGTTAAGTGACTTGCCCAGGGTCACACAGCTAGGAAGTGTTAAGTGTCTGAGACTAGATTTGAATTCGGGTCCTCCTGAATTCAGGGCTGGTGCTCTATCCATTGCGCCACCTAGCTGCCCTACCCTGAGCATTTATAATAAAAATAAAAATTCTGCCTAAATTGGTCTTCTTTTTAATGTTATACTAATCGAACTGCCAAAAATTATTTTATAGACCTAGAAAAAAGATAACACTGTTCATCTGAAAGAACAAAGGATCAAAAACATCAAGGGAATCAATGAAAAAAAAAAAAAAAAATAGAAAGGATGGTGGCTTAGCAGTACCAAACCTAAAACTATTTTATAAAGGAGCAATCATTAAAACCATGTGGTAGTGGCTAAGAAATGGAATGGCATATGAGTGGAATAGGTTAGATACACATGATACAACGGTATCCAGTTTCTGGGATCAGAGCTCATTAATTCACAAGAATTGCTGGAAAAACCTGGAAAATATGTTAAAAACTCAGCATAGACCTACATCTTACATCCCATACCAAAATAAGATCAAAATGGGTACATGATTTGGGCATAAAGGGTGAAATTATGTGCATATTAAGAAAGCAAGGGATAATTTGCCTAGCAGATCTTTGGAGAAGGGAGGAATTTATGATCAACGAAGAACTAGAGAATGAAATGCAAAATGGACAACTTTGATTAAATTAAACTAAAAGGTTTTCATACAAACAAAACAAAAAGAAACAAGATTAAAAGAGAAGTACTAAACTGGGGGAAAATTTGTAGCCAGTGTTTATGATAAAGGTTTTATTACTAAAATATACAAAAAATGGTGTCAATTTATAAGAATACATCATTCCCCGATTGATAAATTGTCAAAAGATATGAATGGACAGTTTTCAGATGACAAAATTAGGGTCATCTATATTCATATGAAATAATGCTCTAAATCACTTTATTTGCATAATTCCGAATTGCTTTCCAAAATGGTTCTACTAAGGGCAACTGGGTGGTGCAGTACATAGAGCACCAGCCCTGAAGTCAAGAAGACCTGAGTTCAAATCTGCCTTCAGACACTTAACACTTCCTAGCTGTGTGACCCTGAATACAGAGATTGAAATGAGCTTGGCTCCTATTCCTTGCACAGAAAACCCAGAGAAATATTGACCATTGGACAATGATAAAGATACATGTACATGTACATATATATATATATATATATATATATACATATATATATATATATATATATAATTTTACAAGAACTTTTAATTGCATACATAGCTGTATTATGTGTATGCTTATAAATGCATATAAATGAATATTTATATGCCTATCTTATGCATGCATGTGTCTGTGAGTATGTATAGATAAATAGTTCGCCTTGCATTGTATACATGTGTGCATAAAAGTCACACTGTGGAAAGGACAATGATAATGTCAGTTTGCAATCTCAATGAAAAATCTTGAAAGAAATATTAATAGAAATTACAATTCTTTGGTTTGCTACTTCCTTTTGCCAGTCCATGCTTAATTTGCTATAATAAACAGTCAGTTTACATATGGACATGAAATAGGAAATGCCACCTGATTTTGAATCATTTCACCCTGGAGCATGCCATCATTCAACATCACCATTATCTACATTATCTAAATTGCTTGAACATGTTTATGCACAGTTAATGGATTGTATTGTAAAGAGTAATGTTTGGTCTAGACATAAATCTGGTTGTAGACCTTCCCTTTTGATGATGAATGTGTTAATAGCCTTTACACATGAATTCTTTTTATAGCTATGTAGAGTAAAATTGGCAAGAGATACTGTTAGCAAAAACAAAATGATTTTAAAAGGTCTGATTTAGACAGAGGATTTTCATTAAAATAAGCTAAACTGTTTTTTCCTTGCTCAGGCTATTTACTATTTGGATAATGAGGATGAATGCTTTATCCTAGATGATTCTAGGAAATAATCTAATTAAACAAACTATTTTCTTCATATGCAAGAAGAAAATATTCAGTTTTTTAGTTTTGCTTTTTTTTTTTTTTACTGGGTTGTGATTTGTTAGGAAATCAGTTTCTGTTTTTCCCTTCCTGTAATACTCACCGTGTTTCTATCAGAATTCTAATGAATGCTTAAAGCCATATAAAACCCTGTCTCCTACATGAAGCCAACTTAAAAGTCAGAGATTTCACCCTCATTCGAACTTCCTTCATACTTATTGCCAAAGTTTTGCATTTGACACTGTTATCAATCCTCTTCATGGATGATATTATTGGGGTAGAAACTATCTCATATTCAGATCTTATATCTCCAACATCTAGCATAGTGTTGCCCCTGATAAATGTTACTTAAAAAATGTCAAGCAAATCCCTTGTTTCAAATAGACTACAAATTCAATGATTATAGGAATCATTTTTATTTAAATTGTATATCTTCCCAGCACTTGTCATAATCTAGAGATATGACATCTTTGATACTATTCATACAATTTGAAGATGGTATTGGTAGTATGTTTGCAAGAAAGTAGTCCCTGAGTGGAGTGAAAGAAGAGACAGTACTTTGATCTGAGCTATTAAGTTTATACATAGGATAGGAAGATCAACAAGAGAAAGGGGAACACAAACATTTTTGCACATGTGGGTTCTTCCTTTAAAATCTATTTGGGATATAAACTCAGTAAAAATGCTTCCGGGTCAAAGGGCATGAACAGGTTGATAACTCTTTAGGCATAGTTCCAAATTGCTCTCTAGAATGGCTGTATGTAGTCACAATTCCACCAACAATGTATCAGTGTCCCTGTTTTCCCACACTCCCTCCAACATTTGGAATTATCTTTTCCTGTCACCTTACCTAGTCTGAGAGGTGTGTAGTAGTATCTCAGACTTGTCTTACTTTGAATTTCTCTGATCAATAGTGATTTAGAGCATCTTTTCATATGACTAGAAATGGTTTTAATTTCTTCCTATGAAAACTGTCTATTCATATCCTTTGACCATTTCTCAATTAGAGAATGATTTGAATTATTATAATTTTGAGTCAATTCCCTACATATTTTAGAAATGAAGCCTTAATCAAGTCCTTTGAATATAAAAATGCTTTCCCAATTTATTGCTTCCCTTCTAATCTTGTCTGCTTTATTTATTTTTTTTTGTACAAAATCCTTTTAACTTAATATAATCAAAAGTATCTATTTGGTGAACAATAATGATTTCCAGTTCTTTTTTGGTCACAAATTCCTTCCTCCTCCACACATCTGAGAAGTAAACTATCTTATGTTCTTCTAATTTTCTTATAATATCATTTTTATGTCTAAATCATGAATCCATTTCAACCTTATATTGGTATAGGGTGTTAGGTATGGGTCAATGCCTAGTTTCTGCCATACTAGTTTCCAATTTTCCCAGCAGTTTTTGTCAAATATCAGTTTCCCAAAAGCTTCGGGGTTGTCAAACACTGGATTACTATAGTCATTGACAATTTTGTCCTGTGAAAATAAACTATTCCATGAATCTAATTCTCTATTTCTTAGCCAGTACCAAATGGTTTTGATGACAGCTGCTTTATAATATAACTTTAGATCTGGCATAACAAGGCCACCTTCATTTGCATTTTTAATTCATTCCCTAGAAATTCTTGACCTTTTGTTCTTCAAAATGAACTTTGTTATTATTTTTTTCTTGATCTGTAAAATATTTTTTTGGGGGAATTTGGTATAGCACTAATTAAGTAGATTAATTTAGGTAGTACTGCCATTTTTATTATAGTCACTCAGTCTACCCGAGAGAATTTGGTATTTTTCCAATTGTTTACATAGGACTTTTTTTTTTGTGTACAAAGTGTTTTGTAGTTGTGTTCATATAGTTCCTGATTTTACCTTAGCAGGTAGACTCTCAAATATTTTATATTATAAACAGTTATTTTAAATTGAATTTCTCTTTGTATCCTTTGCTGCTGGATTTTGTTGGTAATATATTAAAAAATGCTGATGATTTTTGTGGATTTATTTTTTATCCTGCAACTTTGCTAAAGTTGTGAATTGTTTCTAGGAGTTTTTAATTGATTCTCTAGGGTTCACTAAGTAGGCTGTCATATTGTCTGCAGAGTGATAATATGATTCCCTCATTACCAACTATAATTACTTTAACCTTTTTTTCTTCTCTTATTGTCAGAACAACATTTTGAATACAATATTGAATATTATTGGTGAAAGTGGACAACCTTGTTTCACTCCTGATTTTACTAGGAGTGGTCCTAGTTTGTACCCATTACATATGATGTTTGCTGATGGTTTCAAATAGATGTTACTCATCATTTTAAAGAAAAGTCCATTTATTTCTATACTCTCTAGTGTTTTTAATAGGAATGGACATTATATTTTATCAAATGCTTTTTCTGCATCTATTGAGATAATCATATGTTTTTTTTGTTTTGTTTTGTTTTTTTGTTAGTTTAGTTATTGATACAGTCAATTATACTAATAGTATTCCCGATATTGAACCAGCCCTGCATTCCTGGTATAAATACTGCTTGGTCATGGTGTATTATTCTGGGTATGACTTTCTATAATCTCATTGCTAATATTTTATTTAAGATTTTTACACTGGTATTCATTAGAGAAATTAGTCTATATTTTTCCCTTCTGTTTCACCCTATCTGTTGTAAGTATCAGTACTATGTCTGTGTCATAAATAGAATTTGGTAGGACTCCTTCTTTCTCTATTTTTTCAAATACTTTGTATAGTATTGGATTTAATTATTCTTTAAATCTTTGTTAGCATTAACATTGGTAGGATTACCATGTAAATCCATCTGGTCCTGGAGGTTTTGTCTGAGGGAGTTGATTAATAGTTTGTTCTATTTCTTTTTCTAAAATGGGACTATTTAAGTATTTATTTTTGTTGGATGTCTTATAACTAGTCTGCTGATCTGCTGGCTTACAACCAGGGCAGAGTAGCTGACACTGCTGTAGATTCCTCTTGGTACATTCCCTGGTATGTGGAACCCGCACTGACCTGGGGACTGTGTGTTGCGTGCACTTGGTATCTGTGCTTGGTCCACCTGCACTTGACCTGCCTCCCTCCATGCCTGATTGAAATAGACCTTTTCTGGAGAGCCTTGAAATTATCTTCTGCTAGTAATTTGTTACACTTCCAATATTCATGGGTTCTGTCTCTCCAAAACCAGTTCACAGGCTAGATTTGCTGTTAGTTTAAGGGTCATGGGGAGAGCTTAGAAAAAGATGTGTCTCTTCTTTGCCATCTTGGCTTCATCCCATTAGTCCTTAATTTTCAAAGATGAATGTGATATAAAGTTGATGATGCTTTGACATGAGGGAATTGGATTCAAGAGAAGAAAGATTGTTCAGAGTCACCAGTCTCAGTTTCTCCAGAGGCATTTGAGTTCAGTAGCAAGATAAGGATTACTGGAGATGATCCTGGATACAGTGGGAGATTTTGGCCTTTTTAAGCTAAGGTCTTTAATACATCTCATTTTGAGTGAGGCAATGTGCAACTGATGATTATAGTTAGATAAGGAATGAGGCAAAGAAGGAACTCTTTTACCTAATTAAAACATAGATAGAGAGATAGATGTGGACACAGGGTTATAGATATACAAAGAAATAGATAGATAGCCCTGGGACCTGTTGTTGGCCAATAAGTAAAAGCATAGCTATTTGGGTTTAAGGCATGGTCATAGCCTGCAAACACCAAGATATTTTGTGAGATTTGAGAGATCAAAATGTACATTCCAGAGAACCCTATGTGCACAGAGGGAAAAGAAAGGGAAAAAATATAAAAATTAGAAGAAAAGGAAAGAAAAGAAAAGGAAAACAAAGCAAAAAGTCATCCTGATATATATCCATATCTCTATCTACCTACTTTTCTACCTATCTCTCTACAGCACCCAGATGGCTCTGAAGGAGAAAGCGTGATTGATGACTTGACACAGTCCTTTATTTAAATCCACTTCACAATGTCATGGCATGGCATCTCTCCTGATGTCATGGTCTCCTCCAGAACAAAGGACAAACAACAGGCAATGTGAATAGGAGTAGGAACTGCTCCACTGGAGATCCGACTGGAATTGACTAGTTGGGCAACAAAGCTTTTTTAAAAAAATGTATGGTAAATATTTAAATGTAAAGTACATGTAAGGTAGCTAGAACATTAGTCTCTGTAATACTGAGATCTGATCCTAAAGAAAGTCATAGCCTGTCCTAAAGCATGTATGAGTGAATAGAAGTTTAAAAGATAAAAAATGCTTATTCTCTCCAGGAGAGCAAATCATGTGATTCATCTTCATTACAAGTACATTTATTTCATCTTTTTAAGAAACCCCAACTCCATCCTTTACCTTTACTGTGAAAGTTCTTAACTTAACCTCTCTCTTCCTGTATCTTGAGTTGGCCCCTTAGAATAATTATAATTTAATTGCTTCTTGGAAAACTACAGCAAGAGCTGCACAGATGATATTGGGCAAAGTCCTTTCCCAGTATGGCTGCTTCCCCTCCCTATGATCAATTCATTGCTTTAGCAGACACCTATGAAAAAAGATGATTTTTTTTATTCTTTTATTTTTACTGGTTATAAATGTATATTAACTTTTAAACACATTTATTTATCAATCATATTGGGAGAAAAAAATAAGAACAAAAGAAAAAAAAAGCATGAGAGAAAAAACAAAAACAAAAATAAATGAACATAGCATGTGTTAATTTACGTTCAATATCCATTCTTGTCTTCTGAATGTAGATAGCATTTTCTATCCAAAGTTTATAGGGATTGCTTTAGATCACTGAATCACTGAGAAGAATTAAATCTTGCATAGTTAGTTGATCGATGTACCATCTTGCTATTATTGTGTACAATGTATTTCTGCTTCTGTTTTGTTTCACTCACCATCAGTCCATATAAATCTCCCCAGGCCTTTCTAAAATCAGCTTGTTCTCCATTTTGTATAGAACAATAATTTATTACCTTATTATACTATAATTTATTTATCTATTTCCCAATTGATGGGCATATATTCATTTTCCAATTCTTTATTACTACAAAAGAAGCTATGACAGATATTTTTGCATATGTGATTATTTTCCCCTGTTTTATGATTTCCTTGGGATATAGTACCAGTAGTAGCGCTGCTGGGTCAAGAGTTATGCAAAGTTTGATAGCCCTTTAGACATAGTTCCAAATTAATCTCCCAAATAGTTGAATCAATCCACAATTCCACCAACAATGCATTAGTGTTCCAGTTTTCCCACATTCCCTCCAACACGTCTTTATATTTTTCTATCATCTTAGCCAATCTGAGCTGTATAGGGTACTTCTGAATTGCTTTAATTTGCATTTCTATAACAATATTGATTTGGAGTGCTTTTTCGTATAACTATGGATGGTTTTAATTGTATGATGTGAAAGTTGTCAGTTCATATTCTTTAACTAGAATTACTTTTTTAAGTGGTTAAGTTGTACAACTTTTATTTAACCTATACATGTTACTATATAAGGTACTATGAGAAGATATAGAATGAGGAATGAACAAACATGTCATGGAATTTGATCCCTTCATTTTACAAGGGAAGAAATTTTGACCAAGGGTGTTTACATGATATGATTTAGATTACTCAAGTAATAAATGTTTGAGGCAGAATTTGAACCTTGTTCCTATGACTTCAGAGGTAGCATTCTTTCTTCTGTACCATTCTACCTCCTGAGAAATGAGATCTGTTCCTGCCTTGGAGAAGATCAATGAGTTAAGCAGATTAATTCAAAGTGGACCACATATATAAATTTATAGAGATGCAGCTCCATAAACATTGAATACAGGTTAAATTGTAACTCAGAATATTTTACCTGAGAGAGAACACTTGAGTGAGACTTGGTATGATGCTGAGGTATGACAGAAGTATAAAGGATAGTCTACCAGTAATAAGACAGTTGCAGAAAAACCAAGGTCACTCAGATCTTACTTTTATAGAGGTTGATATGGGATTATGAGGACTGACACAGCAGTGGAACTCTAAGTATGTTAATATGCTCTTATTTGTTGTTGTTTCTGGCCTTTGTTCTTAAAGAGGACCAATGGTATCATGAGGATGATTTCTTGACTTGTTACTGAATGGAAGTTAAGTGAGGCAGAGCTGCATAAAGTCATCAGTCTCACTCTCTCCTCCTGAGCCATCATGATCCAGTAGCAAGGTAGGTCAGGATGACTGGTCATAGCCTAGCTTTAGTAAGGTCTGACTGTTGCTTCAAGGCTGTGATTATAGAAAATAAGAATTATGTCTCCACCATTTTTTTGAGTGGGACTGAAGGATTTGCACATGTAAGCAAATTTGTATGGCCTACAATCTGCATTACTCTTCTATTTCCATTTTTCCAGCAACACTCCTCCCTACCTTCCAAAACTCTTTACTTGTCAAGAAAAGCATTAACCATGCTCTCACATCTATCACCAAGAAGAGAAATCCCTATGGAGATAAGGCTCACCTTTTCCATCACTGCTAGTAACAATTGCTCACCCAATTCCTTCAACAAATAGAAACAGGAGACATGAGATTGACAAAATACCCCAGACAATCATTCCTGGTTCCATTTCAGGTCTCATGGCCATCATTGAAGAATTAACTCCTATGATTAAGAGACTAACCATTTTTATCAACTGCCAACTGAAGAGTAACAGCCCAGGAATCTGAACCAAAGAACTTTGGAAATACCAGTGCTTCTAGTCTTGTATCCTCAATAAATAACCCTGGAAAGCAATCCTTGTGAAGATTCATATGTTTGGATCCATAACTACCCCTCTGATTTTACTCCTCTATTTTTTATTATTAGAAGGCACCTTATTTTTCAGAGCCAAGGTCTAGCAAACTTTAAATTTGGCATAAAATTAATCTTTTGTTCTTTGAATGATCACTGCTGCAACTAAATCACAGAATTGATGGTTGCTGAGCTTGGAATTAGTAGATGTTGTAAAACCTCTTTAACCATGGTCATCTATTACCAGAGTTGACACATCTTAGAAATTTCTTTTGCAAGTGCTAGAGTTCTGTTTTTAAAGATTGTGGGTGGGTGGGGAAATCTACCAACTTCTTTGGTACTTTTAAACATTTCAGCATTAGAAACAGATGATTTTATTGGTGGAAATGACTTTTAAAAACAAACATCATTTGCTTTATAGTGGCAATTGAAGGGCCATATAGAACTTTTACATCTAATTTGTAATTAATTATTTCCATATGTTCCCATATATTGTCTCCTTTTAGTATATGAATTCATTGCTTTATATATAATAATTACTTTGTTCCTTTATTCATTTTATCCTTCTAATCAATTAGATTCTCATCCTTAGTGTAAGCTTAATATCGTCTTCTCTCTCTCTATACCCATATATGTAAGAAATTTCCTAATTTTGTTAATATGTGAGCATTTGCAAAATATTTCCCATCTATCCCCTTTTCTCTGCTCACATAGTTACCATCTTAATTCAGGTATTACTACCTTTTCTCTGGAGTTTTGTAATGACCCAATGTCTTTCTTTCTTATTTCTCTTTTTTCAAAACTTTCTTCCAAGGGTCAAAATGATTTTCCTAAAATGTGAGGCTGAACAACTCCACTCTCTTAATTATGTCCAATAGTTTTCTATTGATTTTAAAATCAAACAATATTTTTATTTCATCTCATCTTTTTAAAATATGTATTTTGTGTTAGTTTTAGTGTGTGTGTATATATACAACATATTTACCTACACAAGCACATATGTGTATATGTACACATATGCATGCATGTGCAACACATGTGTGTACATGTATATATGTGCACATGCGTTTATGTGTATATACATAAATATATGTATATATGCATATATATATTTCCTCATATGTTTTACTGACAACAAATGAATGGTCAAAATAGTTAAGAAAGCACTAATTTAGTTCCCTGAATAAGAAGAAAGATGACTGAAGACAAACTTTTCTTACTTTAAACTTCTTTTTTGGAATTGATCCTTTCAACTATATTTCTTCTCCTTTTACTAATATATACAGTTTGCTTTGACTACACACACACACACACACACACACACACACACACACACACACACACACATATATATATATATATATATATATATATATATATATATATATATATATATATATATATATATATATTTGTATATGTATATTTGCTTTGCTTAAGTAGAATTGAATGAAAGAATGGAAGTTCTTTGAGGTAAGGTACAATGTTTCTTTTTGTTTTAATTTTTATTCTAAGCATGTAGCATACTTCCTGAACATATTAAGTACTTAACGAATGTGTTAATTTAACATCTTATTTTAAAACCTGATCCTTCTCAGAGGATGTCCTAGACTCTTAATGGCAGTGCCAGCAAAGAACCAAGTACTTTTCTACTAATATGGATAGGTTTAAATATCACTTTAGGAATGAATGAATTAATAAGCATTTATTGAGTACCTACTATGTGCCAGGTACTTGCTGGTTATTGTATAAATGTAATATGTCTTATCTTAATATGTGGAAATGAAACTGAATACACCTGAAAATATTAATTATTAGGTTGGATATTGGTTGATTTTTTTTTAAAGCAGGATCTAGGGTGATACAGGTAGAAGTAGCTAATATTAATAATAGTAATCAAAAAATATCTAGTCAGTTATAGAGTTGAAGAAGTGTTTATAGTAATATAATCACAAGACACTTACATGTAAATATTCTTAAAGTAATTCTGAAATGTCTAGAGACAATTGGAGACATTCCTGATGGCTTAAAACAACTAATTTCTGTCTTCATTAAGGCACTTAAGTTGTTCCTTTCTCCATTACTTACACACCTAAATTACTGCTCTTTTAAAGTAGATAGAGTTGTTCAATTTATTTGAATGATTTCCCATCAAATTATTATTCTTGTTATAACTCTTGGTTGTGTTATAATTTGTCTACATGCATTATTTTATCTTATTTAAATTTAGTCATTTTACATATAATAGGATCCAAAAGTGTGAACAAATAACAATGTCCAAAATACTATATTTTTAAAAGACTACTTATTATCAATTAAAACCATCTTAAAATAACTTCTTTTTAAATTGAAAAAAGCCCAAAGTTGTAATCAGGATTTTTCTGATCTCTATACTCAGTGACCTTTTTGGTTTTGAAATTCACAAAGTAATCTACACATTTCTACAACACTTAAACTATCTTATTTGGTGGGTCTGATTATTTACAATTTTGCATTTCTGCAAAGACCATTCTGCTTTATCTAGGTGTTTCCTTAATTCTCTTCAGCTTCTAGTTAAGTTTTCTTATTTCCTAAACTATGCAAAAATTAAAGAGTAATAATTTTTATGCATTAATAGTGAAACTCAAAAGAACTTAAAAGGGCAGAATAGTCAAGATATACAATTCTGAGGGAGGTTAAACGTCTTCTGTGTGCCATTATAATTCACCAAATATATCAGACAATAAAATTCTGTGATAACTCACTTTTCATGACAAAACCTGTAATGAGACTAGAAAATGGAAGAAATTCATCTACTCACTTGACCCAGAGTGTAAGTAGAAACATAGAATGACTACAGAATTAATCCATTTCAAAATCATTATATCACTGTAATCTTATGGTTCTCCTCAGATTACTTAGCAATGCTTCTTTTATAAGCCTTGCTTCTCTTCCATTTAAGAAGTTCACAGAAGTCTGATGTGCTAATAATAACTATGGAATTTGAATTTATCAACATATCCAAATTCATAGATCTCATATCCTTCCTTTTAAAATTTTTACCACCACATATATTTAAAAAATATGTGTTTCAGTCAATTCCACTAAACACAGTTTATCAAATTATTGTTTCTAGGTGAATTCTGAAAGTATTTATTTATTTTTTTTTTGGTAATGACTTCATTGGATTATGGTATAATGACAAGGACATCAACTTTCTTCAAGAGATCTAATGCTGTTCTAATGCTGTTTCTACTACTAACTCACTCTTAGACCACATTACTTTCCCTCTTTTGACTTTAATTTCTTTATATATAAAATGAAGGCATTAGACTGAATAATTTTTAATGTTCCTGCTAATTTTAAAACTCTGAGTCCCTAACATTTATTCACTTTATTTTAGTGATATTATTTCTGGTTTTACAGAATATATGGTTAATATAAATTGTTTTCTAGACCTTCCATTCTTATTTCATTCAATTGTAACTCAGTTCAAATTGCCCAAAGATATGGATTCACAAGGAAAGTACTATACTCTGAATACAGTATATACTTAGATTACTTCCCAACTATCTCATTAATTATCTCTAAAATTTTTCAATATAGCTTAAATATAGATTGTTTCTAGGTTTGCATAGACAGACAACAAGGTTCTTAGCATCTATATAAGTATCAGAGATAAAAATTAATCTCTTATCTGAGAGCCCTTATTTCCTTTTCATAAAACATTTATTATTTTTAAATATTGTGTTCCAAAATCTCTTCCTCCTTTCTACCTTCTCCACCCTTATTGAGAAGGCAAGTAATGTGGTACCTATTATGCATAATAATTTATGCCCAACATATTTCCATATTAGCCATGTTGCAAAATAAAAGAAAAAATGAAAATATTATTTAATTTGCATTCTCAGTTCATAAGTTCTTTCTTTGGATGTAGAAAACTGTCTTCATCATGAAGCTTTTGGATTTAGTAGAACATTGTATTGATATAGTATTGAGTGTAGCTAAGACTTTCACAGTTAATTATGGCTTTAATATATGCACAGTGTTTAATTCTATCCTGGTTCTGTTTACTTCAATTTGTATCAGTTCATGTGCCATCCAAAGTTTTTTTTTTCCCTGAAACCATGCTTCTTGTATTTCTTATAGTATAATAATATTACATCAAAATCACACCCCACATCTTGTCCAGTCATTTTAATATAGCTGAACATTCCCTCAATTTCCAATTCTCTGCCGCCATAAAAAGAGCTGTTATAACTATTTTTGTACATGTAAATCTTTTTTTTTAGCTTTGAATTTGTAATATAGTCCAAGTAGTGGTATCTCTAGTTTAAAGAGTGTATATACCGATGGCAGGAAATACAGAATTAGTAATTTTAACTGTAAATGTAAATGGGATGAACGATCCCATCAAACGGAGACGGATAGCAGATTGGATCAAAAAGCAGAACCCTACAATATGTTGTCTACAGGAAACACACTTAAAGCAGGGAGATACATACAGAGTAAAGGTAAAAGGTTGGAACAGAGCTTATTATGCTTCAGGTAAAGCCAAAAAAGCAGGGGTAGCTATCCTTATCTCAGATCAAGCAAAAGCAGAAGTAGATCTCGTTAAAAAAGATAAGGAAGGAAACTATATCCTGCTGAAAGGTAGCATAAATAATGAAGCCATATCAATACTAAACATATATGCACCAAGTGGTATAGCATCTAACTTTCTAAAGGAAAAGTTAAGAGAACTGCAAGAAGAAATAGACAGTAAAACTATAATAGTGGGAGATCTCAACCTTGCACTCTCAGATTTAGACAAATCAAACCACAAAACAAAAAAGAAAGAAATTAAAAAAGTAAATAGAACATTAGAAAAACTAGGTATGATAGACCTTTGGAGAAAACTGAATGGCAATAGGAAGGAATATACTTTCTTCTCAGCAGTTCATGGATCCTATACAAAAATTGACCATATATTAGGACATAAAGATCTCAAAATTAAATGTAGGAAGGCAGAAATAATAAATGCCTTCTTCTCAGATCACAATGCAATAAAAGCTACATTCAGTAAAAAGTTAGGGGTAAATAGACCAAAAAGTAATTGGAAACTGAATAATCTCATCTTAAAGAATGACTGGGTGAAAGAGCAAATTATAGAAACAATTAACAATTTCACCCAAGATAATGATAATGATGAGACATCATATCAAAATCTTTGGGATGCAGCTAAAGCAGTAATAAGGGGAAATTTTATATCTTTAGAGGCTTATTTGAAGAAAATTGAGAAAGAGAAGATTAACGAATTGGGCTTACAACTTAAAAGGCTAGAAAAAGACCAAATTATAAACCCCCAACCAAAAATTAAACTCGAAATACAAAAATTAAAAGGAGAAATCAATAAAATTGAAAGTAAAAAAACTATTGAATTAATAAATAAAACCAAAAGTTGGTTTTATGAAAAAGCCAATAAAATAGATAAACCTTTGGTAAATTTGATCAAAAAAAAGAAAGAGGAAAATCAAATTGATAGTCTTACAAATGAAAAGGGGGATCTTTCCACCAATGAAGAGGAAATTAGAGAAATAATAAGGAGTTACTTTGCCCAACTTTATGCCAATAAATTTGATAACTTAAGTGAAATGGATGACTTTCTCCAAAAATATAGGCTCCCTAGATTAACAGAGGAGGAGATAAATTGCTTAAATAGTCCCATTTCAGAAAAAGAAATAGAACAAGCTATTAATCAACTCCCCAGGAAAAAATCCCCAGGGCCAGATGGATTCACATGTGAATTCTACCAAACATTTAAAGAACAATTAGCCCCAATGTTATATAAATTATTTGAAAAAATAGGGGATGAAGGAGTCCTACCAAACTCCTTTTATGACACAGACATGGTACTGATACCTAAACCTGGTAGATCGAAAACTGAGAAAGAAAATTATAGACCAATCTCCTTAATGAATATTGATGCTAAAATCTTAAATAAGATATTAGCAAAAAGACTTCAGAAAATCATCTCCAAGATAATACACTATGATCAAGTAGGATTTATTCCAGGAATGCAGGGCTGGTTTAATATTAGGAAAACTATTAATATAATTGACCATATTAATAATCAAATTAATAAGAACCATATGATCATCTCAATAGATGCAGAAAAAGCATTTGACAAAATCCAACATCCATTCCTACTAAAAACTCTTGAGAGTATAGGAATAAATGGATTATTCCTTAGAATAATCAGTAGCATATATTTACGACCGTCAGTAAGCATAATATGCAATAGAAATAAACTGCAACCTTTCCCTGTAAGATCAGGAGTGAAACAAGGTTGCCCACTATCACCATTACTATTCAATATAGTACTAGAAACGCTAACCTCGGCAATAAGAGCCGAGAAAGAGATTCAAGGAATTAGAGTAGGAAATGAGGAAATCAAACTATCACTTTTTGCAGATGACATGATGGTATACTTAGAGAACCCCAAAGACTCTGCTAAAAAGCTACTAGAAATAATTCAAAATTTCAGCAAAGTGGCAGGATACAAAATAAATCCACATAAATCCTCGGCATTTTTATATATCACTAACAAAATGCAACAGCAAGAGATACAAAGAGAAATTCCATTCCAAACAAATGTTGAGAGTATAAAATATTTGGGAATCCATCTACCAAAGAAAAGTCAGGAATTATATGAGAAAAATTACAAAACACTTGCCACAAAAATAAAATCAGATTTAAATAATTGGAAAGACATTCAGTGCTCTTGGATAGGCCGAGTGAATATAATAAAGATGACAATACTCCCCAAACTAATCTATTTATTTAGTGCTATACCAATCAGACTCCCAAGAAACTATTTTAATGACCTAGAAAAAATAACAACAAAATTCATATGGAAGAATAAAAGGTCAAGAATTGCAAGGGAACTAATGAAAAAAAACTCAGAGGAAGGTGGTCTAAGTGTACCTGATCTAAAGCTATATTATATAGCAGCAGTCACCAAAACCATTTGGTATTGGCTACAAAATAGACCGGTAGATCAGTGGAACAGATTAGATACAAAGGACAAAAAAGGGTACATCTATAGCAATCTAATCTTTGACAAACCCAAAGATTCCAACATTAGGGATAAAAATTCATTATTCGGAAAAAACTGTTGGGAAAACTGGAAATTAGTATGGCAGAAATTAGATATGGATCCACACTTAACACCATATACCAAGATAAGATCAAAATGGGTCCATGATTTAGGCATAAAGAGGGAGATAATAAATAGATTGGAGGAACAGAGGATAATCTACCTCTCAGACTTGTGGAGGAGGAAGGAATTTATGACCAGAGGAGAACTAGAGATCATTATTGATCACAAAATAGAAGATTTTGATTACATCAAACTAAAAAGTTTCTGTACAAATAATACTAATGCAAACAAGATTAGAAGGGAAATAACAAATTGGGAAAATATTTTTAAAAACAAAAGTTCTGACAAAGGTCTCATTTCCAAAATATATAGAGAACTGACCCAAATTTATAAGAAACCGAACCATTCTCCAATTGATAAATGGTCAAAGGATATGAACAGACAATTCTCAGAGGAAGAAATTGAAACTATATCCACTCACATGAAAGAGTGTTCCAAATCACTACTGATCAGAGAAATGCAAATTAAGACCACTCTGAGATACCACTACACACCTGTCAGATTGGCTAAGATGACAGGAACAAATAATGACAAATGTTGGAGGGGATGTGGGGAAACTGGGACACTAATACATTGCTGGTGGAGTTGTGAAAGAATCCAGCCATTCTGGAGAGCAATCTGGAATTATGCCCAAAAAGTTATCAAACTGTGCATACCCTTTGACCCAGCAGCGCTACTACTGGGATTATATCCCAAAGAAATACTAAAGAGCGGAAAGAGACATATATGTGCCAAAATGTTTGTGGCAGCTCTTTTTGTTGTAGCTAGAAACTGGAGGATGAATGGATGTCCATCAGTTGGAGAATGGTTGGGTAAATTGTGGTATATGAAGGTTATGGAATATTATTGCTCGGTAAGAAATGACCAGCAGGAGGAATATAGAGAGGCCTGGAGAGACTTAAATCAACTGATGCTGAGTGAAATGAGCAGAACCAGAAGATCACTGTACACTTCAACAACAATACCGTATGAGGATGTATTCTGATGGAAGTGGAAATCTTCAACATAAAGAAGATCCAACTCACTTCCAGTTGATCAATGATGGACAGAGGTAGCTGCACCCAGAGAAGAAACACTGGGAGGGGAATGAAAATTGTTAGCACTAATATCTGTCTGCCCAGGTTGCATGTACCTTCGGATTCTAATGTTTATTGTGCAACAAGAAAGTGATATTCGCACACATGTATTGTACCTAGACTATATTGTAACACATGTAAAATGTATGGTATTGCCTGTCGTCGGGGGGAGGGAATAGAGGGAGGGGGGGTAAATTGGAAAAATGAATACAAGGGATAATATTATAAAATATATATATATATATATATATATATATATAATAAAAAATAAAAAAATAAAAAAAAAATTATATCACACACAAAAAAAAAAAAAAAAAAAAAAAAGAGTGTATATAGTTTTATAGCATTTTTGGCATATTCCAAATCACTCTCCAGATTGTACTAATTGACAAACAGAGTATTAATGTTTTTTATTTTCTATCATCTCCTCCAGCATTTTCACTTTTGTTTCTGTCTTGTTAACCAGTATGATAAATGTGAGGTGGTATCTCAACATTGTTTAATTTGTATTTCTCTAATCAATAGTGATTTAAAGCATTTTTATGTGATTATAGATAACTTTGATTTTTACTTCTGTAAACTATCTGATCATATATCCTTTGACCCTTCACCCATTAGAAATGAGACAATCCTTATTTCTAATTCATAGAAAAGAAAAAAAAAAGAATAAATAATAAAACAGAAAGAACTAAGAACAACCCATAAGCAATTGATGCAATTCTTAATACTTTCAAATAAGTTGAATCTTTCTTCAGGGATACATGCCTCTAATCTCATAGCATTGCCATGTAGTTTAGACACCTTTGCTAAAGGAAATGAACTTGAGGCAAATAAAAAAAGAAATTCCTCAACATTTTATTAATTCATTTTTTGACCTGAGACAGGTAAGCATTCAGCTTTATTGATTCCCTGATGGGAGTCCAAGATTGACATATTTGGATGAAGGAAAATCTAATCATAGGGTAGGGCCATGGAAAAGGGATAGACATAACAGATGGAACATGTGCATAACAAACAATAAATTGGCAAATATGACTAGCCTGATGATTATGTGGAAGTGAATTATGTGTTAAAAGACTGGAAAGACAAGAAGTGTCTAGGTTGTGAAGAGCTTTAAAGGACAAATTTATGTTTTATTCTAGAGAATAGGGAGTCATAGAGTTTACAGAATAGATGCAGTGATATTCATACACTTTAGTCTTAGATAAACTACTTTGATTTTTGTGTAAAAAAGAAAAAGAAGAGAGAGAGACTTGTGGCAAGGGCATCAAATTTAGTCAAGAGATCTAGGTTCTAATCTAATCTAAACCTCATCCTTGGACCAAATTACTTTCCTTTTTTGGACTTTAATTTTAAATAAATGGGTGTGGACTTTCAGTTGAGGTAAGTGATGATGTGAACTTTAATTTGTGTTGTATGAATGGAGAGATGCAGAAAAAGAAATCATAATATATGCAAACTAATTGATCATGAGGGTTGAATAAGATAAGTCAATGATAATACTAACACTCTGAACAAGGTAAGTGGTAGTATGTAGATACCTTAAATAGTAATAAAGAAGAGGAAAGAAAGGGTTGATTAGGGGGAAATATAAGTAGATCTGTTTTGCACATGGTAAATTTAAGGTGCTGATTGGACATCTATTTTTTAAATTTGCAATAGAAAGTAAGTAATCAAGGACCATAGTTAAGAAGACTTCATGGATCAGATCTGAGAATTATTTGCATAAAGAGATGATAGAATTACTAAGTGAAAGAATGTAAAAGGAAGAAAAAAAGTGGTTACAAGACAAAGCTATGGGGCATCTATAGTTAGTCTGAAAACATAGAATTCATGAAAATTAGAGAATAAAGGGTATATAGGAAGAAATGGTGATAAAAATGTTAAATATTACATAGAGGTGTTGAATGACAGAAAATAAGAGATCAAAATATTTAAGAAATAGAACAAAATTGGTAATTTTGGAAAGAGCATTTTAAATTTAACAATGAAGTAAGAAGCCAGCTTGAAGAGTTTGGAAGATAATATAGGTCATAGAAGCAGTTAGTGTAAATTATTGCATCACATTTATCTGAGAAAAGAAGAAAAGCTATAGGACAATAATTATAATAACTGATTGGCATGGGAAGATCTAATGAGAGAGTTTTGTTAGATTTTGGGAAAGGGAGAGAGTTGGGCATATTAATAGGTTGCAGGGAAGTAACTAACAGATAGGAAAAGATCTAAGATCAGGTGAATAAATGCAATGATAGTGTGACAATAATTTAAATATGGAGTAGGAAAATGATCTTATAAGAGAATTTAGGATGAAGGCTTGGGGGAAGGAGGAAAAGAAGTGGAGAGAGACATAAACACAGGGGGAGAAAGAGAGGGGGGTGGGGAGAGAGAGAGGGGGGAGGGGGAGAGAGAGACAGAGAGAGAAAGAGAGAGAGAAAGAGAGAGAGAGACAGAGACAGAGAGAGAGAGAGAGAGAGAGAGAGAGAGAGAGAGAGAGAGAGAGAAGAGAGAGAGAGAGAGAGAGAGAGAGAGAGAGAATGGGAGAGAAGGAGGGAGGGAAGGAGAAATGGAAATAGGTAAAGACAGAAACAGTGAGAGAGAAACAGAGATTGGTTGCTCCTAGAAAACAGAAAAGCTGACTTATAATCAAAGATAGTAGTAAAGGTGGAAATAATGAGGAATAATGTCAGAGGAATATAAAATGAAGAATAGAGAACTGTCAGCAAATCATAACTTTGTCAGTGAAGTTAAGATCCTCAGTGCAGAGTAGAAAATTACTAGGAAGAAAATAAAATTATTGTATAGTATGTTAGATAGTGTATTGGATGTGGGGACAGGGAGGCCACATTTGTGTCAAATGGTGACTTTTAGGGTGAGGAGTGGGGGTTGGGAAGAACAAAATAAATTTACATGATAATTTGTTGTATTATTTGACATGAATACAAAGTTGTATATAACAGAGTTGTAGTTTCATATTCAATAATCGTTTTTATTTTACTATATTATGGAAATGTTTGTTTTATTCTGTAAATTAAAAATAGAATGAAAAATGGAAAAAAAATATATTTGGGAATCATGTGGCAGCTTGGTGGTACAGTGGATAGGGTGCCTGGCTTAGAAGCAAGAAAACTCTTCTTTCTGACTTCAAATGAGGCTTCAGATACTTAGTAGTTCTGTGATTCTAGACAAAACACTTTATCTTGTTTGCCTCAGTTTCTTTATCAATAAAATAAGATAGAGAAGGAAATAGCAAAACTACTTCCATGTTTTTGCCAAGAAACCCCCACATGACATCATGAATAGAGCAGTGACTGAAAACAACTGAACAATACTATGGCAATGATGACTGAGTATTTTCACATCTATCCTTAGTTCATGGAATGTTCTCTTTTCTAATTTCTGCTTCCTGTTTTTTTTTCAATTTCTAGCTAAAAAGCTTATCTTCTCTACCATGGCCTTCTTTGGTGATTATTTACAATTTATCTTTTATATAGATTGTTTATACATAAGTATTTTCAGGTAGTTTTCTTCCTTTAAATTGTGAGCTCCTCAAGTTAGGGATCTGTATTTTGCCTTTCTTTCTATTCCCATTGTTTAATGAAATTCCTGGCATATACAAGTATTTGCTAATAATTTATTGATTGACTGACTAATGTCTTAATTAGAGGGTGAATATATATGTTCAAGTCTCTGAATGATGGCCTGTTTCTATGCCTAAGTCATTTTCCCACTCATTTGTGCATTTATTATTCCTCCTTGACTGTACTGGAATGTTCTCTGACATATTAATTACCATAAAGAGTATTCTAAAATTTATACAGTATATTAATAGATTTATAATTTTATCAACATGGGTGCTTTTTGTAGATCAGACCTAGTAACAATCACTTAGTATGACTCTAACTATGGAATTCCGTAGGTCCTCCATATTGGCTCCACCTAAAATGTTAAGAACATCCTCTATATCTATTAACTTTTTGATTACTTTTATAGCATATGGACTGCCCATCTGTTAGCCCACACTCTCAGTCTGTAACTGACCCAAATCCTTTTCCAGTCAAACAGTTCTCGGATAATATCATTTGCTGCTCTCCTTTGGATGGAACTTATCATTGTCAGTACTGTGCAGCCTATTCACACACACCATATGTTGCTTGATTTTCCCTTTGGCTCACCAACAAATGTGATTCTTAGTAGACGCAAGTATTTCCTGATTTGTAGGTACATAAAATCATTAAAAGAATGTTAGTGTTAAAAAGTGTGTTTTTATTTATGGGATAAGCACAGGATTATTAAAAAGTCCTGCACAAATTTTCACATGTATTCCAATACTCTCTTTTTCTCCTAATCAATTCTGGTACCAGTTCATTATATATTGCTGCATCTAAGATAAACTAACCTAAGGATAAGCATACAAAAAGAGCTTAATAAATAAATGGTCACAGCATCTTAGAAGCTTCTATTCATAAACAAAAGATGAATTTTAGAAAAACTTAATGTAATGTCTTCTCAATACTTGAAATTCTCAGATGCTATGAAATATACTTTTTTATTCTGAATTTGATGCCCTGTTATCTACTTTTAGTCATGAAACAGTCAATTAATTTACAAGTATTTATTAGGCACCTGCTCTGTGTTAGCAACTATGGTAGCTTCTAGCAATACAGAGACAAAAATTCAGTCACTTGCCTCATGGGTATTACATTATAAAATATAATTTGCTTTGTTTTAATGGGTGAAGCTCCAACATATTTTATGGAAACCATTGAAGAAATAATTATTTTTTTATATCAAGCTACTTCTATGGTTAAATAAGTTTACAATGTAAACTTCCTATAGGAAAGATATCACTTATTTTTGTATTCCACAGACAAACAGTTTAAAACCAATAATCTAAGAAACATCCCTTGGAACCCCCAAAGAGACTCAGTTTTCTCAGTACAAACTAAGAGTTGAGAGCAGATAGTTTGGAGAAAGTCAATTAGAAAAACAAATAGAGGTGATTAAAAGACTAGAAGAATAGCTTTGGAGCAGAAGTGAGCTAACAGGTAGAATGCAAAATTGAGGAGAAATAAAAGAATAAAAGAGAAAAGACCAAAGATTTCAAGAAATCAACCTTAGCTTATTCATTGCATGAAAGGGTTGAAAAAGTGGGATTGATCATATCTGGGGAAAATGATATCCCATAAAATAGTATCCCTAAATAATATAAAGGAGAGTACCAAATAAAATCATCAGCCAAAAACCTGATGAGAATCTAGAACTCTTACACAACCATGGCATTAGATGATTGGCTAATATTGTACCACTACTTCAGGAACATAAGGAGATCATGGTTGGAATCTAAGTACTCAATCCATTTTCTTTAATTTTTTGTCTTTTTCTGGGCTTTGCCTAATAGATTAAAATGGTTTGGGGTTGATTTTTCTGGAAAGAATCCTGAGAACTCAGGCTACACAATAGTTGTTTTGAAATATTTCATTTTTACTTTCTTTTACCTTTACATATATAAAAAACTCAACACCATTAAACCACCCTTGTATGATTAATTCTACCATTCCATTTTTGTGACTGAATTTCATGAAAAAATATGAAGAAAGGGAAGAAATAAAAGTTTTTGATCTGATGTAAATTTGTGCTGATTCTAAATCCCTATGTCTTAACAGTAGACCAATGAAATAAGAGATTCTTTCTCAGAGTGGTGAACTACTTAAATCTTCACGGTTCTAAGGGCTCAAGGGTAACTCTGAGATACTGTATCTGATAACACATAAACTTCTACTATGCTTCTTGAAATTTATCAATCAGGTGAAACCAATTACATCTTATAAAAGTGATTAATGAGAAAGGATAGTAAGAATAATAACTATAATGACAATCTTCCCTTTCCTATTGTATCATAGTTCATCTTTTCCTTCCACAAACAAGGTTCTTGGGGTGAATAGACTCAAACTTAAATTACAAAGATAGTTGCTTAAAGAACTCTTATGGTCAATAGGTGTCTCCTGGTTATAGACATCTTTGTCTAGCTTTCTTGAATCCTCATGAGGTTTCCATTAGGTGTATCTCCCAGACTAAGTGCATAGTTATAGCATTTTCTCCATCCTGATCCGGGAAACTAAAGCTATTCTGAAAGATTGAAATTACAGTGAATGGGATAGAGTGAGGTGGATAAAAAGAGCTAGAAGATGGTCTCTAGGAATCAGAAAGCCTAGTATCTATGTTGGATGTATCATAAATCCTTTCATCAATGAATTGAGTCAGGTAATTGTATACTGCTACTCCTTAATAATAATAACCAATATTAAACAAAACAAAAATAAAACAACTTTGTTGCATTGACTCCAATAATTTCTTTGATGTAAGATATTAGAATTAAAGAAATTTCCATTAACAATGCATACTGAGACCAGTTTTGCAACTTACCTAAAGAGTTGTTGAGATTCTGGAGTATTTTAGAGTCACAAGAACAGCATATATCAGAAATAGGAATGTTTTCTTCACTTAGAAACTGTCTCTTCTGTTAACCTGCCAAATTGCAAGGTTGTTCTCTATCCATTATCTGTTTGTAAATGATTGAGTAGGAACAACTTTAAGATTAGAAAAATTATTCACACACTTTATCCTCACTTTACCTTTATAATACATTTGTGGGGGGGGGCAAATCCAAGATGGAGGAGAGTAGATAGGAGATAGTAGATAGCCTGAGCTCTCCCCACATTCCCTCAGAGTCAACACCAGATCAAGCTTCTGAAAATATTTTAGAGTGATAGAACTAACAAATATTCAGAGTGTAATAATTTTCTAGCCTAAAATATATTGGAAGGATTTCAGGAAAGATCTGTCTCATTGGGCAGGGAGGAAGACATCTCAGCATAGGTATAGCGGAACATCCAAGTGCATATAAGATGGATACAGGGAGGCCTGACAGGGGAAATCTAGCAGGAGGCTCTTAGACAAAATATACCAACATTGGGTACTTTGTCTTGGTTCAGTAGGCCAGTGGATCAGAGACTATCTGTGATACTTCCAACACAATAACAAAAAGTAAATTGTGAACCTTCAAACTTTAGAACAATAGTTAGGACTTGAACAGACTTACCCAATATACTGAAAAAAAATCTTCAATACCACCCGCTCCAGGTTTACCCCAGCACAGGAGTGAGGCCCCTATCCCCCTGCAAAAGAGATTAGTACAATTTCCTCTGTGATCTAGGAGCAAAGCTCAACTTTTTAAAATGAGCAAAATAGCAAAAAGAGCCCTGACCATAGAAAGCCACTATGGAGTCAGGGAAGATCAGAAGACAAAACCAGAATAGGATAGCAAAGGCAACATGTGTTCAGATGAAACATCAAAGGGGAATATTAACTGGTCTCCAGTTCAAAAGGCTCTCTTGTAAGGGCTCAAAGAATAACTTAAAGAAAAGAGAGAAGAAAAGTGGGGGAAAAAAAGAAATGAATGTTATGCAGAAGTTTGAAGAATTACGGGAAAGAACCAATAATTTAGAAAAGGTAACAGGAATTGATTGAAGAAAACAACTACTTAAAAAATAAATTTGGTGAAAAAAATACTGAAAAAATCTGGAAAAATGGAAAAAAGAGAACAACTCCTTAAAAATAGAATTGGTAAAATGGAAAAAAAAAATTCCACTGGCCAAAACTACTCTTTTACAAATATAATTGTCCAAATGAAAAAAGTAAAAAAAAAAAAAAATAAAAAAAATAAAAAGCTCACTGAAGAAAATAATTCACTAATGATTAGAAGTGGATAAATGAAAGTGAATGATTCAATAAGACATCAAAATCAGTCAAGCAAAACCAAAAAAGAAAAAAAAAGAGGAAAATGTAAAATACTTTATTCGAAAAATAGCTGAACCTGGAAACTAGATCTAGGAGAGACAATCTAAGAATTATTGAAAGCCTTGATCAATAGAAAAAGAGCCTGGACAACATCTTTCAAAAAATTATCAAGGAAAACTGCCCTGATATAATTGAACTAGGGTGTAAAATAGTCATTGAAAGAATCCATTGATCACCTCCTGAAAGAGATCTCAAGATGAAAATACCAAGAAATGTTGTACCAAAATTAAAGAATTATCAAATCTAGGAAAAAATACTTCAAGCAGCCAGAAAGAAACAATTCAAATATCATAGAGTCACATCATACTGATAAATGTCATTGGTTCAAGTTAAGTAAATATGTTTATAGTTGGCCAAGGCTCAAGTAAACATGAGCCTGCACATATTATACAGGTCATAGGGGAAATACAGAAATAATGAAAATAAAATACAGAAAAAGAATTCATGCATTCCTGTAAGTTCTTCACCTTATCTCTCTATTCCACACAATGTTGTTTATGAGTAATACATTTGAAGCAAAGAGATATAAACTGAATAAAGGTAAAGGCTGGAACAGAATCTATTATGCTTCAGCTAAAGGAAAAAAGGAAAAAGAAAATCAGAGTTAGTGATTCTGATCTCAGATCAAGCTAAAGCAAAAATAAATCTAATTTTAAAAGATAAGGAAAGAAACTATGTTTTGCTAAAGGATGCCATAAATAATAGAGTAATATCAATACTAAACATATCCATCAAGTAGTATAGCATTCAAATTCTTAGAGAATTTAAATGAGTTGCAAGATGCAATAGATAGGAAATCTATATTAGTGGGGGATCTCAACTTCCTTGTATCAGAACTAGATAAATCTACTTTACAAAATAAACAAGAAAAAAGTTAAGGAAATTAATAGAATTTTAGAGAAAATTGGATGGGGGTAGAATGAAATATACTTTTTTTTTTTCTCAGCAATACATGACACCTATACAAAAACTGGCTATGTATTGGGGCATAAAAACATCATAATCAAATGCAAAAAGAAAGATAGTAAATGCATCCTTTTAAGATCATAATACAATAAAAATTGTATCCAGTAAAGGTCCAGAGAAAGGTAGACTAAAAACCAATTGGAAATTAAATAATCTAATCCTAAAGAATTAGTGGTGAAATGTCAAATTATAGAAACAAACAATAATTTCATCTAAGAAGATGGCAATAATGAGACAATATACCAAAACTTATTGAATGCAGCAAAAGCAGTTTGTAGGGGAAATTGTATACATCTAGATGCTAACATGAATAAAATAAAGAAAAAAAATAATGAATTGGGCATGCAACTAAAAAAAAAACTATAAAAAGAAAATTTAAAACCCCAATAAAATACCAGATTTGAATTTGTAAAATTAAAAGGTGAGAGTAATAAAATTGAAAGCAAACTATTTATCCAATAGGCAAAATTCAGTTGGTTTTATTAAAGAACAAAAAAAGATAAACTTTTGGTGAAAAGAAAAAAAAAAACAAATTAGCAGTATCAAAAATTAAAAGGGTGATCTTACCAATTAAAAGGGAATTAAAACAAAAATTAGAAGCTCTTTTTGCCCAATTTGCCAATAAAACTGATAATATAAATGAAATGAATTAACACATACAATAATATAGATTGCCCAAGTTAACAGATGAGGAAATAAATTACTTAAATAGTCCCATTTTATTAAAAAACAAACAAACAAACAAAACAAACAAACAAACAAAACAAGCCATTAAAGAACTTCCTAAGAAAAATCTCTAGGGTCACATAGATTTATAAATCAATTCGACCATACTTTTCACACAAATTAAGTTAGATCTAATCAGTTGTAAAAATATCAAGTGCTCACAAATAGGCCAAACTAATATAATAATACTGAAAATTCAACCTAAATTAATTGACTTATTCATTGCTATACCAATCAAACTACCAAAAAAAACTTTATAAATTTTCTAGCAAAATTTATTTAGAAGAAAACAAATCAATAATTTCAAGGGAATTAATGAAAAAAAATTTAAAAACGTGATCTTAGACAGACAATACTATGTTATAAAGCAGTGGTCACAAAACCATTTGGTACTGACTAAAAAATAGAAGTGAATCAGTGGAATGGATTAGTTTCACAAGACACAGTACTCAATGACTATAGTAATCTAGTATGATAAGCTTAAAAACTTTAGCTTCTGGGATAAGAATTCAATATTTGATGAAAATTGCTGGAAACACTAGAAAATAATATAACAGAAAGAAGGCATTGACCAGCACCTAACATCTTATATCAAGATAAGGTCAAAATGGCTTTATGACTTAGACATAAACAGTGATACTATAAACAAAATAGGATCACCAGGGATATAGTCTACCTTTCAGATCTGTGGAGAAGGGAGGAAGATGTAGGCAAATAAGAACTAGAAAACACGAAATACAAGATAGATATTTTTGATTATATTAAAACTTTAAAATTGTTTTGCTGTTTTTCTTACTCTACATGTATATTAGCTTTTTAAATACACTTTTTTTTTTTTAGAAATCATGTTGGGAGAGAAAAATCAGAACAAATGGAAACAAAATTTAGAAAGAAAAAAACAGAAAAAGAAGTGAACATAGCATCTGTTGATTTACATTCAATTTCCATAGTTCTCTTCTGGATGAAGATGTCATTTTCAGTTCAAAGTTTATTGGAATTGACTTGTATCACTGAACCACTGAGAAGAACCAAGGCTTTCATAATTGATCATAGTACAATTTTGCTTTAACTTTGTACAATGTAATCCTGGTTCTGCTTATTTCACTCAGTATCAATTCATGTAAATCTTTCCAGGCCTTTCTAAAATCAACTTGTTCATCATTTTTTATAGAACAATAATAATTGATTACTTTCATATACCACAATATATTCAGTCATTCCTAATTGATGGGAACTTACACATTTTCCAATTCTTTGCTACCACAAAAAGAGCTGCTACAAACATTTTTGAACATGTGGATCCTTTTTGATTCTTCATGGTTTGGGTTACAGACCCAGTAATGGTGCTACTTGGTCAATGAGTATGCAGTTTTATAGCCCTTTGGACATAATTTGCTTTCCACAATGGTTGGGTTATTTCACACCTCCACCACCAATGCATTAATGTTCTAGTTTTTCCACATCCCCTCCAATATGTATCATTATCTTTTCCTGTCATTTTACCTAATCTGAGAGGTTTGAGGTAGTACCTCAGTGTTATTTTAATTTGCATTTCTCTAATCAATAGTGATTTAGAGCACTTTTTATGATGGCAGATGGCTTTAATTTCATCATGTGAAAATTATCTGTTCATATCCTTGTAATATTTATTCATTGGGGAACAACTTGTATTCTCATTTAATTTGACATCTTTATATATTTTATAAATGAAATCTGTATCAGAAACACTGGCTATAAAGATTTTCCCCAGCTTTGTATTTAACTTTTAAATTTGTTTGTTTTGGTTTTGTTTGTGCAAAATCTTTTAAGTTTAATGTAACCAAAAGTGGCCAGTTTGCATTTCATAATGTTCTCTTGTTCTTCTTTAGTCATAAATTCCTCCCTTCTCCAAAGTTCAGATTGGTAAATTATACACTGTTCTAATTTGTTTATGCTATTTTCTTCTATGCTTTATACAATCATAAACCCTGATTTTATTAAGTTAAAAAGCTTTTGGACAAACAAAACCAATGCAGCCCTGATTAGAAGGGAAACACAGCTGGAGTAAAAATGTTTACATCCAATGTTTCTTATAAAGACTTCATTTCTAAGATATACAAAGAATTGACTCAAATTTATAAGAATACAAGCCATTCTCTAAATGATATGTGGTAAAAGAATTTCAACAGAAAATTTTCAGATGATGAAGTTAAAGTCATCTATAGCATATGAAAAAATATCCCAAAGAGGTCATAAAAAGGGAAAAGAATACACATGTGCAAAATTTTTGTAGTAGCATTTTTTGTAGTGTCAAGGAACTAGAAATTGAGTGGATACCCATTAGTTGAGGAATGATTGAATAAATAATACTTGAATATAATGGAATATTATTTATTTATAAGAAATGATGAGCAGGCTGATTTTAGGGATTTCTTGAAAGACTTACATGAAGTAATGCTAAATGAAATGAGTAGAACCAGGAGAAGAATGTACACAGAAGCAACAAGATTATGTGATTATCAATCAAGATGAATTTGTCTCTTTTCAACAAGGAGTTGATTAAAACAATTCCAATAGAATTGTGATGAAAAGATCCATCAGCTTTCAGAGAAAGAACTATGGGTACTAAATGTGGATCATGTGATATTATTTTCCCTTTTTTGGTTATTGTTGTGTGTTTGCTTGTTCCATTTCTTCTCATTTTTTTCCTTTTGATCTTATTTTTCTTATGCAATGTGACAAATATGCAAATATGTTTAAAAGAATTGCACATGTTTAACAGATTAATGGATTGCTTGCTCTCTAGGGGAAGGAGGAGGGAGGGAAGATTAAGGAAAAAATTGGATCACAATTTTTTTGTGAAGGTGAATATTGAAAATTAACTTTGCATGTATTTTGAAAAATAAAAAGCTTTCATAATACATTTATGAAGTAGGTACCACAGATATTAGCCCCAGTGAATAGATAAATAAATATATCCACAGAAGTTAAATGTCACACTTGTTTACATAGATAAGTTTATGAGCCAGAACTTGAAACTAAGTCTTCATGACTATAACTATAGACCTCTGTGCTGTTTCTCAGTTTATTGTTTCTCTGAAGATGAGATATTGAAATTATAATTAAATATTAGTTGCTAGTATGAAAAAAGAAATCAGTTAGTGTTTTCACTTGTCAGTGGTATTTCTTCCTTTATGCTAATGATTGCTTTGGCATTTATTTTTTGAGGGATGGGGAGGTTAAAATGTTGAAGTAATTTTATAAAACATTTTAAAAGAAAAGGAAAAAACTTTAAAAATGTGGTTTGAGGGTAGAGTTAAGTTGATTGTAGCCTTTATATGAATACTTCATTATCCAATGATCCACAAAAGTCATTGTGTGTGTATGTGTGTATGGGGGACACAGCAGAACAGTTTTTGATCATCTGGAGGATTCTAGGAGATATACTTATGTATCCTCCTCCAAACTGTGTTAGAATCTTTTGTCTACAAAATAGCCACCAGATGCCACCATTGATGTCTAGTCAGTTTCTACACTGTGTTTATGAATACAAAATTCCCAGTCCAAATACCAGGTTACTTTCCCTTGTTTTCCAAATGAATACCATGAGATGTATTACAAGAATAAACCTGAATTTATTAGAAAGAAGTAAGAATAAAAAATTGATATCAGTGGATTGAAAGTCTGGAGGCAAATGATCTTCCTGGTGACTGGTTCCTAAGATAAGAAATGACTGATGAGAAAATATCATCATGAATTGATCTGGGGAACTTGAAATTTCATTGGCAAATAATAAAATAATATTGGCAAATAACATCAAATAATGTTACTGCTTAAGATGAACAATATAATGGTTACACTATACTGTTAACAAAATCAATAAATCCTTTCAATAAGTTCCTGAACTAGAATTCACTATCACTTTCATTTATTTATTTGTTAGTTAGTTCATTTATTTATTTATTTATTTATTTATTTATTTGTTGCTACTCAGGCTTGCTTGCCCACTTATCCAATCTGTCTTTAAAAAAAACCTTAAAAAAGATGATGTGAAAAATGGTGCAAAGAAGGAGTCTATACTATTAATGAATGGGATTTTCAATTTACCTTTCCATTTTGTATTTTTCCACATTATGCTCCTAAATAATTGAAAATTTATTTTGTAAATTACAGGTCTCTAAGAGACCTCTGTACACAATAATCTTTTAATTATTCAATCCTTTCTACTGTTATCATTAATAGAATAATTGAAATTTCTTTTGCACTCCAATTATATTTTGAAGGACAGAAAGTCTATCTCTCTTTTAAAATCCTGGACCTCATTTGTGGTATGATTGAAGTAAAAGAAGAAAGAGAAATATTCCTTGCCTCCCCATTCCCCTAGTAAAGAAGGTCACCATAGGAGACAAGCAGATTGGGGTTTTATTGTTTCTCTCTTGCATTTTTTTTGTCTCCAATTAACTTTTATTCTGTGTTTACATGGTCTTTTGTTAAATATAATTTTACCATATTATGACCTGAGAAAGATGCATTTAAAAATGTCATCCAGAGAGAACTGTGGAGACTGAATGTAAATCAACATATACAATGTGTTTTTTTTTTCCTTTTCTTTTTCTTCTGATTTTTTTCTCTCATATTTGTTCTTTTTTTTTCCTTTTTAAAAAAATCTTTTTACTTTCAAAATATAGACTTGGATAATTTTTGACATTCACCGCTACAATCCTTGTGTCCTAATTTTTTTTTAATAATTTTTCCAAATTATCCCCTCCCTCCCTCCACTCCCTCCCCCCGATGGCAGATAATCCCATACATTTTACACGTGTTACAATATAACCTAGATACAATATATGTGTGTAAATACCATTTTCTTGTTGCACATTAATTATTAGCTTCCGAAGGTATAAGTATCCTGGGTATATAGACAGTAGTTCTAACAATTTACATTGGCTTCCCAGTGTTCCTTCTCTGGGTGTAGTTATTTCTGTCCATCATTGATCAACTGGAAGTGAGTTGGATCTTCTTTATGTTGAAGATTTCCACTTCCATCAGAATACATCCTCATACAGTATTGTTGTTGAAGTGTATAGTGATCTTCTGGTTCTGCTCATTTCACTCAGCAACAGTTGATTTAAGTCTCTCCAAGCCTCTCTGTATTCCTCCTGCTGGTCATTTCTTACAGAGCAATAATATTCCATAACCTTCATATACCACAATTTACCCAACCATTCTCCAACTGATGGACATCCATTCATCTTCCAGTTTCTAGCTACAACAAAAAGAGCTGCCACAAACATTTTGGCACATACAGGTCACTTTCCACTCTTTAGTATTTCTTTGGGATATAATCCCAATAACAGCAATGCTGGGTCAAAGGGTATGCACAGTTTGACAAGTTTTGGGCATAGTTCCAAATTGCTCTCCAGAATGGCTGGATTCTTTCACAACTCCACCAACAATGTATCACTGTCCCAGTTTTCCCACATCCCCTCCAACATTCATCATTATTTGTTCCTGTCATCTTAGCCAATCTGAAAGGTGTATGGTGGTATCTCAGAGTTGTCTTAATTTGCATTTCTCTGATCAGTAGTGATTTGGAACACTCTTTCATATGAGTGGAAATAGTTTCAATTTCATCATCTGAGAATTGTCTGTTCATATCCCTTGACCATTTATCAATTGGAGAATGGTTTGGTTTCCTATAAATCAGGGTCAGTTCTCTATATATTTTGGAAATGAGACCTTTGTCAGAACCTTTACTTTTAAAAATATTTTCCCAATTTGTTACTTCCCTTCTAATCTTGTTTGCATTAGTATTGTTTGTACAGAAACTTTTTAGTTTGATGTAATCAAAATCTTCTATTTTGTGATCAATAATGATCTCTAATTCTCCTCTGGTCATAAATTCCTTCCTCCTCCACAGGTCTGAGAGGTAGACTATTCTCTGTTCCTCTGATCTATTTATGATCTCATTCTTCCTGCCTAAATCATGGACCCATTTTGATCTTATCTTGGTATATGGTGTTAAGTGTGGATCCATATCTAATTTCTGCCATACTAATTTCCAGTTTTCCCAACAGTTTCTTCCGAATAATGAATTTTTGTCCCTAATGTTGGTATCTTTGGGTTTGTCAAAGATTAGATTGCTATAGATGTACCCTTTTTTGTCCTTTGCATCTAATCTGTTCCACTGATCTACCAGTCTATTTCTTAGCCAGTACCAAATGGTTTTGGTGACTGCTGCTATATAATATAGCTTTAGATCAGGTACACTTAGACCACCTTCCTCTGAGTTTTTTTTTTTCATTAGTTCCCTTGCAATTCTCGACCTTTTATTCTTCCATATGAATTTTGTTGTTATTTTTTCTAGGTCATTCAAATAGTTTCTTGGGAGTCTGATTGGTATAGCACTAAATAAATAGATTAGTTTGGGGAGTATTGTCATCTTTATTATATTCACTCGGCCTATCCAAGAGCACTGAATGTCTTTCCAATTATTTAAATCTGACTTTATTTTTGTGGCAAGTGTTTTGTAATGTTTCTCATATAATTCCTGACTATTCTTTGGTAGATGGATTCCCAAATACTTTATACTCTCAACATTTGTTTGGAATGGAATTTCTCTTTGTATCTCTTGCTGTTGCATTTTGTTGGTGATATATAAGAATGCTGAGGAATTATGTGGATTTATTTTGTATCCTGCCACTTTGCTAAAATTCTGAATTATTTCTAATAGCTTTGTAGCAGAGTCTTTGAGGTTCTCTAAGTATACCATCATGTCATCTGCAAAGAGTGATAATTTGATTTCCTCATTTCCTACTCTAATTCCTTGAATCTCTTTCTCGGCTCTTATTGCCGAAGCTAGCATTTCTAGTACCATATTGAATAGTAATGGTGATAGTGGGCAACCTTGTTTCACTCCTGATCTTACTGGGAAAGGTTGCAGTTTATTTCTATTGCATATTATGCTTACTGACAGTCATAAATATATGCTACTGATTATTCTAAGGAATAATCCATTTATTCCTATACTCTCAAGAGTTTTTAGTAGGAATGGATCTTGGATTTTGTCAAATGCTTTTGCTGCATCTATTGAGATGATCATATGGTTTTTATTAATTTGATTATTAATATGGTCAATTATATTAATAGTTTTCCTAATATTAAACCAGCCCTGCATCCCTGGTATGAATCCTACTTGATCATAGTCCTGGGGATGATTTTCTGAAGTCTTTTTGCTAACATCTTATTTAAGATTTTAGCATTAATATTCATTAAGGAAATTGGTCTATAATTTTCTTTCTCAGTTTACGATCGACCTGGTTTAGGTATCAGTACCATGTCTGTGTCATAAAAGGAGTTTGGTAGGACTCCTTCATTCCCTATTTTTTCAATTAGTTTATATAGCATTGGGGCTAATTGTTCTTAAATGTTTGGTAGAATTCACATGTAAATCCATCTGGTCCAGGGGATTTTTTCCTGGGGAGTTGATTAATAGCTTGTTCTATTTCTTTTTCTGAAATGGGACTATTTAAGCAATTTATTTCCTCCTCTGTTAATCTAGGAAGCCTATATTTTTGGAGGAAGTCATCCATTTTACTTAAATTATCAAATTTATTGGCATAAAGTTGGGCAAAGTAACTCATTATTTCTCTAATTTCCTCTTCATTGGTGGAAAGATCCCCCTCTTCATTTGTAAGACTAACAATTTGATTTTCCTCTTTCTTTTTTCTGATCAGATTTACCAAAGGTTTATCTATTTTATTGGCTTTTTCATAAAACCAACTCTTCGTTTTATTTATTAATTCAATAGTTTTTTTTTTTTTTTTACTTTCAATATTATTGATTTCTCCTTTTAATTTTTGTATTTCAAGTTTAATTTTTGGTTGGGGGGTTTTAATTTGGTCTTTTTCTAGCCTTTTAAGTTGCAAGCCCAATTCATTAATCTTCTCTTTCTCTATTTTCTTCAAATAAGCCTCTAAAGATATAAAATTTCCCCTTATTACTGCTTTAGCTGCATCCCACAGATTTTGGTATGATGTCTCATCATTGTCATTATCTTGGGTGAAATTATTAATTGTTTCTATAATTTGCTCTTTCACCCAGTCATTCTTTAAGATGAGATTATTCAGTTTCCAATTACTTTTTGGTCTATTTATCCCTAACTTTTTTTTCTGAATGTAGCTTTTATTGCATTGTGATCTGAGAAGAAGGCATTTATTATTTCTGCCTTCCTACATTTAATTTTGAGATCTTTATGTCCTAATATGTGGTCAATTTTTGTATAGGATCCATGAACTGCTGAGAAGAAAGTATATTCCTTTCTATTGCCATTCAGTTTTCTCCAAAGGTCTATCATACCTAGTTTTTCTAATGTTCTATTTACTTTTTTAATTTCTTTCTTGTTTGTTTTGTGGTTTGATTTGTCTAAATCTGAGAGTGCAAGGTTGAGATCTCCCACTATTATAGTTTTACTGTCTATTTCTTCTTGCAACTCTCTTAACTTTTCCTTTAGAAAGTTAGATGCTATACCACTTGGTGCATATATGTTTAGTATCGATATGGCTTCATTATTTATGCTACCTTTCAGCAGGATATAGTTTCCTTCCTTATCTCTTTTAATTAGATCAACTTCTGCTTTTGCTTGATCTGAGATAGGGATAGCTACCCCTGCTTTTTTGGCTTTACCTGAAGCATAATAGATTCTGCTCCAACCTTTTACCTTTACTCTATATGTATCTCCCTGCTTTAAGTGTGTTTCCTGTAAACAACATATTGTAGGGTTCTGATTTTTGATCCAGTCTGCTATCTGTCTCCGTTTGATGGGAGCATTCATCCCATTCACATTTACAGTTAAAATTACTAATTCTGTATTTCCTGCTATCATATTATCCCCAGATTATGCTTTTTCCCTTGACCCTCCTGAACCCCTTCCCCAATATTTAATTTATAGACCCCCCCTTGTGACGCTCAGCCCTCCCTTTTTTTTTAGTATCCCTCCCCCCTCCCTCCACGTCCCTTCCCTTATTATCCTTTTCCTTTTCCCTTTTCCTCTCCCCCCTTTTAATGAGGTGAGAGAGAATTCTCTGAAAAACAAATATATCAATTATTTACTCTTTGAGCCTCTTCTGATGAGAGTAAGATTTACACAATGATTCTCCCCCTCTCTAAATTCCCTCAGACATGGTGTATTTTCTATGCCTCTTCCTGGGGTGTAGTTTCCCTCTTTTTATCACTCCCTCCCCTTTTTCTGATACTACCCCCTTCCCTTTACTACACCCCCTCCTTTTTTTTTCTTTTATATCAGTAAAATCAAATTATCCACGCGTACTTTCTATATACCCACAACAGAGTTATAGTTCTCAATGGTTCTGTGTACCTTTTTCTGTTTCTCTTCAGTCTTGTGGATGTAGATCAAATTTTTTGTTTAAGTCTGTTTTTTTTCTTAGAAACATATGGAATTCCTCTATTTCATTGAATGACCATCTTCTTCCATGGAAAAAGATGCTAAACTTAGCTGGGTAGTTTATTCTTGGTTGCAATCCTTGATCTTTTGCCTTTCAGAATATCAGGTTCCAGGCCCTTCCATCTTTTAATGTGGAGGCAGCCAGATCTTGTGTGACCCTTATTGTGGCACCTTGGTATTTAAATTGTTTTTTTCTAGCGGCTTGCAGGATTTTCTCCTTTGTGTGGAAATTCTGCAGCTTAGCCACAATATTCTGTGGTGTTCTTTTTTTAGGGTCTATTTCAGAAGGAGTTCGATGAATTCTTTTAACATCTACTTTTCCCTCTGTTTCTATTATCTCTGGACAGTTCTCTTTGATAATTTTCTGTAAAATAGAATCTAGGCTCTTTTTTTGGTCATAGTTTTCTGGAAGTCCAATAATCCGCAGATTATCTCTCCTAGATCTATTTTCCAGGTTTATAGATTTTCCCAGTAACTATTTGACGTTATTCTCTAGCTTTTCATTTTTTTTTTTGTTTGTTTTGTTTGACTGATTCTTGGTTTCTCAATGAATCATGCATTTCTATTTGTTCCATCCTGAATTTTAAGGAGTTATTTTCTTCATTCACAGTTTTTAGTTCTTTTTGTAAATGCTCAATTTCATTTTTAAATGAGTTATTTTGCTCTATTGAATTTTTTTCCATTTACCTAATTTTTTTTTAAGAATTATTTTCTTTTTCCAATTCAGAAATCCTATTTTCTTGAGACTTTATCTTCTCCAATTCAGAAATCCTACTTTTCTGTGATTTTTTTACCTTTTCTAATTCACTAATTTTGTTTCCCTGCATCTGCTGTGAATTCTTTATTTTTTCCAACTGCAATTTCATAGCTTCTCTTTCCTTTCCCCATTTTTCTTCAAACTCTCTTAACTTTTTAATAGTCTCTTCAAGGAGAGAGTTATGTAATGGGGGGCAGGAATCGTTCCCCTTTAGGTTGTTATCTGCTGACTCTCTGCTGTTAACTTTCTCGGGGTTGGATACACGCTCTTTCTCTGTGTAGAAGGAATCTATGGTTTTTTGGGGCTTCTTGCTCATACTTAAAAAATCTTTTGGGGTCTGTCCCTGGGGTAGAAATTATTTATTTATTTCTTTACCAGCTTCCTCCCAGACTGGATGGATGCAGTGGCCCCTGTGCCTGAGCTAAGAGAGAGCTCTGGGGGAGAGTTCCCCACCCCCTCCCTGGAAGTGCCTCAGAGGTGACTAGCACTGCTTTGCCTTGAGGGCGCTGTGTTTTAGTGGCTTCCCTGAGGTTTGAGACTGAACAATAAAGGCGACTCAAAGCCTAGCCTATGCATCCCGGTGGGGCGTGGATGTCTGCAGCAGGTGATGTGAAAAGCCCCTTTGCTCAAACTGGAAGTGTCTGCCAGAAACCTCGGTCCCTAGTTCAAAGGTTCTGCTTCTCTGGGACTTCTGTTCCACAGCCTCCAGCAGTGCCAGGCACTATGAGTTACCACCCTGCCCACTCTTTAATCTCTTAACTACCTCGAGGTGAAAGCCTGGATTGTCTATGTCGGCCACACCCACAGTGCCGAGATCTGCTGAGTCACCCCCGGGATCCGGGAAGATCCAATCTGGTTTTAAATTTTAAAGTTGCTTAGATTTCTCTTCTGAACTGCTGTATTATAAGTAGAGAAGAGCTAACAGCCTGTGCCAGATTCTTTTATGTCAGTGGATTCTCTGATCCCCGAGCCCTCCCCAGTGCGACCAGCACAGTGTGCCACTACCCCACCATCTGCGCTGGACTCTTTTCTTCCTCCCCTGGGAGCTGACCTTAGCTGTTGAAACTCCAGATTCTCTTCAGCTGGTAAGTCGTGCTTCCAGTCCTTGTGGATTCTATCAGTCCCATGCTATTTCTGAGGCTGATTAAATCTAGTTGGTTGTGAGGGCAGAAAGGAGCTAACACAGTTGTGTGTATCTTCTCCGCCATCTTGGCTCCGCCCCCCTCTCTCTTGCATTTTCATTCTCTTGGGCACTGATTTGTTTGAGAAACTCTTTCCACATTATTAGTTGTTTTATACATACCACTCATACCTAATTCCTAATAATTCAGCTCCAATATATATACAGACATTGTGTAATTTCTCCTTGAAAATTTTATTCTAACCCACATTTCAGCAAGAAAGTGACTAGATTTGGAAAACAATGCCAATAAAAGACAAGCTTTGTTCAGTTCTACGTGGCTGAAAAATCTTTGAATATGTATCTTATGAATGATTGTATCTGTTTTCCAAGAACAATTCAAGCTAAATGTGAAGAGAGTGATCACATTGTTGGGTGGCTACCTAGGGATGAATTAATGGGGCAATAGCAATTCATATAATAGCCTTAAGTACAAAACAATGTTAATTTCATCTATGATGAGACTTCTATGGTTTCAAAAGCTATAATTGCAAATTATCCAATTGTGAATAGAGAGTACTAAGAATCAGAAAATTCTTAGATAATTTACAAAAGAATAAACTTAATTGCTGAATTTCTTTATGTTCAATTTTTGTCTAATAGTCAAAGAATTGACAATATCCTTTCATGGATAGCTAGTCATCAAACATTAAAGTGCTCATAGTTATCATAAAAAGTAGGTGAAAGAGTAACATATAAAACTTATTTTTTGGATAACTGAAGAAGTAGAGAAATTTTCTGAAGACATTTTGAAACTAAACATCTCGTGATAATTGATAATTTTAATGCAAAGTTAAATGACAGGGAAGATAGTGAAAAACAAATATCTTTCAAAAGCTGGAAAAGTATGTTTGAGAATGCAAAAAATAATAAAAGTCAATTTCTTGTAGTCTATTTAAAGCCCCCCCCCCACTTACATATAATTTCTTAAACAAGAGACCTGAAAACAGAGCCAAGATGGCAAAGAGTAGACAAGTCTTTATCTGACTTCTTCCTAGCTTTCCTCAGATGAACACCAGATAAAGTCTCTAAATGAGTTTGGGAGTGACAGAACCCACAAATATTTGGAGTATAACAAAGTTTCAAGAGAAGACATGGAAGAACTTCAGAAAAGATCTGCCTTGATCAGTGGCAAGGGAGGTGGCAGGGCAGAGAGGTCTTCATACACCAGGAAGATCTAATGAGAGGCTCTTATTCCAGATACAACAGCATTGGCCACTCTGTTCTGGTTCAGAAGCCAGTGCATCAAGAGATTAACTGTGAGAGTTTCAACACAAATACAGAGGCAAATAATGAGCCCTAGAAACCCCAGAATAACAAGCAAGATATGCCATGCCCATCCAGCTGGGAAGGAAGCTGGCAGCAGAGGCCAGAGTTAACCTACTGTCACTTGTAGAGGAAGCATAGGAAAATCTCCTCTTTGTCCTAAGAGCAGACCTCAACTTTTAAAAATGAGCAAAAAAGCAAAAAAGAGCTCTGACCATAGATAACTTTTATGAAGACAAGAAAGAATAGGCCTCAAAATCTGAGGATACTAGAGGCAAAACATCTCCAGATGCAGTGCGAAAGAATGATATAAATTGGTTTCCAACTCTAAAGGCTCTCTTGGAAGAATTAAAAAACTATCTTAAAAAAACTTAAAGACAAATGGGGAGAGGAAATAAGAGCTTCAGAAAAGGAAACATGAAAATAGTCTGAAGAAAATTACTCCTTAAAAATAGTTTTGACAAAATTGGGAAAGAAAAGAACTCCTTAAAAAAACATAATTTGTGAAATGGAAAAAAAAATCTAATGAACAAAACATCACATTTAAAAATTCAATTGGCCAAAAGGAAAAGGAGATTAAAAAATCTAACTGATGGTGGAACTGTGAATGGATCTAATATTCTAAAGAGCAAATTGGCACTATGCTCAAAAACTTATCACACTGTGCATACTCTTTGATCCAGCAGTGTTACCACAGGGCTTATATCCTGAAGAGATAATAAAGAAGGGAAAGAGACCCATATGTGCAAAAATGTTTGTGGCAGCCCTTTTTGTAGTGGCAAGAAATTGGAAACTGAGTGGATGTCTATCTGTTGGAGAATGGCTGAATAAATAAATTATGCTATGTAGATGTTATGGAATATTATTGTTCTGTAAGAAATGACTAGCAGGGTGATTTCAGAGGGGATTGGAGAACACATAAATTGATGCTAAGTGAAATGAGCATAACCAGGAGATCATTAAATATAGCAACAACAAGACTACAATGATCAATTCTGATGGATGTAGATCCTTTCAACAATGAGAAGATTTAAACCAATTCCACTTTTTCAGAGATGAAAAGAGCCATCCTCACCCAGAAAGAGAACTTTGGGAACTAAGTCTGGACTACAACATAGCATTCTTATTCTCTCTGTTGTTGTTTGCTTGCATTTTGTTTTCTTCCTTCTTAATCTGATTTTTCTTGTGCAGCAAAATAACTGTATAAATTTGTATACACATATTGGATTTAATATATATTTTAACTCATTGAACATGTATTGGACTACTTGCCAGCTAGGGGAGGGGGTGGGGGGAAAAGGGGGAAAATTTGGATCAAAAGGTTTTGCAAGGGTCAGTGTTGAAAAATTTCCCATGCATATGCTTTCTAAATAAAAGCTTAAATTAAAAATAATAAGAAAAAATAAAAAGCTAACTGAAGAAAACAATTCACTAAAATTAGAATTGAACAAAGGGAAGTGAATGATTCAATGAAACATCAAGAATCAATAAAATAAAACCAAAAAAAGCAAACAAATAAAAGAAAATTTAAAATACCTTATCGGAAAAACAACTGACATGGAAAACAGATCCAGGAGAGACAATCTAAGAATTATTGTACTAAGACAATACCTTTCAAAAAATTATCAAGGAAAATTCCCTGATGTACATGAATCAAAGTCTAAAGTAGTTATTGAAAGAATCCCCTCATCATTTCCTGAAAGAGACCTCAAAATGAAAACTTGAAGGAATATTGTAGCTAAATTTCAGAATTATTAGATCAAGGAGCAAATGGTGTGAGCAGCCAGAAAGAAACAATTTAAATATCAAGAAACCACAATCAGGATTATTCAATACCTAGGAGCTTCCACTTTAAAGGACTGAAAACCTGGAATATAATGGAGGGCAAAGAAGTTTGAACCATACTTAACAATCAACTATTCAGCAAAATAAAGCATTATCTTTGGGGAAAAGCAGGACATTCAATAAAATAGGGAATTTTCATTTATTTTGGATAAAAGACCAGAACGGAACAGAAAATTTCACTTTCAAATACAGAACTCAAAAGAAGCATAAAAAAGTAAAAACAGAAAGGAAAAAAAAACTATCTTTTTAAAAGATTAAAATGTTTACATTCCTAGATGGTAAGATTATATGTTTAACTGTTGAAAACTGCATCTATGTTTTGAGGTATACTTAAAGGTTTAGTTTTTATTTGACTTTACTTTTATGATATAAAAAAGAAACTATGTTTGGAAAATGGATTCTACTGGAAGAAGAGAAAGAGGGATATAAAATGGGGCAAATTATATCACACGAAGAGGGGGAAAAAGACTACCTATTACAATTGAGAGAATGAACAGATGTGGATCTCTGATCATATTTGACGCAAAGAGAATATCAAACATATTTAGTTTGATAAAAAAAAAAAAAAAAAAAAAAAAAAAAAAAAAAAAAACTTGTCTCATCTTACAGGGACGTAGGAGGAGAAAGAGGAAAGGAAAGGAGTAAGTAATAAAAGGGTGAACAGAAATAGAAGGAGAAAGGAATAAGAAAGGGGAAAGGGCTGTAAAAGAGGAAAGCAGATTGAGGGAGGTGGTGGTCAAAAGCAAAACACTAATGAAGAGGGAAAGGGGAAAAGGAAAGAGAAAAGAATAACTTGGAGAAAATAAGATGGTAGAAAATAAAGTTAGTAATTTTAATTATCAATGCGAATGGAATGAACTCTTCCATAAAATGGAAATGGATAGAAGACTGGATTAAAAGCCAGAATCCTACAATATATTGTTTATAAGAAACACATTTAAAAGAGTGAAACGTTCAGAATAAAGGTAAAAGGCTGGAACAGAATTTATTGTGCTTCAGCTGAAGTAAAAACAAACAAACAAACAAACAAACAAAACAACAATAGGAGCACCAATCCTGATCTCAGATCAAGTAAAAGCAAAAATAGATCTAATAAGAAGATATAAGGGAGAAAAACTATATTATCCTAAAGAGTCACATAAATAATGAAGTAAAATCAATACTAAATACATATGCACCAGTGATATAGTATCCAAGCTCCTAGAGGAGAAGTTAAGTGAAGAAATAGATAACAAAACTATACTAGTGGGAATCTCACAACCTTGCTCTCTCAGATCTAGATAAATTGAACCACAAAAGAAATTAGAAAGAAGGTAAGGAAGTAAACTGAATTTTAGAAAAGTTAGCTATGATAGATCTTTGTCGAAAACTGAATGGGGTAAAAAATGAATATACTTTTTTCTTGCTGGTAGATGGAAGCTACACAAAAATTGATCATGTATTAGGGTATAAAAAACTTCAAAATCAAATGCAGAAAGGTATAATAGTAAATGCATTTTTTTCAGATCATGCTGCAATAGAAATTACATGTAATAAAAAGCCAGAGAAAAATAGACCAAAATTCATTAGAAACTAAACTATCTAATTTTAAAAAATGATTAGTAAAACAACAAATCGTAAACAAAGTGATAATTGGATCCAAGAGAAAGACAATAATGAGACAATAGACCAAAATTTATGGGATGCAACCAAAACAGTTCTTAGAGAAATTTTTATGTCTCTAGATGTTTATTTGAATAAAATATAGAAAAAGAAAAAGAAACTTAATGTATTGGACTTGCAAGTAAAAAAACTAGGAAAATGAATAAAATTAAAGCCCTCCAAATAAACACCGAATTTGAAATTCTGAAAATAAAAAGGAAGATTAACCAAATTGGAAATAAGAAAACTATTGAAATAATAAATAAAACCAAAGAGTTGGTTTTATGAAAAAACTAAGAAAATTAATAAGTCTTTAGTTAATTTCATTAGAAAAAGGAAAGAAGAAAATTAACTGGCTAGTATCAAAAATGAAAAGAGGAAACCAATAAAGAGAAAATTAAAGCCACAATTAGGAACTATTTTGCTCAACTGTCTGCCAATAAGTCTGATAATATAAGTGATTAATACTTTAAAATATAGATTTCCTAGATCAGGGGTTCTCAAACTACTGCCCGCAGGCCAAATGCGGCCCACTGAGGACTTTTATGTACCCCGCAAGGTTATGGCAAATGTGCTCAGAGGTGGAGACAGAGTGTGAGTTTATGTTTTTACTATAGTCCAGTCCTCCAACAGTCTGAGGGACAGTGAACTGGCCCTCTATTTAAAAAGCTTGAGGACCACTGTCCTATATTAATAGAGGAGAAAATAAATTATTTAAATAGTTCCATTTTAGAAAAAAGGAATTGAACAAGCTACTAAGAAACTTCCTAAGAAAAAAATATCCTGGGCCACAGTAGATTTACAAGTGTATTCTGCCAAACATGAATTCCAATACTATGCAAATTATTTGGAAAAAAAGGGAAAGAAGTTCTACCAATTTCTTATTATATTTGTGTTATAATTGCTGCGGTTACCTAAACCAGGTAGGGTCATAACAAAGAAAGAAAATTAAATTTTCTAATGAATATCAAAGCAAATATCTGAAATAAAATATTGGTAAAGACATTATAGAAAGTTAACACTATGATAATACACCATGACCAAGTAGGATTTATAGCAGTAATGCAGGGCTTGTTCAGTATTAGAAAAACTATTAGCATAATTGACTATGTCAAATAACTAACTAACAGAATCCTAGGATTATTTCAATAGATACAGAAAAAAGCATTTGACAAAACTGAGCAACTATTGGTATTTTTTTTTGTTACTGATTTATTTTTTATTTATTTATTTTTCTCTTTTAATATGATTTTTCTTGAGCAGCATGATAAAAGAGAAATATGTTTAGAAGAATTGCACACATTAAAACTATATTGGATAACTTGTTGCTTAAGGAAGAAGGGTAGAAGGAAGAGAAGGAAAAATAGAACATAAGATTTTGCAAGAAAAAAGTTGAAAATTATCTTTGCATATATATTGAAAATATTAAAAATATTTTGTGAATTTCTCCAGTAGTCTGAAACTTTACTTAAGCTATTAACTGTTTCAATAATATCCTTTGTTCATCCCTTAGGATTTTCTAACCAAACCAGGTTATCATGGAGTTTAGTTTACTTTTTACCCACCATTTTACATTAACTTTCTTTCTGTAATCTCATTGGTATTGTTAATATTCCTAAAACTATATTGAACAATTGCTTTATTATATTTCTTGGGCTAACTTCTAGTGTCTCTTCATTATTATTTTTTAATAATTTTATAATCATAAGATTTTTTTGACAGTAGATATGCACAGGTAATTTTTTTTTACAACATTATCCCTTGTACTCCCTTTTGTTCCAAATTTTTCCCCTCCTTCCCTCCACCCTAGATGGCAGACATTCCCATACATATTAAATATCTTATAGTATATCCTAGGTAAAATATATATGTGCAGAACCGAATTTTGTTGTTGTTGCAAAGGAAGAATTGGATTCAAAAGGTGAAAATAATCTGGGAAGAAAAACAAAAACAAAAACAAAAAAATGCTCTCAGTTTACACTCATTTCCCAGTGTTCCATTTCTGGGTGTAGTTGATTCTGTCGATCATTGATCAATTGGAATTGGATTAGCTCTTCTCTATATTGAAGATATCCACTTCCATTAGAATACATCTTCATACAGTATCATTGTTAAAGTGTATAATGATCTCCTAGTTCTGCTCGTTTCACTCAGCATCAGTTGATGCAAGTCTCTCCAAGCCTCTCTGTATTCCTCCTGTTGGTCATTTCTTACAGAACAGTAATATTCCATAACATTCATATACCATAATTTACCCAACCATTCTCCAATTTATGGACATGCATTCATTTTCCAGTTTCTAGCCACTACAAAAAGGGCTGCCACAAACATTTTGGCACATACAGGTCCCTTTCCGTTCTTTAGTATTTCCTTGGGATATAAGCCCAGTAGTAGCACTGCTGGGTCAAAGGGTATGCACATTTTTATAACTTTGATAATTTTTAGGCATAGTTCCAGATTACTCTCTAGAATGGTTGGATTCTTTCAAAACTCCACCAACAATGCATCAGTGTCCCAGTTTTCCCACAGCCCCTCCAACATTCATCATTGTTTGTTCCTGTCACCTTAGCCAATCTGACAGGTGTGTAGTGGTATCTCAGAGTTGTTTTAATTTGCATTTATCTGATCAATAGTTATTTGGAACACTCTTTCATATGAGTGGAAAGTTTTAATTTCATCATCTGAAAATTGTCTGTTCATATCCTTTGACCATTTATCAATTGGAGAATGGCTTGATTTCTTATAAATTAAAGTCAATTCTCTATATATTTTGGAGATGAGGCTTTTATCAGAACCTTTAGCTATAAAAATGTTTTCCCAATTTGTGACTTCCTTTCTAATCTTGTTTGCATTAGTTTTGTTTGTGCAGAAACTTTTTAATTTGGTGTAATCAAAATGTTCTATTTTGTGATCAATAATGATCTCTGGTTCTCCCTTGGACACAAACTCTTTCCTCATCCACAAGTCAGAGAGGTAAACCATCCCATGTTCCTCCAAATTATTTGTGATTTCGTTCTTTATGCCTAAATCTTGGACCCATTTTGATCTTATCTTAGTATGTGGTGTTAAATGTGGGTCCATGCCTAGTTTCTGCCATACTAATTTCCAGTTTTCCCAGCAATTTTTGTAAAATAATGAATTCTTATCCCAAAAGTTGGGATCTTTGGGTTTGTCAGACACTAGATTGCTATTTGTATTCACTATCTTGCCCTGTGAACCTAACCTATTCCACTGATCAACTAGTCTATTTCTTAGCCAATACCAAATGGTTTTGGTGACTGATGCTTTATAATGTAGTTCTATATCAGGTACAGCTAGACCACCTTTATTTATTTTTTTTTCATTACTTCCCTTGAAATTCTCAACCTTTTGTTGTTCCATATGAATTCTGTTTTTATTTTTTCTAGGTCATTAAAATAGTTTCTTGGAAGTCTGATTGGTATAGCACTAAATAAATAGATTAGTTTAGGGAGTATTGTCATCTTAATTATATTCCTTTGGCCTATCCAAGAGCACTGCATATATTTCCAATTATTTAAATCTGACTTTATTTTTGTGGCAAGTGTTTCGTAATTTTGCTCATATAATTCCTGACTCTCCTTGGGTAGATATATTCCCAAATATTGTATACTATTGACCGTTATTTTGAATGGAATTTCTCTTTGTATCTCTTATTGTTGCATTTTGTTGGTGATATATAAAAATGCTGAAGATTTATGTGGATTTATTTTGTATCCTGCAACTTTGCTAAAGTTCTGAATTATTTTTAATAGCTTTTTAGCAGAGTCTTTGGGGTTCTCTAAGTATACTATCATGTCATCTGCAAAGAGTGATAGTTTGATTTCCTCATTTCCTACTCTAATTCCTTGAATCTCTTTCTCAGCTCTTATTGCCGAGGCTAGCGTTTCTAGTACTATATTGAATAGCAATGGTGATAGTGGGCAACCTGGTTTCACTCCTGATCTTACAGGGAAAGGTTCCAGTTTATCACCATGACATATGATGTTTGCTGATGGTTTTAAATATATGCTCCTTATTATTTTAAGGAATAGTCCATTTATTCCTATACTCTCAAGTGTTTTTAGTAGGAATGGATGTTGGATTTTATCAAATGCTTTTTCTGCATCTATTGAGATGATCACATGTTTTTTATGAATTTTATTATTAATATGGTCAATTATACTAATAGTTTTCCTAATATTAAACCAGCCCTGCATTCCTGGTATAAATCCCACTTGGTCATAGTGTATTATCCTGGGGATGATTTTCTGAAGTCTTTTTGCTAATATCTTACTTAAGATTTTTGCATCAATATTCATTAAGGACCATTCATTGGTCTATAGTTTTCTTTCTCGGTTTTCAATCTACCTGGTTTAGGTATCAGTATCATGTCTGTGTTATAAAAAGGAATTTGGTAGGACTCCTTCAATCCCTATTTTTTCAAATAGTTTCTATAGCATTGGAGTTAGTTGTTGTTTAAATGTTTGGTAGAATTCACATATAAATCCATCTGGTCCTGGGGATTTTTTCTTACGGAGCTGGTTAATAGCTTGTTCTATTTCTTTTTCTAAGATGGGACTATTTAGACTACTTACTTCTTCCTCTGTTAATCTGGGCAAGCTATATTTTTGAAGGTATTCTTCCATTTCTTTTAAGTTATCAAATTTATTGGCATAAAGTTGAGCAAAATAGCTCCTGACTATTGTTCTAATTTCCTCTTCATTCGTGGTGAGTTCTCCCTTTTCATTTTCAAGACTAACAATTTGCTTTTTTTCTTTCCTTTTTTAAATCAGATTTACTAAGGGTTTGTCTATTTTGTTGGTTTTTTCATAGAACCAACTCTTAGTTTTATTAATTCAATAGTTTCTTTACTTTCAATTTTATTTATCTCACCTTTTATTTTTAGAATTTCAAGTTTCATGTTTGTCTGAGTGTTTTTAATTTGTTCCTTTTCTAGCAATTTTAGTTGTAAGCCCAATTCATTGACCCTCTCTTTCTCTATTTTATGCAAGTAGGCTTGTAGAGATATAAAACTTTCCCTTATTAATGCATTGGCTGTATCCCACACATTTTGGTATGATGTCTCATTATTGTCATTTTCTTGGGTGAAGTTATTAATTATGTCTATGATTTGCTGTTTTACCCAATCATTCTTTAGTATAAGATTATTTAGTTTCCAATTATTTTTGGTCTATTTTCCCTTGGCTTTTAATTAAATGTAATTTTAATCACATTGTAGTCTGAAAATGATGCATTTACTATTTCTGCCTTACTGCATTTGATTTTGAGGTTTTTATGTCCTAGTATATGATCAATTTTTGTACAGGTTCCATGAACTGCTGAGAAGAAAGTATACTTTCTGTCTCCATTTAGCTTTTGCCAAAGATCTATCATATCAAACTTTTCTAGTATTCTATTTACCTCTTTGACTTCTTTCTTATTTATTTTGTGGTTTGATTTATCTAATTCTGAGAGTGCAAGGTTGAGATCTACCACTATTATAGTTTTGCTGTCTATTTCTTTTTGCAGCTCTCTTAATTTCTCTTTTAAGAATTTAGATGCTGCACCACTTGGTGTGTATATGTTTAATATTGATATTGCTTCAATATTGATGCTGCCCTTTAGCAGGATATAATGCCCTTCCTTATCTCTTTTAATTAGATCAATTTTTGTTTTTTCTTGATCTGAGATGAGGATGGCTACTCCTGCTTTTTTGGTTTTGCCTGAAGCATAATAGATTCTGCTCCACCCTTTTACTTTTAGTTTGAATGTATCACCCTGTTTCAGGTGTGTTTCCTGTAAACAACATATAGTAGGATTCTGGCTTTTAATCCAGTCTGCTAACTGCTTCCTCTTTATGAGGGAGTTTAACCCATTCATATTTATGGTTAGAATAACTAATTCTATATTGCTTGCCATCCTGTTCACCCCTGCTTATGCTTTTCTCCTTTGCTTCCCTCTTACCCCCCTACCCTGTATTAAACTTGTGAACACCACTTGCTTTTCACAGCCCTCCATTTTTAGTATCCCTCACCCACCTTAAAGTTCCTCTTCCTATTTTACCCCTTTTTCTCACAATTTCTGTATTGCCTTCCCCTTAGCTTACTCCTTCCCTCTCACTTTTCAATGAAGTAGAATTTTCACCGTAAATTGAATATGTCTATTGATACACACTATGTTCATCTCCCTCCTTTCTTTCTCTCAGATATAATAGGTTACCTTTGCCTCTTCATGAGATGTAGTATCACCACTTTACCCTTTTTTATGATATAATTTCCTTTCCACCTCTAGTTTCTAGGACAAATTATATATGTGTTCTTTACATATCTTTATGGCGGTAATATAGTCCTCAAGGTTTCTTTTTATCTTTAATGAAATCTCTTGAGTTCTGTATTTGAAGATCAGACATTTTGTGTAGGTCTGGTTTTTTCATCAAGAATAGATGGAATAAATCAGTGGAATAAGTTGGATTCATCTGATGGTTCTTGAACTTGCCCAAAATATTTCTTGCATTTTGATTTTAGGGTCCCTTTCAGTAGATGATCAATGAATTTTTCAATGTCTATTTTACCCTCTGTTTCCAAAATGTCTGGGCAGTTCTCTTTGATAATTTCCTCGAAAATAGCTTCCAAGCTCTTTTTTTCCTCACATTTTTCAGGGAGTCTGATTATTCTCAAATTGTCTCTCCTGGATCTGTTTTCCAGGTCTGTTGTCTTTCCAACAAGTTACTTGACATTCTTTTTTTTTGTTTTTGTTTTTTTTTTTTAATTTTTTCTTATATATATATATATTTTATAATATTATCCCTTGTATTCATTTTTCCAAATTATCCCCCCCTCCCTCCACTCCCTCCCCCCGATGACAGGCAATCCCATACATTTTACATGTGTTACAATATAGTCTAGGTACAATACATGTGTGTAAATACCATTTTCTTGTTGCACAATAAACTTTAGATTCCAAAGGTACATGTAACCTGGGCAGACAGATATTAGTGCTAACAATTTACATTCACTTCCCAGTGTTTCTTCTCTGGGTGTAGCTACCTCTGTCCATCATTGATCAACTGGAAGTGAGTTGGTTTTTCTTTATGTTGAAGATTTCCACTTCCATCAGAATACATCCTCATACAGTATTGTTGTTGAAGTGTACAGTGATCTTCTGGTTCTGCTCATTTCACTCAGCATCAGTTGATTTAAGTCTCTCCAAGCCTCTCTGTATTCTTCCTGCTGGTCATTTCTTACAGAGCAATAATATTCCATAACCTTCATATACCACAATTTACCCAACCATTCTCCAACTGATGGACATCCATTCATCTTCCAGTTTCTAGCTACAACAAAATGAGCTGCCACAAACATTTTGGCACATATATGTCTCTTTCCGCTCTTTAGTATTTCTTTGGGATATAATCCCAGTGTTACTTGACATTCTTTTCAATTGTTTCATTTCTCTGGGTTTGCTTGACTACTTCTTGGTTTCTTCTTGATTCGTTCATTTCCACTTGTTTGAGTCTAATTTTCAATGATGTATTTTCTTCACTCACTTTTTTTATATCTTTTTGTAATTGTCCAATTGAGTTTTTAAGTGAGTTTTTTCTTCTATGGAATTTTTTTTCCCATTTCATCCATTTTATTTTTTAGAAAGCTGTTTTATTTTTCCAGCTCACTAATTTTATTTCTCAATGATTTGTTCTCTTTATCCACTCTGAATGACTTCTCAAGGCTCTCTTGCCAAGCTTCCCTTTCCTTTTCCCATTTCTTTTCTAGCTCTCTTGTGAGAGCCTTTTTGATGACCTCTACAAGATTATTTTGTATTGAAGAGCAGCTCATATCCCCCTTAGGGGATTCCTCTGGAGACAATCTGCTTTTAGTGTCCTCAGTATTTGAAGTCTGCTCTCTTTCCATATGGAAGCTGTCAATGGTTAGAGCCCTTTTGAATTTTTTTGTTCATTTTGTCAGAGCAGGACTCAAAGAAAACAAATTGATAAGAGAAACAATTGGTCTGTTTCTGGGAGGGATGGGGCTAGATGGTGTTACTGGGCTTTCTCACTATACTGAGGGAGACAGCAGTAAGGCACTAACAGGACAGTGATGGCTGCACTGAGTCTGTGCTCTGAGGCTCTGAGAACGCGCTGAGTCACTCCAGGTGGGGGTGGGGGTGGCTGGGTCAGGAGAGATGCTAGCTTTCAGGGGTTTTATGCCTCACCTACTGTAATTACACCTTCTCTGCTTCTTCTGGCTTGCTGCCAAGACAGAGTATCCACACTGGGATAAAAGTCTTCTTGCAGAATCGATAGAGATCACACCCTTCTCCCCTCCAGTCTGCAGTGTGAGCTGCCTGTTTTGCTCTTGCTGCCTGCCCTCAGTCTGTGCCCAGTCTGTTCGACCCTCCCCCAAGCAATCACAGACCTTCTCTGGCAGATTTCAAGGATGTCTTCTGTTGGTGATTATTTGTGGGTTTCTTTTCTGGTCAAGCATTAACTCTGAGGCTTGTCATGAACTAAGTCCTGAGAGAAAACATGGAGCTCAAGCAGCTCTCTGCCTCCACACTGCCATTATGGCTGGAAGTCCCCACCTATTGCTATTAAAAATACTTGAGAACATAAGAATGAATGGAGGTTTCTGTAAAATGATCAATAGTATGTACCTAAAACCATCAGCAAGCATCATATGTAAATAAAATAGAAGCAGTCCTAATAAAATTGTGGTAAAACAAGGTTTTCCACTAACATCATTCATATTTAATATTGTATTAGAAATATTAGCTTTAGTAATAAAAGAAGAAAAAGAAATTAAAGGAATTAGAGTAGGTAATGAGAAAACAAAATTATCATCTACAGATAATATGATGATATACATAGAGAATCCTAGAGAATCAAGTGAAAACTACTAGAAACAATTCACAACTTTAGAAAAGGTTTTATTTACAAAATAAATCCATGTAAATCATTGATATTTCTATATGTTACCAACAAAGTCCAGCAACAAGAGATATAAACAGAAATTCCATTTAAAATAACTGTAAATAGTATAAAGTATTTGGGAGTCTACCTTCCAAGGCAAAGTCAGGAACTATATGAATATGATTACAAAGTACTTTCTACACAAATAAATTCAGATTTAAACAATTGGAAGGATATCAAATGCTCATGGGTAAATTGAGTTAACATAATGAAAATGACAATTCTATCTAAATTCATCTACTTGTTTATTTCTATATCAATCAAATTGGCAATAAACTACTCTGCAGAACTAGAAAAATAATAACCAAGTTCATCTGAAATAATAAAAGGTCACAAATTTCAAGGGAATTAATGGAGGAAATCATAAATAATGGTGACTTACCCGTGCTAGACTTAAAACTATATTATAAAGTAATCATTATCAAAACCAATTAATACTGACTAAGAATAAGAATAATGAATCAGTGGAATAAGTTGGATTCAAAAAATACAATAGTGAATGACTACAGTAATCTAGTGTTTGATTAAACCCAAAGACCCTAACTTCTGGGATAAGAACTTGCCATTTGCAAAACTTGCTGCGAAATTGAAAATTGGAAAATAGTATGACAAACTAGGAAGAGACCAATACCTAACATCCTATACCAAGATAAGTTCAAAATGGGTTCATGGTTTAGACATAGAGAGTGATTTTATAAGCAAATTAGAAGAACAAAGAATAGTCTACCTCTCACATTTTTGGAGAAGGAAGGAATTTATGGCCAAAGAAAAACTATAGTGCATTATTAAATGCAAAATGGATAATTTTGACTATAGCAAATTATAAAGCTTTTGTGCAAGTAAAACCTGTGCAGACAAGATTAGAAGGGAAGCAGAAAACTGGGAAAAAATTTACATCCAAGGATTCTGTAATGCCTTATTTCTAAAATATATAGATAATTGTTTCAAATTTAAGAGAATATAAACCATTCTCCAATTGAGAAATGATCTCAAGATATGAGCAGACAATTTTCAGACAAAAAAAATTAAAACCATTTCTAGTCATGAAAAAATTCTCTAAATCACTATTGATCAGAAAATGCAAATTTAGAAAACTCTGAGGTAGTACTACATTTCTCAGATTTGCTAAGATGACAAGAAAATATAACGATAAATGTTGGAAAGATTATGGGAAAATTGGGACACTAATACATTCTTGGTGAAGTTGTGAATTGATCCAACCATTTTGGAGAGCAATTTGGAACTATGTCCAAAGGACTATCAAACTGTGTGCACCCTTTGATCCAGCAATGTCTCTACTGGCCCTGTATCCCAAAGAGATCATAAAAGACAGAAAAAAAAACTACATGTGCAAAAATATAGCAGTCATCTTTTTTTTTTTTTTTTTTTACTGGCAAGGAACTGGAAACTGAGCAGATCCCCATTAGTTGAATAAGTTATAGTATATTAATGTTTTTGTTCTTTAAAAAATGATCATCCAGAACAGACAATTCTCAGAGGAAGAAATTGAAACTATATCCACTCACATGAAAGAGTGTTCCAAATCACTACTGATCAGAGAAATGCAAATTAAGACCACTCTGAGATACCACTACACACCTGTCAGATTGGCTAAGATGACAGGAACAAATAATGATAAATGTTGGAGGGGATGTGGGGAAATTGGAACACTAATACATTGCTGGTGGAGTTGCGAAAGAATCCAGCCATTCTGGAGAGCAATCTGGAATTATGCCCCAAAAGTTATCAAACTGTGCATACCCTTTGACCCAGCAGCGCTACTACTGGGATTATATCCCAAAGAAATACTAAAGAGCGGAAAGAGTCATATATGTGCCAAAATGTTTGTGGCAGCTCTTTTTGTTGTAGCTAGAAACTGGAAGATGAATGGATGTCCATCAGTTGGAGAATGGTTGGGTAAATTGTGGTATATGAAGGTTATGGAATATTATAGCTCTGTAAGAAATGACCAGCAGGAGGAATACAGAGAGGCCTGGAGAGACTTAAATCAACTGATGCTGAGTGAAATGAGCAGAACCAGAAGATCACTGTACACTTCAACAACAATACTGTATGAGGATGTATTCTGATGGAAGTGGAAATCTTCAACATAAAGAAGATCCAACTCACTTCAAGTTGATCAATGATGGACAGAGGTAGCTACACCCAGAGAAGAAACACTGGGAAGTGAATGTAAATTGTTAGCACTAATATCTGTCTGCCCAGGTTGCATGTACCTTCGGATTCTAATGTTTATTGTGTAACAAGAAAATGATATTCACACACATGTATTGTACCTAGACTATATTGTAACACATGTAAAATGTATGGGATTGCCTGTCATCGGGGGGAGGGAATAGAGGGAGGGGGGGTAATTTGGAAAAATGAATACAAGGGATAATATTATATAAAATATATATATATATATATATATATATATATATATATATATATATATATATATATATATATATATATATATATATATAATAAAAAAAAATGATCATCCAGCATGATTTCTGAAAGGTCTGAAAGAACTTAAATGAATTGATGCTAAGTGAAGTGTCTAGAAGCAAGAGATCATTGTACACACCAACAACATGATTATGAGATGATCAGTTCTCATGGATGTGGCTCTTTCCAACAATGAGAGGATTCAGTCCAATTCCAGGAGGATTGTGATGGAGAGAGCCATCTGCATCCTGAAAGAGGACTGTTGAGACTGAATGTGGATTATAACATAGTATTTGTATCTTTTTTTCTTAGTGTTGGCTTACTTTTTTATTTTCTTTCTCTTTTTTATCATTGTTTTCATCTGATATTTCTTTGCAGCATGATAAATGTAGAAATATGTATACAAAACTATATGTTTAATATATATTAGATTATTTGCTGTTTAAGGAGGTGGTTGGGGAAAGGTGAAATAAATTTTGGAACACAAGTTTTTACAAGGGTGAATACTGAAAACTATTTTTGCATATATTTTGAATTTTTTTAATCTATTTTTTTAAAAGAAGAGACCATTGGGTCTGGATTATTTGTACAACAAATTGTGGATAAGACATTTTAGTTAATTCTCATGACATCAAAACCTTTCTAAAACAGAAATTATGTGCTGAAGAAAAAGCAACTTCAGCTGTCTCCATATTCTGTAACATTATAAACCCCAATGAAGGTTTAAAAAATTAATTTATGCTTACCTTGAGCTCATTCAAACACTTCCTCCTTAACTGCCTAGCACACTATAGAAAGACTAGACTGTGTCACTCACAAACTTGTAAACAAGATAACACTTCACAATCAGATGTCCTCTCCGTCTTTTCAATGCATGGAGGCCAAACTTTAGAATGCAGAAGTGTTCTGAGGCCTTGGTGGTTGCACTATTTCAGCATTCTTTGCTACAAAACATCATCTGTATTAGACCAGCACAACAAAAGGGAAAGAGACTCATTTGAGAAATTAAAGGGAACTCAACCCCATACTCTTAATACATTGTCCCTCACTCCTTTCTAAGAAATCTTTGGAAATTTAAACTTCAAATAACAGTAATCATTTAAGACTGCAAAAGACTGAACTCTTGGGCAAAATAATTTAGGAATACAGGGAACTGAATAAGATGCCTGGTGTAGAGTGTAGCATGACAACCTTGAGACAATCCGTCCCCAAGCAGGGGCCAGTCACGATGGGCAGAAATCTAGGCTAGTGAACCATGCATTGCTCAGTGACATGAGGCTTGTGTATCTTGAGGCTTGGAATCCAGCCCATGGGAAACAATCTTACAGGTGAGGGAATCTGAGAGCTAGAAGTAAGGAAAAATAAACAGGGTAAAAAAGCATTCACATTACCAAAAATCTTAGAAGAAAAAAAAATAATTTGAGTTTAAGCAGAGAAAACATCAACTGGAGAAAGAAATATGGTTTCCAGCCCTAGTAAACAACTTCAGGCATCTATGAACAAATATTTCAAATAAAAGCAAAAAAAAAAAAAAATGAGAGAACTATGTGGAATTTGAAAAAAAAAAAAAAAAAAAAAAAACAAGGGACCACAATAAACTGTTTCTAAATAGTATAAAAGAAAAAAAAGATTTGTGAACAAATGTAAGGATCTGGAAAAGTACCTTGCATAGTTCAATGAGTAAGTAAAAATGCCTTAATGCCTGAGGTACCTGGATGTGAGTTAGCAGGGACCCCCTTGTAAGCAGGAACTCTAGTTGCACTGAGAACACATCATCAATGGGAGATGTCTACTTCTCTTATTGTGACCTCATAGACCCTATATGTAGTGGGGACCGGGAAGAAGGGGGAGTGTAGAGGAGTGCTGAGAGAGAGCAGGATGTGAGAGGATGGAATAAAGCCTTGAGGTCACAAGCAGCTGTGTCTTGGTATTCTATTGAACAAGAACCACTGCTACATGAGGCAGTGGCTAGAGATGTCAGAAGGCCTGGGATTAGGTTAAGATTGGCAATCAGTAACCTCTGAGGGGGAGGTTACAACCAAAATTCAAGGTTTACAGCAGACATAATTGGTAGAATTGAAAAGTTTGAATCCATGATGGCAATATTCATGAAACAAAAAGAGAGACAGATAGACAGAGACAGAGAAAGAGACAGAGACAGAGATACAGAGAGATGCAGAGAGAAAGAGAGAGAACAATGGATTACAGAGGCAAATGCATAAATGGGAAGGACAATCTACAAGAAAAAAAATGAAAAAAAATTAACTTTAAAATGTTTACTTTGTAAGTAAAACACTGATCTAAAGATAAGCTAAGGATTATATGGTCTCTCTAAAGAGCACAAGACAAAAAAAAAAAAATCTGAGTACTACAATATAAAAAATAAACTAAGAAAACTATCTAAAATTCTGAAGATGGAAGCCAAAATGCCAATTGAAAGAATTTATAATTACATCTTGTGTATTTCTATACATTTCTATACATGCAAGCCTTCAAATGCTAAGATATGTACTAGTTGAAGTTAATAATTCAACACAAAGACCACATATTCTCTAAGTGACGAGGAGAAAAGTCTTCAACTATAAAATAAAGAAAATGCAAATTACATAAGACAAATCTGTACTCATCAGAAATCATGAGATGGAATGGAATAATGTGTTCTTAAGAGGAATGGAGCTCAGGATTCAGTGTAGGCCAACTTATCCTTCAAATGTGAATCTAATCATACCTGCAAAAAATGTAATTACAAAAATAAACATTCTTAGATTTAAAAATACCAGAAAATATTGCTTCTGGAAAAGGAAATACAAAAAGGGTAAAAGAATGGAACTGCAACAGGATGGCAGCAAAGAAACTAATAAAATATTTGTTTATAAATGGAGAGAAGACAGACATTAAGGTGAAAGAGAGAGTATTTTGCAAGGTCAGTATAGTCTTTCACATGCAAGAACTTTTTTTTTTTTTTTTTTTTTTTTCTGGGAGTGAGGTAAGAATTAGCAATTTGTTTTCCCCTCCCCTCCCCCCCCCCCCAGCCCCGGGTGTAAGGAACAGTGGAAAAAGGGAACCAAAGGACCAAACTCTATGTGATAGTGGCAGAAACCAACCAAAATGGAGATCCCAGAATGGATACCAAGAAACTATCTCAGCCAGTAAATGCTTGTTTTTCTTGACAAGCAGAGAGAAATATTCATATATTAGAGAAAAAAAATATTCATTTCTCCAATATATTTAAATATTATACATCATAAACAAGTTGAAATTCACTCCTGGTTTGGTGATCAAGGAGATGGCCCGATGGCATATTTTATATTATTCATTATCTATGTATTAAGCTAAATATGGAAAAGCAGAATTGGACCTTTTCCCCCCTCTCTTTTTCTTAGAACAGGAGATTATATATCATGCTTTTAGTTCTAACTTACTGAATGAGGCTTCCTGAGTGGACTAGAAGAGAACGTCTCCATCCTAGTCAGTCTAGGAGGCAGAGTGCTCTGGGAGGTTTTCCACTAAACTACTCTCTGGATGGGAAGCACATGAATGATAATTACATAAGACATATGGACTCTACAGTAATGCCTGAGAGTTACATGTAAAATGTAAGAGAGGAAGAAGGAATAAATAGATTCCAATGTCTATTCTATCCTCCTTTAGGGGACATTTTTCCCTTGTGGAGTACTTATTTTGTCTTGTATTATATTCTTTAACTATTAGACTACTCACATCCCACAATCCTTTTTGTATCCTGTGTCCCCTACTTCTTTGTTCCTTGCTCAAACTGTCACCCATGCTTAAATGGAAATGAAGTTTGACTCACTACAATCAACATTTTTACTGCAAACTCCCCAAGCTAAGGACTGTCCACAATTTCATCTCTATATTCCAAGTTAAAGCAGTGCCACATAATAAAAGTTTGTGCTTAATATATGATCAGTGTCAGAGATAATATGTTTAATGCTGGAAAGTAGTTAATAAATTACCATGTTAAACTCCTAATTTTACAGATAAGGAACTGTGGTTTATATGTCTTTCTAATGGTTATATTGTTAATACCAAGCACCTATATTAAATTGCAATCCTTTAGGTCCAAGTCCAATGCTAGTACCCTTTCTTTTATCCTATTAAAACTTCATCTCACCATGTAGTGTAATGAAATAAAATGAATAGTTGTTTGTGTAACTGTTTCATTTACCTATACAGGCTAAAAGTACCTTAAAATGGGTCTATATCCTATCTATTTTTAGTCTTTTAAAAAATATATAGTAATCACCTTAGAGATAGTTGTTGAAATAAAATAAATTTTAATGTTTACCCAATCTTCTTTTAGACTTCTAGCTCTTAATATTCTGTTCCCTCAACCAACCCTTATCTACCCAAGCCTGTATTTTCTGACTTGTCTAATTGATACCTTATAATGTCCTTTAAGTCTTTTGTATTGAGTTATCTTCCATCATCCCATCATTCCCAGTAAAGGGCTTGCTGCTAGATGTTGAACAACTGATTCTACTGAAAAAAAAATAAAGACCTACAATATAGTTTTACCTTTAATCTGCACTAGTATCATTTAATCCATTATTTCCTTAAATCAAGAAAATAAGCAGAAAAATATATTCATATATCCATCCCTCTTTGTAACCATTGAGTAATTCTGAAATGTAAACAAATATTCAATATTTGAGAGTTATCATAATCTGGCTTCAGCATAACCCTGTCCAAAACATTCCATGAAACTGAAACTAACTCTTATTGAATTTTCTCCATACTTTTTGGGAGCAAGTTCTCTGTGACAATGAAGTTGAGAAATGAACTTTGTTTCTCAGGGGTTGGTATCTCTTCCCATGTATATAATATAATAAAGACTTTTAGGAGATAATAGCTTAACCTTGCAGCCTAGACATTACTTCAGCTCTATTTAATAGTGATTTGTCTCAGAACCTTTGAGTTTCCTGATACTTCCCTAACAACTCTATTCTTTTTTGAAACATTTTGTGAACTTATTCAATATGCTAGTAGTTCTGGTCCTGGGGATATTTTTTTCCTGATATCCATCTTGAATTTTCCTTGCTTTTATTTCACTTGTTTCATTCATTTTACATATTTATATATCCCCTGATATGCTATTACACATTTCATCTTTCTCCTTTAGTTTTAACACCTTTTTTTTGAGTAAACACTAACATATCTATTTCAGTTTTAATAACAATTCAATTGAGTCATTACTTACAAACTTGAAATATATGTTAATCCTTTCTGATCAGGCTATTTTATATTTTAATCAAGAGAGTTATTTTTGGGCAATCTCCTGCTGACTTATCTTTGCTGTGTCTGTCTGTGTGTGTGTGTATGTGTGTGTGTGTGTGTGTGTGTGTGTGTATGTATGTGTGTGTGCGCACATGTCATTTGATATTGCCAGGTTTGCTAAGGTCTCATCACTCTAATTTAGTAATAATAATAATTAAGTATGATGTTTTTGGCCATTCAGAGAGTGTCATATTCATACTGATACTGAATTCTTAGGTTCTGTGCAGCTGAATATCCTTAAAATAAATTGACCAATATTCCATACAAGTAGTCAATGAATCAAATATGTTCACTGATTTTGTACCACATATAGCAGGGCTTCTTAAACTTTTCCCTCTTGTAACCCTTTTCACATGACCCCATCTTGAATCTGATCCAAGGTTTTTCTGGCAGTGTTTATGCATGCACAGTGCAAAGTGTGCATGTTGTTTGTTCAGAGCTAAGGCAGTGGTTGAGTTGTCTGATGAAACACAAGTTAACACTGTCAGAAACATTTTAAATTCATTACACATTTGATTTTGAATTAATTTTTGTTGGTTAAACTCAGAAACCTTTTACTCTTGCCAAAACTTTGTGACCCTCCACGTTCACTTACATGATTCCATATGGGGTTTTATTGACCCACAGATTAAGAAACCTTAATATAAAGGACAATGTATGTATACAGAGAATCATGAGGTATCGCATCTGCCCTAAAGGAAGTCAAAGTTTTGGAGTGAAGCCAAGATGATGGAGTAGCAAAAAGAAATGCTGAAAGGAATCTTATATTCCTAAACAAAACCACAATAATCAAAACATAATCTTCAAATATTTAGAAAATTTGCTAGCCCAAATTCTGATTCGGTCATTTTTCCAGCTGGAAATGCAAATGGCATCTAGCCAATAGAGTGATACACAAATAATTCCAATATAGGGAGAAATTATGCAAGAAGGGCAAGAATATGAATGTTGGTACCAAGAAACATATTTTTCTCTTACTTTCCAGTTTCAGTTCACATATCCATGAGTAACTAAGGAGGTGATATGTCTATGGGCAGCAACCTAGGATGAAAAGATGTCATAGGTTATAGCCTATGTACAGAGAGAAGAGCAAGTTCAGAAGCAAGTAGTAGGTATGACTCAGACCTAACATAACTCTCTCCTAGAAGAGACCATTAAAAAGTTGAGAGTTTGAAGAAAAATGGAGAAAGGAAAGAGAAGCTATGACAGAGAATAACAACGTTCTGAAATTGGAGTTGGAAAAAATAAAGAATTCACAGGAGATTCAGGGAAACAAAATTTGTGAATTAGAAAAGGTTAAAAAATCACAGGAAAGTAGGATTTCTGAATTGGAAAAGATAAAAAATACTGAAGAAAGTAGGATTTCTGAATTGGAAAAGATAAAAAATACTCAAGAAAGTAGGATTTCTGAATTTGAAAAAGAAAATAATTCCCTAAAAAAATAGGGAAATGCAAAAAAAAACTTCAATAGGGCAAAATAATTCATTTGAAAACTCATTGGACATATATAAAAAGAACTAAAAAATGTGAATGAAGAAAATAACTCCTTAAAATTCAGGATGGAACAAATAGAAATGCATCATTCATTGAGAACCCAAGAATCAGTCAAACAAAACAAAAAAAAAAAAAAAAATGAAAAGCTGGAGAATAATGTCAAATAATTACTGGGAAAATCTATAGACCTGGAAAATAGATCTAGGAGAGATAATCTGAGGATCATTGGACTTCCTGAAAACTATGACCAAAAAAAGAGCCTAGATTCTATTTTATATGAAATCATCAAAGAGAACTGTGCAGAGATAATAGAAACAGAAGGGAAAATAGATGTCGACAGAATTCATCAAACATCTTCTGACATAGAACCTAAAAAAAGAACACCACGGAATATTGTGGCTAAGCTGCAGAATTACCACACAAAGGAGAAAATCTTGCAAGCAGCTAGAAAAAAAAAAAAAAAACAATTTAAATACCAAGGTGCCACAATAAGGGTCACACAAGATCTGGCTATATCCACATTAAAAGATAGAAGGGCCTGGAACCTGATATTCCAAAAGGCAAAAGACCAAGAATAAACTACCCAGCTAAATTTAGCTGGTCATTCAATGAAACAGAGGAATTACATTTGTTTCTAAGAAAAAAACCAGACTTAAAACAAAAAATTTGATCTACATCCACAAGACTGAAGAGAAACAGAAAAAGGTAAACAGAACTCTAGAGAACTGTATGTCTGTTGTGGATATAGAGAAAGTCCGCATGGATAATTTGATTTTACTGATATTAAAAAAGGGGAGAGTAGTAAAGGGAAGGGGATAGTATCAGAAAAAGGGGAAGGAGTGATAAAAAGAGGGAAACTACATCCCAAGAAGAAGCATAGAAAATATGCCATATCTGAGGGAATTTAGAGAGGGGGAGAAACATTGTGTGAATCTTACTCTCATCAGAAGAGGCTCAAAGAGTAAATAATTGATATATTTGTTTTTCAGAGAACTCTCTCACCTCATTAAAAGGGGAGAGAGGAAAAGGGAAAAGGAAAATGGAAATAAGGAAAGGGACTTGGAAGGAGGGGGGAGGGATACTAAAACAGGGAGGGCTGTGCATCATAAGTGGGGTCTATAAATTAAATATTGGGGAAGGTGTCCAGGGTGGTCAAGGGAAAAAGCATAATCTGGGAACAATATGATGGCAGGAAATATAGAATTAGTAATTTTAACTGTAAATGTAAATGGGATGAACTCTCTCATCAAACGGAGACGGATAGCAGATTGGATCAAAAGTCAGAACCCTACAATATGTTGTTTACAGGAAACACACTTAAAGCAGGAAGATACATACAGAGTAAAGGTAAAAGGTTGGAGCAGAATCTATTATGCTTCAGATAAAGCCAAAAAAGCAGGGGTAGCCATTCTTATCTCAGATCAAGCAAAAACAGAAGCTGATCTAATTAAAAGAGATAAGGAAGGAAACTATATCCTACTAAAAGGTAGCATAAACAATGAAGCCATATCAATACTAAACATATATGCACCAAGTGGTATAGCATCTAACTTTCTAAAGGAAAAGTTAAGAGAATTGCAAGAAGAAATAGACAGTAAAACTATAATAGTGGGAGATCTCAACCTTGCACTCTCAGATTTAGACAAATCAAACCACAAAGCAAATAAGAAAGAATTTAAACAAGTATTTAGAACATTAGAAAAAGTAGGTATGATAGATGTTTGGAGAAAACTGAATGGTGATCGAAAGGAATATACTTTCTTCTCAGCAGTTCATGGATCCTATATAAAAATTGACCATATATTAGGACATAAAGATCTCAAAATTAAATGTAGGAAGGCAGAAATAATAAATGCCCTCTTCTCAGACCACAATGCAATAAAAGCTACATTCAGAAAAAAGTTAGGGATAAATAGACCAAAAAGTAATTGGAAACTGAATAATCTCATCTTTAAGATGACTGGGTGAAACAGCAAATTATAGAAACAATTAATAATTTCACCCAAGATAATGACAATGATGAGACATCATACCAAAATCTGTGGAATGCAGCTAAAGCAGTAATAAGGGGAAATTTTATATCTTTAGAGGCTTATTTGAACAAAATGAAGAGAAGATTAATGAATTGGGCCTGCAACTTAAAAAGCTAGAAAAAGACCAAATTAAAAACGCCCAGCCAAAAATCAAACTTGAAATACTAAAATTAAAAGGAGAAATCAATAATATTGAAAGTATAAAACTATTGAATTAATAAATAAAACCAAGTGTTTGTTTTATGAAAAAAGCAAATAAAATAGATAAACCTTTGGTAAATCTGATCAGAAAAAAGAAAGAGGAAAATCAAATTGTTAGTCTCACAAATGAAAAGGGGGATCTTTCCACCAATGAAGAGGAAATTAGAGAAATAATAAGGAGTTACTTTGCTCAACTTTATGCCAATAAATTTGATAACTTAAGTGAAATGGATGACTTTCTCCAAAAATATAGGCTTCCTAGATTAACAGAGGAAGAAATAAATTGCTTAAATAGTCCCATTTCAGAAAAAGAAATAGAACAAGCTATTAATCAACTCCCCAGGAAAAAATCCCCGGGACCAGATGGATTTACATGTGAATTCTACCAAACATTTAAAGAACAATTAGCGCCAATGTTATATAAACTATTTGAAACACAGACATGGTACTGATACCTAAACCAGGTAGATCGAAAACTGAGAAAGAAAATTATAGACCAATTTCCTTAATGAATATTAATGCTAAAATCTTAAATAAGATATTAGCAAAAAGAATTCAGAAAATCATCCCCAGGATAATACACTATGATCAAGTAGGATTTATAGCAGGAATGCAGGGCTGGTTTAATATTAGGAAAACTATTAGTATAATTGACCATATTAATAATCAAATTAAAAAAAAAAACATATGATCATCTCAATAGATGCAGAAAAAGCATTTGATACAATCCAACACCATTCCTACTAAAAACGCTTGAGAGTATAGGAATAAATGGACTATTCCTTAGAATAATTAGGAGCATATATTTATGACCGTCAGTAAGCATAATATGCAACAGAAATAAACTGCAACCTTTCCCAGTAAGATCAGGAGTGAAACAAGTTTGCCCACTATCACCATTATTATTCAATATAGTACTAGAAACACTAGCCTTGGCAATTTGTCAATTTGTCTCTTGTCAATTTGTTTTCTTCAATTCCTACTCTGAGAAAATGAACAAAAAATTCAAAAGGGCTCTAACAATTGACAGCTTTTGTATGGAGAGGGAGCAGACTTCAAACACTGAGGCGACTAAAAACAGACTGTCCCCAGAGGAATCCCCTAAGAGGGATATGAGCTGCTCTTCAATACAAAAGAATCTCATAGAGGAAATCAAAAAGGCTCTCACAAGAGAGCTGGAAGAGAAATGGGAAAAGGAAAGGGAAGCTTGGTAAGAGAGCCTGGAGAAGTCATCCCATGCATTCAAAGACAGAGTGGATAAAGAAATCAAGTCATTGAGAAACAAGATTAGTGAGCTAGAAAAGGTAAACAACTCTAAGGAAAACAGGATTAATGAGTTGGAAAAAGAAAACAGCTCTCTAAAAAATAAAATGGATAAAATGGAAAAAAATTCCATAGAAGATAAAAACTCAATTGGACAATTACAAAGAGATATAAAAAAGTGAGTGAAGAAAATACATCATTGAAAATTAGACTGGAACAAGTAGAAATGAATGACTCAAGGAGAAACCAAGAGGTAGTCAAGCAAAATCAGAGAAATGAAACAATTGAAAAAAATGTCAAGTACCTTACTAGAAAGACAACAGACCTGGAAAACAGATCCAGGAGAGACAATTTGAGAATAATCGGACTCCCTGAAAAATGGGAGGAAAAAAAGAGCTTGGACACCATTTTCGAGGAAATTATCAAAGAGAACTGCCCAGACATTCTGGAAACAGAGGGTAAAATAGACATTGAAAAAATTCATAGATCACCTACTGAAAGGGACCCTAAAATCAAAACGCCAAGAAATATAGTGGCCAAGTTCAAGAACCATCAGACAAAGGAAAAGATATTGGAAGCTGCTAGAAAAAAGCAATTCAGATATGGAGGATCCACAATAAGGATAACCCAGGATCTAGCAGCATCCACATTAAAAGAACGCAGGGCCTGGAACATGATATTCCAAAAGGCTAAGGAACTTGGTATGCAGCCAAGAATAACTTACCCAGCAAGAATGAGCATTGTTTTCCAGGGAAGAAGATGGACATTTAACGAAATAAATGAATTCCATCTATTTTTGATGAAAAAACCAGACCTACATAAAAGATTTGATCTTCAAATACAGAACTCAAGAGATTTCTAAAAAGGTAAAAAGAAATCTTGAGAACTATACTTCTGCCAAAAAAATATGTAAAGAACATATGTACAATTTGTCTTAGAAACTAGAGGTGGAAAGGAAATTATATCATAAAAAAGTGTCAAGTGGTGGTACTACATCTCATGAAGAAGCAAAGGTAACCTATTATATCTGAGAGAAAGAAAGGAGGGAGATGAACATAGTGTGTATCAATAGAGATATTTTATTTATGGTGAAACTTCTTCCACTTCATTGAAAAGTGAAAGGGAAGGAGTAAGCTAAGGGGAAGGGAATACAGAAAATTCGAGGAAAAGGGGTAAAATAAGGGGAGGATCTTTAAGGTGGGGGAGGGATCCTAAAAAGGGAGGGCTGTGAAAAGCAAGTTGTGTTCACCAGTTTAATACTGGGTAGAGGGGTAAGAGGGAAGGAAAGGGGAAAAGCATAAGCAGGGGTTAATAGGATGTCAAGCAATATAGAATTATTCATTCTAACCATAAATGTGAATGTGGCAAACTGCATCATAAAGAGGAAGCAGTTAGCAGACTGGATTAAAAGTCAGAATGCTACTATATGTTGTTTACAGGAAAAACACCTGAAACAGGGTGATACATTCAAACTAAAATTAAAAAGGTGGAGCAGAATCTATTATGCTTCAGGCAAAACCAAAAAAGCAGGAGTAGCCATCCTCATCTCAGATCAAGAAAAAACAAAAATTGATCTAATTAAAAGAGATAAGGAAGGGCATTATATCCTGCTAAAGGGCAGCATCAATAATGAAGCAGTATCAATATTAAACATATATGCACCAAATGGTGCATTATCTAAATTCTTAAAAGAGAAATTAAGAGAGTTGCAAGAGGAAATAGATAGCAAAACTATAATAGTGGGAGATCTCAACCTTGCACTCTCAGAATTAGATAAATCAAACCACAAAATAAATAAGAAAGAAGTCAAAGAGGTAAATAGAATACTAGAAAAGTTTGATATGATAGATGTTTGGCGAAAGCTAAATGGAGACAGAAAGGAATATACTTTCTTCTCAGCAGTTCATGGAACCTATACAAAAATTGATCATATACTAGGTCATAAAAACCTCAAAATCAAATGCAGTAAGGCAGAAACAGTAAATGCATCCTTTTCAGACCATAATGCAATCAAAATTACATTTAATAAAAAGCCAGGGGAAAATAGACCAAAAAATAATTGGAAACTAAATAATCTTATACTAAAGAATGACTGAGTAAAACAGCAAATCATAGACATAATTAATAACTTCATCCAAGAAAATGACAATAATGAGACATCATACAAAAATGTGTGGGATACAGACAAAGCAGTAATAAGGGGAAGTTTTATATCTCTACAGGCCTACTTGCATAAAATAGAGAAAGAGAGGGCCAACGAATTGGGCTTACAACTCAAATTGCTAGAAAAGGAACAAATTAAAAACCCCCAGACAAACACAAAACTTGAAATTCAAAAAATAAAAGGTGAGATTAATAAAATTGAAAGTAAAAAAAAAAAAACTATTGAATTAATTAATAAAACTAAGAGTTGGTTCTATGAAAAAACCAACAAAATAGACAAACCCTTAGTAAACCTGATTAAAAAAAGGAAAGAGAAAATGCAAATTGTTAGTCTTGAAAATGAAAAAGGCGAACTCACCACAATGAAGAGGAAATTAGAACAATAGTTAGGAACTACTTTGCTCAGCTTTATGCCGATAATTTCGATAACTTAAATGAAATGGAAGAATACCTTCAAAAATATAGCTTGCCCAGATTAACAGAGGAACAAGTAAGTAGTCTAAATAGTCCCATCTCAGAAAAAGAAATAGACCAAGCTATTAACCAACTTTTTAAGAAAAAGTCCCCAGGACCAGATGGATTTACATGTGAATTCTACCAAACATTTAAAGAGCAACTAACTCCAATGCTATGTAAACTATTTGAAAAAATAGGGATTGAAGGAGTCCTACCAAATTCCTTTTTTGACACAGACATGGTACTGATACCTACTGATACCTAAACCAGGTAGATCAAAAACTGAGAAAGAAAACTATAGACCAATTTCCTTAATGAATATTGATGCTAAAAGCTTAAATAAGATATTAGCAAATAGACTTCAGAAAATCATCCTCAGGATAATACACTATGACCAAGTGGGATTTATACCAGGAATGCAGGGCTGGTTTAATATTAGGAAAACTATTAGTATAATTGACCATATTAATAATCAAATTAATAAAAACCATATGATCATCTCAATAGATGCAGAAAAAGCATTTGATAAAATCCAACATCCATTCCTACTAAAAACGCTTGAGAGTATAGGAATAAATGGACTATTCCTTAAAATAATAATGAGCATGTATTTAAAACCTTCAGTAAACATCATATGTAATGGTGATAAACTACAACCTTTCCCTATAAGATCAGGAGTGAAACAAAGTTGCCCACTATCACCATTACTTTTCAATATAGTACTAGAAACTTTAGCCTCAACAATAAGAGCCGAGAAAGAGATTCAAGGAATTAGAGTAGGAAATGAGGAAATCAAACTATCATTTTTCACAGATGACATGATGGTATACTTAGAGAACCCCAAAGACTCTGCTAAAAATCTATTAGAAATAATTCAGAATTTTTGCAAAATTGCAGGATACAAAATAAATCCACATAAATCCTCAGCATTTTTATACATTAACAACACAATCCAACAGCAAGAGATACAAAGAGAAATTCCATTCAAAATAACAGTCGATAGTAAAAAATATTTGGGAATATATCTACCAAAGGAGAGTCAGGAATTATATGAGTAAAATTACAAAACACTTGCCACAAAAATAAAGTCAGATTTAAATAATTGGAAAGACATTCAGTGCTCCTGGATAGGCCGAGCGAGTGTAATTAAGATGACAATACTCCCTAAACTAATCTATTTATTTAGTGCTATACCAATCAGACTTCCAAGAAACTATTTAAATAACCTAGAAAAAATAAAAACAGAATTCATATGGAACAACAAAAGGTTGAGAATTTCAAGGGAAGTAATGAAAAAAAAAATTAAATGAAGGTGGTCTAGCTGTACCTAATCTAGAACTATATTATAATGCAACAGTCACCAAAACCATTTGGTATTGGCTAAGAAATAGACTAGTTGATCAGTGGCATAGGTTAGGTTCACAGGGCAAGATAGTGAATAAAAATAGCAATCTAGTGTTTGACAAACCCAAAGATCCCAACTTTTGGGATAAGATTTCACTATTTGACAAACTGCTGGGAAAACTGGAAATTAGTATGGCAGAAACTAGGCATGGACCCACATTTAACACCACATACTAAGATTAGATCAAAATGGGTCCAAGATTTAGGCATAAAGAATGAAATCATAAATAAATTGGAGGAACATGGGATGGTTTACCTCTCAGACTTGTGGAGGAGGAAGGAGTTTGTGTCCAAGGGAGAACTAGAGACCATTATTGATGACAAAATAGAAAAATTTGATTACACCAAATGAAAAAGTTTCTGCACAAACAAAACTAATGCAAACAAGATTAGAAGGGAATTAACAAATTGGGAAAACATTTTTACAGTTAAAGGTTCTGATAAAGGCCTCATCTCCAAAATATACAGAGAATTGACTTTAATTTATAAGAAATCAAGCCATTCTCCAATTGATAAATGGTCAAAGGATATGAACAGACAATTCTCAGATGATGAAATTAAAACTATTTCCACTCATATGAAAGAGTGTTCCAAATCACTATTGATCAGAGAAATGCAAATTAAGACAACTCTGAGGTATCATTACGCACCTGTCAGATTGGCTAAGATGACAGGAACAAATAACGATGAATGTTGGAGGGGCTGTGGGAAAACTGGGACACTGATGCATTGTTGGTGGAGTTGTGAAAAAATCCAACCATTCTGGAGAGCAATCTGGAATTATGCCCAAAAAGTTTTCAAAATGTGCATACCCTTTGACCCAGCCTACTGCAGGGCTTATATCCCAAGGAAATACTAAGGAACGGAAAGGGACTTGTATGTGCTAAAATGTTTGTGGCAGCCCTTTGCATAGTGGCTAGAAACTGGAAAATGAATGGATGTCCATCAATTGGAGAATGGTTAGGGTAAATTATGGTATATGAATGTTATGGAATATTATTGTTCTGTAAGAAATGACCAACAGGAGGAATAAGAGAGGCTTGGAGAGACTTATATCAACTGATGCTGAGTGAAACGAGCAGAACCAGAAGATCATTATACACTTCAACAATGATACTGTATGAGGATGTATGCTGATGGAAGTGGATATCTTCAACATAGAGAAGAGCTAATCCAATTCCAATTGATTAATGATGGACAGAATCAGCTACATCCAGAAAAGGAACACTGGGAAATGAGTGTAAACTGTTATTTTTACCTTCTGAATTCAATTCTTCCTGTACAACAAGAAATTCGGTTCTACACACATATATTGTATCTAGAATATACTGTAATATATTTAACATGTATAAGACTGCCTGACATCTGGGGGAGGGGGTTAAGGGATGAAGGGAAAAAATCTGAATAGAAGTAAGTGCAAGGGATAATGTTGTAAAAAATTATCCATGCATATGTACTGTCAAAAAAAAGTTATGAAATTAAAAAAAAAAAAAAGAAACACTAGCCTTGGCAATAAGAGCACAGAAAGAGATTCAAGGAATTAGAGTAGGAATTGAGGAAATCAAACTATCACTTTTTGCAGATGACATGATGGTATACTTAAAGAACCCCGGAGACTCTGCTAAAAAACTAATAGAAATAATTCAGAATTTTAGCAAAGTGGCAGGATACAAAATAAATCCACATAAATTCTCAGCATTTTTATATATCACCAACAAAATGCAACAGTAAGAGATACAAAGAGAAATTCCATTCCAAACAAATGTTGAGAGTATAAAATATTTGGGAATCCATCTACCAAAGAATAGTCAGGAATTATATGAGAAAAATTACAAAACACTTGCCACAAAAATAAAGTCAGATTTAAATAATTTAAAATACATTCAGTGCTCTTGGATAGGCCGAGCGAATGTAATAAAGATGGCAATACTCCCCAAACTAATCTATTTATTTAGTGCTATACCAATCAGACTCCCAAGAAACTATTTTAATGACCTAGAAAAAATAACAACAAAATTCATATTGAATAATAAAAGGTCCAGAATTGCAAGGGGATTAATGAAAAAAAAAGTCCGATGAATGTGGTCTAGGTGTACCTGATCTAAAGCTATATTATATAGTAGCAGTCACCAAAACCATTTGGAATTGGCTAAGAAATAGACCAGTTGATCAGTGCAACAGATTAGATACAAAGGACAAAAAAGGGTACATCTATAGAAATCTAGTCTTTGACAAACCCAGAGTTAGCAACATTAGGGATAAAAATTCAATATTTGGAAAAAACTGTTGGGAAAACTGGAAATTAGTATGGCACAAATTAGATATGGACCCACAGTTAACACCATTTACCAAGATAAGATCAAAATGAGTCCATGATTTAGGCATAAAGAATGAGATCATAAATAGATTAGAGGAACAGAGAATAGTCTACCTCTCAGACCTGTGGAGGAGGAAGGAATTTATGACCAGAGAAGAACTAGAGATCATTATTGATCACAAAATGGAAGATTTTGATTACATCAAACTAAAAAGTTTTTGTACAAACAATACCAATGCAAACAAGATTAGAAGGGAAGTAACAATTTGGGAAAATATTTTTAAAAGTAAAGGTTCTGACAAAGGTCTCATTTCCAAAATAGATAGAGAACTGACCCTAATTTATAAGAAATCAAACCATTCTCCAATTGATAAATGGTCAAAGGATATGAACAGACAATTCTCAGATGATGAAATTGAAATTATATCCACTCATATGAAAGAGTGTTCCAAATCACTACTGATCAGAGAAATGCAAATTAAGACAACTCTGAGATACCACTACACACCTGTCAGATTGGCTAAGATGACAGGAACAAATAATGATGAATGTTGGAGGGGATGTTGGAAAACTGGGACACTAATACATTGTTGGTGGAGCTGTGAAAGAATCCAACCATTCTGGAGAGCAATTTGGAACTATGCCCAAAAAGTTATCAAACTTTGCATACCCTTTGATCCAGCAGTGCTGCTACTGGGCTTATATCCCAAAGAAATACTCAGGAGCGGAAAGGGACTTGTATGTGCCAAAATGTTTGTGGCAGCTCTTTTAGTAGTGGCTAGAAACTGGAAAATGAATGGATGTCCATAAATTGGACAATGGTTGGGTAAATTATGGTATATGAATGTTATGGAATATTATTGCTCTGTAAGAAATGATTAGCAGGAGGAATATAGAGAGGCTTGGAGAGATTTGCATGAACTGATGCTGAGTGAAATGAATAGAACCAGAAGATCGCTGTACACGTCAATGTTGTATGAAGATGTATTCTGATGGAAGTTGATATCTTCAACATATAGAAGATCCAACTCACTTCCAGTTGATCAATGATGGACAGAAACAACTACACCCAGAGAAGGAACACTGGGAAGTGAATGTAAATTGTTAGCATTACTGTCTATCTACCGAGGTTACTTATACCTTCGGAATCTAATACTTAATGTGCAACAAGAAAATGGTATTTACACACATAAATTGTATCTAGGTTATATTTTAACACATGTAAAATGTATGGGATTGCCTGTCATCAAGGGTTGGGAGTAGAGGGAGGGAGGGGATAATGTGGAAAAATGAATACAAGGCATAATATTACAAAAAAAATTACTCATGCATATATACTGTCAAAAATTATAAATAAAATTTAAATAAATAAATAAATAAATAAAAATAAAAAATAAAAACTTTACTAAAAAATTAAAATAAATGAAATGCAAACATAGGATTTAACAGAAACATAATAATTAAATATATAATGTAAATAAATCATAAAGGAATAAATAAGGAAAAATGATTTGTCTTAAAATATATGTCAATGATACATTTGTCCCATTTGAAATCTTTCATTATCAGGGCTCACAGAGGGAATCTAATTAATGTGAAGGCATGGGAGTATATTTGTTATTCCAGATGATATTAAAAGAGGAATGGGAGGGGAAAATACACTTCAGGGTGGGAAAGAAAAATATATTTGTGGAAAATTATCTCTAATCTCTAATTATATCATTATGAAAAGTTCAAGTAGAAGTCTAGGAGATGGGGCTGATGGTAGACATTTGAACAAGTTAAAGAAGGGAAGAATATACATGCACATAAAATGAATATGGAAATCAATTTTACTCAAAAATGAAATATGAAAGAAAAGGGAAAAAGAGGAATTAGAGGGAGACCAGGGGCATATAAAATATTGTAAATGATTTTCAAAGTAGCAACAAGGGGAATATGGGGGAAGTACAAATAAATTGGATCATGAATGAACAGATTATAGAATGTAAAGGTGATGGAATCGTTTTGTGCTATAAGAAATGTTAAAAGGAATATATTCAGAAAAACCCAGGAAAATTAGCATGAACTGATTTCAAGTAAAAGAAACTGAACTTGGAAAGTGATACATACCATTATAAAATAGGGCAAGAAACATATCTTATATTTCCTTTATTTTATCCACAGCCCTTAGCACAATGTTAGGTACGCCATAATTACTGATTTCAAGTTCCACTTGATGATTGGTCAATCACAAAACTACATTTTGGTGAAGAATGTTAAATATCCTGAGGTAACCTTGTTTAATTAATGATGAGACTATTTTTAATAGAAACACATTCCACTATAAAACTGTATCCATATATATATATATATATATATATATATATATATATATATATATATATATATATATATATATCTTATATATAAAATCATAATTCTCTTTTGCCATTCTACCTTCTCCTTCAACATACACACCATACGATAAATCTATATAGTCAAAATTTAATGCAGAGTGACTATGCCATTAGATAGTTTTTAAGATAGCTATTGGCCATGTCTGCCAATGTCAGCTTTCTAATTCTTCTCCCTAATTCTGGATCACTAGTATTGAAAACACATCTAAGTCTTAAAATACTTTAGTTTTCTTTTTAATTATTTTTAGAAAGTTTAAAATAAACTTTCTCTTATTTTTCTTTTCACATGTCTCTTTTTTATAAGTAATATTTAATTTATCTGGAGGCAGGAAATTTTCTTATACATTTACCATTCCCATTTTGCATTGCAATATAGTAGGTGCTCACCAAATACTTATAGATTTTAATTGAATAAGATTAGTAGTAATTAGGAAAAAAATAAAACTTCAAACACTAAGCTCATGGACATCTTTACTCCCCAAAGCTGCTCTCCCTAAAACTATTTTAATTTTGTTTAAAGAAAAAAGAAGAAAAAAAATCTTGGAATGATACCAACCAGTTGCTCCCTGGATATAATCTGATAAAGAAGATTAATATATATACATATATATATATATATATATCTGATAAAGAAGGTTAATATATATGTATATATGTATGTATTTGTATATGTATATATATATATATATGTCTTTATATATGTATATATATGTATGTATTTATATATGAAATGGAATTTTTCTCCCTTGAATAGCGAGCCTCCTAGAGTTAATGAAAACAGATACTGTGCAGTTGTTAGCAACATGTGTTCCTCTAGCCCTGAAATTAAAAGGAAGCAGTCTTGCACTTGAAAAAGTAATTTCTTTTTGGGAAGGGGTGGGGGAAAGGAATCTAAATTTTCTGTACTAATAAAAGAAAAATTATTTTTTTTCTGTTCTTCTGGGAGACAGTGAATTCAAGGCAAGAAGAGGCATCAGGCATATGATGAAAAAAAGGTGTGGCCTTTGGAAGCTTTGTTGAGTGAGAATTGCATGATGGGGAGAACTTATCCCTTCAATCTTGTTGATCATAACTTGCAAAGCTCAGCTTCAGATAAGAAATTGTAAATGAAAGCTGGCTTTCCACTGTAAGTGTCATTCCTTTGACAAAGGGAGGGGAACGCATTTTTAGTAGCACAACCCCACTTTTACCACTGAATTATTGAGCAGAAACCTAAAACCTTGGAGAAGCTTAAACAATCTATCAGCTACTAAGCTTTCCTTAGAAAATTAGCTCATGATATGTAATGGTCTTTCTTATACATTTTAATTCCTTTTAACAGTTTAAATAGAATTTGAGTAATAGCTTCTTAATGTTCACCACAGAAGGTACCTAAATCTTTAATGGACTCCTGCTGCAGCATGCTTAAAATTGTAATTTAATTGAGGCCTATGTAAAATAAGTTGTTTCTCTCTCTCTCTCTCTCTCTCTCTCTCTCTCTCTCTCTCTCTCTCTCTCTCTCTCTTTCTTTCTCTCTCTTTTCTTTTGATGTTCAGAATTACAGAGTTTTTTGGGAGAGGTATTTTTTATGTTTTGATCAAATTGTATTTTGTGTTTTCATAGGAAAGAAGTATTCCTTTTCCTAATGTGGATATGATTCTATCTGAAGCGCAGATAATTAAGGAGATAAAGTGAATGCATTTTTCAACACTTTTTATTTCTAGTTATTTGTGATTATGCTATGACCTTGGGATAATTGTAGACTCTTTGCTTTTTCCTTTTTTATTTTTCATCCTTTCCCCCCAAAAGGAATGTGCCTTTCAAACTTTTTCCATGAGCAAAAATAGATCTCATGCTTCCTCCATCTGTTTTTCTATAAAAGTAGTCCATTCTTTGGTCCTTCCTTTACATTGAGGTATAATTGAGAGGAAAAAAAAACAGAATGTAATTGCTAAAAAGGTAACTCCCATTTTAAGAAAAAATGTGTTGTTCATGGTATCCACTTTCTGCCTCCATTTAGAGTTTTCTTGGCAATGATACTGAAATAGCTTACACTTTCTGTCTCCAATTTCTTTTAAAAGTAGAGGCAAACACAAAATGTTTGTGGCAGCCCATTTTGTAGTGGCCAGAAACTGGAAAATGAATGGATGCCCATCAATTGGAGAATGGTTGGGTAAACTATGGTATATGAATGGTATGGAATATTATTGTTATGTAAGAAATGATCAGCAGGATGAATACAGAGAGGCTTGGAGAGACTTACATGCACTGATGCTGAGTAAATGAGCAGAACCAGGAGATCATTATATAATTCAACAACAATACTGTATGAGGATGTATTCTGATGAAAGTGGATATCTTAAACAAAGAAAAGATCTAATTCAGATCCAATTGATCAATGATGGACAGAATCAGCTACACCCCAGAGAAGGAACACTGGGAAATGAGTGTAAACTGTGTAAACTGTTTGAATTTTTGTTTTTCTTCTCAGGTTATTTTTACCTTCTGAATCAAATTCTTCCTGTGCAACCATCACAACAACAACAAAATTCAGTTCTGCACACACATATATTGTATCTAGGATATACTATAACATATTTAACATACATGAGAATGCCTGCCATCTAGGGGAGGGGATGGAGGGAAGGAGGGGAAAATTCAGAACATAAGGGAATGCAAGGGATAATGTAAAAAATTACCCCTGCATATGTACTGTCAAAAATGTTATAATTATAAAATTAATATTTTTTAAATGGAGGTAAACAGGTTTAAGTGAATTGTCCAGGTTCACACAGATAGTAAGTGTCTGAAGCCAAATTTGAAATCAGGAAAAGGAGTCTTCCTGACTCCAGGCACATCATTTTATCTACTGTGTTCCCTGCTTGCCTTAAGAGGAATTACAAAACTAAAATAAAAGGATGGAGCTTAGGTGGTGGAATAAATAGTCATCAGCCATCAGTCATTTTTGGGAGGATTGATTAGGGGAAAAGTGAAGGAATGGAAAGAAGAAGAAATCATTTGGGAAACATCATTGTCTCCAAAATCATACCACAAATTTAGTCCCCTTATTCAAATACTGATTGATTTTGAAATTTTCCTTATGTCAGTTGTCAACTTTTTTTTTTCTTTTACTAGGGTACTGTTGGAGATGGGAGTAGGAAAAGATGGGTGGCAAAAGTAAGGATGGATAAATGATCTGAAGGGACAGTAAAAGAAATAATTAAATTAACTTTGTTTTCAATTTCATGCCTTTCTGCTCTTCTTGATTTCATCCACTTTAGAGGAAAATAATCACAAAGGAAAGAAAAAAAAATCCTCTGAATTGCATATAAATGAATAATATTAAATTAGTTAAAATGACAAAGAACACATCCCCAAATTACTTAGAGTAATTGGTTCTTTGTTCGTATATTGGAAGTAATTTTAATTCTGTTACCTTTTTTCTAATAAGCCATAGATAAGAGTACTAATAGCAGTGTTTAATGATAGTACATGTCACTATGTGTATTAGTAAATGTGTATCTAATTGATGAGATACACTAAGATTACTAGAAGCTTTTTTCTTTTACTTTTTCTTTTTCTACAGAAATAGTCTACTGGAAATTAACATATCTGTTGCAATAAAATCTATCAACAAAGCATTTTATTTTATGAATTTGTTAATACCCATAGTAAAATGTTTAGGATAATAACAATTCTTGAATAGTATGGGTTTTTAGGAAGGAAAATTCTTTTGAGAATTTTTTTTCTTACTAGATTCAAGCTCTTCTTTCATTACTTAGATTTCAGTCAACAGGATGTTAATCTTTTGCTTGACAGGAGAAACAACTCAATGAAACCCTAATATAGAAAAATTCACTATTATTTCTTATTCTTTTTTAATCTCCTTTTTTTGGGGAAACCTATTTAAGGATAGGGGAGCAGTTGCATTATTGCTATCGAGTCATTTCTCATTTGGATGATCTCCTTGACAATCATCATTGTCTCCAGTGATTCACTTTCTTGCAAGACTGAATCAGTTCTGAAACTCTGCCCTCCACAATTATCACCTGGATCTGAATGTAAGTGATAGAAATGCTTATTAGAAAAATTAAGTTACTTCCCAAAAGTTAGAGAAATAATCCTCTAAGGAGATATTTACTTCACAAATACAAACATGTTTTTACACACAGACATAGATATAAAACTATGTTATTTGATGTGGATGAATACATGAGAGAAGTCAGATAAACTCTTATATAGGTAAAAAACTGTGAGAGGGAAATACAGGATTCAGAGAGAATTTTTTTAATGGACTCAATTATTGGTTTAAATAAACAGATATTAAACCATCCAAACTTGACTGAGTGCCTCATTTGTGTTTTTACATAATTCATTAAAACTTGTTTAGATTGTTTTCAATGTTAGCTATAATTCACGATGAGGGTGCAGGATAAAGGACACAAAGTATGAGATGGAATGGATCTATTTAGAAAGTAGTTGCTCTGGGGGAAGGTGGTAATTTTAGTAGACTGCAAGCTCAATGTGAATGGCAGCTAATTAATAATTATGATAATAGCTAATGAAATTTTGGGCTGCATTAGGAGGGAGGGCATAATCTTACTGCAATTTACCCTTGTCAGCATGCATTATAAATAAAGAATGATTGAAGGGTCTAGAAATGTTTGGCTTGAAGATGAGAACATGCAGGGGACAAATGATAAATGTATTCAGATAAGTGAAGAAGTGTGATGTGAAGAAGAGATAATATTTCTTTTCTTTCATCCCAGAGGACTAAACTAGAAGAAGTGGATGGAAAGTGAATGTTTAGTCTTCATGTCAGGAAATGTTTCTTAATAGTTGTAATTATCCAAAAAGTAGAATACCCTGTATTAAAGTATAATGTATTCTCCTTGGAAATATTAAAGTAGATACTTGAAAATCACTTGCATCTGTGTAATTGTGAAAATTTGGATTAGTTTGCCATATATACTTTCTGATTTAATATTTCTGTGATACTCTGTCCAAAGTAAAACACAAGAATTTATTTTAGAGATATGTAAGTAATCAGTGTTTACATGCCTATTTTCTAAAATATACCCCTTCATCTTCAACTGCACAATAGATATTTGCACATGGATATCCCATTTAGAGTATTTTTATCAGGATTTTTATTTTTAGTCCCAAATCCCCATTTATGCAACTTCCTCCTCATTATTTCTATAGCTACATTGTGAAGCCAAATATAATGTCACCCATTCTTTTATGTAAGAGTTCTTCAGACAGCCACTCTCATGTCCTGACTGTCAGATGACCTGAATATCAGCCATGTCTTGAGTCTTCCTTTATTGATGACCTTATGGAAATTGTTTATCTTACGGGATCTTAATGTCCCTCTTTATTTAGTAGAGCTAATAACACTTGGCCTACTTTTCTCATATTTGGAATGTTACACAAATTTTCTGTGAAGCATAATCCAAGAGCGAACACCAATCCTGATTCTCTGGCTTTAATACAAATTATCTTTGTTGAATAATTATTTTCTTCTTACCTCCATACATCAGTTTCTTTCAGGAGAAAGGAGAAATAAGTAGATCTTCCATTCTGACATCTATTATATGCTTGAGATTGAGTTTTTTTGACATATTTTATAAGGAATGTAAAGCTATTATTAAATGTAAGTATAATTTTCTTTTTAAAATGGTTTATCTAGGAAACAATAACTTTTTGATTTTTGAAACTACTACTACTTTCCCAGTTCCTTTCTCCCTCCCACAAAAATAATAACAAACATAGTTCTAGGAGAAAAAGGCCACTGATGTAATTATATTTATTTAAGGTACAATTTTTATCTCATTGTCAAATGACAGGGGATGAGTCCAAATGAAATTGTAATCCTATTTTATCTTTTTTTGCAGGATAATTTTTAAATTTCCTACTTTAAATTAACATAGGTAGGTAGAAAAATTATATTTGTTACAAGTGAATAGTAAGATAATGAATTATTGGAAGATGAAGTAATTTGGTAAAGTAACTAGTTAAGTGAACTGAGATAAGTGTGAAAAGGTATGGCTTTAAAGGCAAGTAGTTGCCTTATTTTCTTTTTACTTTTGAAAAAGAAATGATGAGTAGACTACCATGAGTAAGAATTGTTTTTGAAGGATTAGTATCCTTTGACTCAGAATATTCTGGTTGAATGTATTAACTATAAGTACAGTTACATTACTCCTTTTATGTTTTCTAGTGTAGAGTATGAGAATCCTAGATGTTGAAACAGAAAGGACCTTAAAAGATATATCATCTAATCATTCATTTTATAGGTAAGCAAATTGAGACATAGAAATTAAGTGGATGTTCCAGAGTCAGACAAATAAGAAGTGGTAGAAATGACCTTTGAACACAGAGCCTCTAAGCGTAAGACTGGTACCCATTTCCCTGTATCATGCTTTGTCTCGTTATATAATAAACATGTAAATCATATGTAATAATTGACACATCTTTTGAAACTCTTCATTCTTTAGAATATCTCTCTGATATGTACAATCATAGAGCTTTAATTATCCTTAATTAAATAGCTAGCCAACATGAAATTTTTGTTTTGCTCAATAAAGGATTGATAATTGCATACTATTTATTATAACAATGTGTTGGAACTTATTAGCTGAGAAAAGAACAGTCAAGGATAACTGGATTTTAACTTTGAAGCTTAAAAAATTAGATAGGACATATTCACTTCAAATGACTTCTGCTTTCCATGGAAAACTTTGCTTAAAGTATACCCTCCTCAAATCAATCACAATCAAATAGTTGATCTTGAAGTCTGTAGCAATAAAAGAAAAGGACAGAAATTTTTGAGGGCAACTGACATCACCACACTTAGTCATTGCCTACACTTCTCCTCCTACCCTTTTCTTAGTCATCAGAAATTTTGAGTGGATAAAAAACTAAGAGTCTTTGATTAAAAAGGTTAGGAGTCACTGCTTAAAGAAATAAAGTCAACATATTTCATCCTTCCCAATATCTTCTTCTTCCCCTTTATGAAACCTTTAAGTTAGATATTAAAAAAAAATCTTGTCTAAATGGATAAACACAGATTCAGTGTAGATAATTCTGATTCTATCAGTTCTTCTTTCACTTATTAAGAACTTTTTAAAATGTATGCTAACTATACAAATATATTTTCTAGATATCTTTCATAATATTATTCATATTTTTATCTACTAGGACCAGCTTCTCTACTTTCTTAGAGGGAATTAAATAGTCTTCTGGATTCTATACAGATATAGAATCCAGGAATATCTGGATTTAAATCTACCTTGATACTTGATTCATTAGAAAATGAAACTGCAAATCTGAGATAATAATAATTTTCCCACCAGATACTTTTGAGGATCAAGTAAGTCAATATTTATAAACCTTTTACTATAGTGCTGTGTGTGTGTGTTTATGTATGTGTATATATATATATATATATATATATATATATATATATATATATATATATAGCACTTAACAAGTGTTTCTTCCTTCCTCCTTCACTTTTCTTCCTCATTTGAAAATGTAACTACACCCTTAAAACTAAACTAAGTTTTTATAAACCAGTTTTAGTCTCATCTTGCTCAATTTGAGACCTTTACCTCAGTGTCAGGGCATTTCCAATCGTCCCACCACAAATGTATCACTCAAAAAAGAGGCAAAACACAAAAAGGAAAAAAGAACAATTTGTACAAAAATATATGTAGCAACTCTTTTCTAGGAGCAAAGAATTAGAAATTGATGGGATATTCAACAATCAGAGAATGTCTGAATAAACAGATATGTGATTGTGATGGAATACTGTGTTATAAGAAATTATTAATAGGATACTCTCATAAAAAACTTAGACAGTCTTACATGAAGTGATGCAAAGTAAATGTACTCATTACAAAGTAATACCAATATTGTAAGATGATACTCTCTGAAGACCTTAGCAATTTTCAGCAATATAATGATCCAATATAACTACGAAGGACTTATAGTGAAACATGCTATCCATCTCCAGAGAAAGAATTAATGGTATACAAATAAGAAGTACAGACACATTTTTAAAATTTTATTGAGTATTTTTGTCTACTTTTTCTTTTGTAACATAACTTTTATAAAATATTTTGCACGATACACATGTTTAATCTGTATATAAAATGCTTGTTTTCTTAATTCAGAGGTAGGGTTGGAAAGAGAATAAGAGTATTGGGAATTCAAAATTTCAAAAAAATCTGTTTTTATATGTAACTTCAAGTTATTTTTATTTTTAAAAGCTTATATTTAATAAAAGCAACAAATATACAAACAAGTATATGAAATTAAATTTAAATTGAATAAATAGCAAGACATAGAGAGTCAGTGAATACAAAATACTATAGGAAGATGTCAGGAAAGATATATTCATTGATATTTTAAGTAATATGATTGATGGTGCAAGAAACAGGGCTTCAACTTTCATATAGTATATTGATGCCATAGGTTTGCTGTTAGGATTACCAGGTGAGAATTCAGGTTGTCTGGACAATTACAAGGTGAGAACTCAGGTTGACTTGACAGTTCTCTGGCTCAGACCTTTGGCTCAGGCCTTTAGAGGGAATTTACACCTTAGGAATTCTAAGAGGAACAAGTTCATTGGTTGTAAGTAATTCCCATAAGCCCCTGGGAGTACCCATAAGTCCATTCTCTGGGAGGATAAAAAGAGGCAACATTGAGCCTAGAGAGCACTCTGGATTGGGGAAGGACAAGAGCTGGAGGAGATTCAGAGCCAGGATTCAGGAAGAAGAAGAGGCTGGCTGGAGGCTCCAGAAGCCTCCCAAGAAACCTGCTCATAGAGGAAAAGATTATACAGAAAAGAAACCTCCTCCCAGATTACAACTGAGAGACGATCAGAACATTACAGTTTGCAGCTAAAAGTGATTTTAGAATACACATCTAATACCATCATATTTTTTACTAATGTATTAGTCTGCCACATTCCCAAATTAAATCATAAGAAATCAATTCTTCTTTAATGCAGTATAGTTTCCAATAGATCCTTTCTAAAATATTAATACTCCTGGAGCAGATAATATATATAGTCATTATTATCTATTAACTTTCACATAAATTAGTAAGTATCAAGATGGTTTGTAAGATGGAATAAATGATTTCTAATTGGGAGGAGGGATGAAGAAAGAGATCAAAAAATGCAAAATTCCTGAAAATAATTAGCCTATATCCTAAATTAGCCATGGGTTTCCAGTGACTGTAAGATATCATACCATTCCTTTCTTTATCCAGGCAGCACAAAAGATAAGGGAGAATTCAAAAAGAAAGCAGATTTTATATAATTCTAGGAAACTATCAATTTCTTTTTCAACTCTACATATGGAAATGACATGAAAGAGATTTTAGTTCCCAAGTTCAATAGGAAAGTTCAAGATTACACAATTATAGATATAAAGGTGAAATGGATTTTTGAAGTCATTTAGTCCAATCCTGAGTCTTACAGAAGAAAGAAAACAAAAGAAGTAAGTGATTTTGCCATGGTCATGAAGGCAGAAATAGAAATAGGATATTAACTCAACTTCTTGTTTCAAGTGTAAGGCATTTCATGTCCCCTTTGTGCCATGGTATTTAAAAGACTTCACTGGATCTACTAATTACTTTAATCAAATCAATTGTCTTCTCTTTTACCTCATCTTTCTTCATACTCAAAATCCAGGGATTTGACAATGCAATCTTCAAGCTTCCTTATACTTATCAGTTTTGAGTCATCAGACGTTTATTCTTCCCTTTTCACTCTAGCCCACTTACACACTCCCTTTCCTAAACTCTTATGATAGTTTCTGTAACACTACAGAAATCTAAATTTAACTTTTCCAACTTCATGCCTTTGTTGCCAACTCTGGTGATGACTGCATTTTCTTTCAATTAAATAACCCAAATGAAATTATAAGTTCCAGGACAGTGTAAGTTTCAGGAACATAAGTGTTAATGTATGTCTTATAAGAAGAAAATGTTTGTTCTGGTGATGGATCATCTCTAGGCTAACCTAACTCCTAGTTTAAAAAATTTTGGATAACAGTGAGCAACTAGTCATCCTGAATTATATTATAATTAAAAAATAGTCTATCTCAGTACCACCATAATTGGTAGTTTGGTTTTGCTTTAACCAGCCATCATTTACCTCTCACTCACTATTTCTCATTTAATTTGTTGTATTAATGTAATGTATAAAAATTATGTTTAACGTTAATGGCACCATACAAAATAAGCTGCCAATTTAAACTCAGAGCAAAGAGATCTCATTAAATAAGTAAAATGAAATAAAACTGAAGTGCATGGTTGCACTTTTAACATTCAAAGACGTCAAAACAATTTCCACAGCATTTTGAAAGTTTTTACTTGACCACAAATAATGACAGGAAGCTTAGAATCTGAAGTGCTCTGTTCCATGAAAGTAAAACAACAGCTAAGATATGAGATCATAAAATTAATCATCCCAATTTATTAATGTTGTATCCTTTCCATATTCTGCTGTCAAGCCTATGATAATTCTTTTGTTATTAAGGTCTATTTATATACCCCACTAATTATCATTAAAGCTCATTATGCTATTATTCTTTCACAATACAATTACTAGAATCAGTTTAAAAATACTTATTCTATTCCCTAATGGAAGTTTCATGATGTCATGGATGAGGGAGCAAATAATGCAGTCAGTCCAAATGGAAGGAATTCACGTTTTAAAACATATATTGTAATCAGAAGCCTATCATGGAAAATCACAAGCAGCATTAAATCAAAGATTATCAGTGTTTCTTCTCCCTTTTGCCATTCAATATAAAGTTAAAATTTAAGTGAATTCATTTTGGGGAAGAGTGAATATAATTGATTCAATCACAATCCTGGTCACTAATGAGATGTTTCCTCAGAAGGAGGCAGTGAAATATTGAATCAGACTCTCAACTTGCCCCTTGAGAGCAGGAAAATCGCCAACTAATTCAAGAAATAGTCTTATATAAATTTGCAAAGTTTTCTAAGTCTTTATAGAAGGTAAAAATTAGAAAATACCACAATTATTACATTTTAGATGTATAGAGGATTTATCTAAATGAGCTTTAGAGTAATAAGTATATTTCCTTTTTGTAGGATTTTATGCTTATTCCAAATAATTAGCCTTTGACCATGGTTAGATTATCCCTTTCTGAAATTATTTTTTTTTTTTTTTTTTTTTTTTTTTTTTTTTTTTTTTTTTTTGTTTTTAATTTTTTTTATTATATATATATATATATATTTTATAATATTATCCCTTGTATTCATTTTTCCAAATTACCCCCCCTCCCTTATTCCCTCCCCCCAACGACAGGCAATACCATACATTTTACATGTGTTACAATATAGTCTAAGTACAATACATGTGTGTGAATATCATTTTCTTGTTGCACAATAAACATTAGAATCCGAAGGTACATGCAACCTGGGCAGACAGATATTAGTGCTAACAATTTACATTCCCCTCCCAGTGTTTCTTCTCTGGGTGTATCTTTTCTGAAATTATTTTGACAATAGGGATATTATTTTCAACATCTTCAAAATTGGGAGGCCAATTGTCATTCTTTTAGGGTAGATTGATTTGGGGAAACAGCCAAAGAATACTGTGAGCCAAAATATTTACCTTGTGTGCTAGCTTCTTAGATTAAAAAAATAAATAAATAAATAAGACAAAAACAGTCTTTAAATTGATTTCCATGTGTGGCTTATAAATTGACACTCAAAGCCATCTTCCAAAATGTTTTGTGTGAGAGCACCTAAGGTGATTTTTTTCCTAAGGTAATCATTTTGAAAGAGACACAACTCTTTCTATGTGTAAGTTTTGATATATTTTAGGTGAAAAAAAAAAAATCAGTCAACATAGGTGTCACACTTCATCATTGATATCTTCAGGGTTCTTTCCCCATTTCATTTCCATTTTTTCAATTCATTATTTTTTATGCTTTTGAGATAAATTAACCATCTGATGGTTAATTAATATTAAGAGATTAGAAATTTAATTCAATTCTTCCTGAATCCATTGCCAGTTCCAGACATCCTGATCTTTATCTTGTTACTGGGCCCAAATAATTTCAGAGAAGAAAGTGAGGCTGGTGAGTTTGCATAGCCCTTGATCAGTTAAATCCAATTCATTCACATGTCATAGGATGTCCTCCTCAATCATGTCCTCATCAGAGGACAAAGGACAACTTCTCCCTGCAGTCTTTTCATTGTCAATGTTCCTCCCTTTAATTCAATTTAATTCAGTTCAGTAAGATTTTTTAAAGCACCTACAAAGAATCAGGCACCATATTAAGTAACTGGGTATACAAAGAAAAACATGATGTAGTGCATGCCCTTAAAGATCTCATTGCTATTTTGGAGAGAAGCAATAAATGAATCTTGAGTTCGTACAAAAAGTAAGAGAAAACAAATAAAATTTGTATGGAGAAGAAACTAATGTTTTATTCTGGAGACAATGGAGAGCTACTAGAAATTATTGTGAGAGAGTGAGATGGTTACCTGTTTTAAAAATACTTAGCAAGCACAAGGTAGATGAACTAGAGAGAGGAGAGAATGGCTACAGAATTACCAAGCAATAGTCAAAGTCTGAATAAGTATGATTTTGAATTATTTTACAATAAATGTTTAGAGAGCAATGCATTTTCTGGCAAAGATGGAGAGCAGGGACACAAATTATCATAATCAAATCAAAGGAGCAGAGAACATAAACTCATAAAGTTCAAAATATTGTCATTTTTCTGAAAGTCAGTCCAAAGAGTGTAATATGTGATAAGGACTATGATTTCTAATATATTGACCTTCCTATCATAGTTTCATATTAAATATTTGATAAAGTAAAAGAAAATAATGAATAAAATAGAATCTGGTTCACAACAGCCTGAATCATTTCACATTATGGGTTTTTGGATGTTCTTAATCATATTATACTACATATTATTTAATTTCATCAATTGGAGAATGATTAAACAGATTTTGGTACATAAATGCACTGTTTTATTATAGTGCCATGAGGAGGGGGAAGTGAATTTGAAAAATACAGAAATAAAGCATGAGTTATGTGAACTAAGCAAAATGAAGTAAATAAAACAAAAATAATCCTCTATACAAACAGTGACTTCAGCAATATAAATAAGGCAAAAATAAAAACAAATAAGTAAGTGCTTGATCAGTCTTGATTCACAAGAAGAGATCAGAAACATATCTCCTGTTTATTGCAGAAGACACGGTTTCTCAATCCATCCCCTTTCCCACCACTGTATATGTGAATTCATATAAAACCCATTTCCATAGTAGCTGTGTTATTTAAAATAAACCCAGACAGTAAAGACAGACCATTGCCTCTACTTTCAAAAATTAATTGGTGTAGCCATTAGTATTTTTCAACTTCTTTTTTTTTCTTTTTTCTTTATTCTTTCTTACCAAATATAAGTTTATAATTGGGTGAGTGAGTGAGGGAGTGTATATTTAATGAAGAATTTATTAACAATACTCTGAGTAAATTAAGAAGAGAAAGAAATCTACCTGGAGCTCCACAAATAATGATGAAGAAGAAGAAGAAGATATGTAGAGTCCATAGGAGGCTATGCATTTTTATAAGGAGATATGATCCAGATGATAGGTATTGTACAAGGGGGATCAATATAAAGAAAAAATTTCATGCTGCTATTCCAGTTTGCAATGAAAAAAGAAACTTTCTGACCTTCAATTTGCTCTCCTTTCTCAATAGAGAAGATTATTTATATAATGAATCATTTACTTAGGCTTCTGGTTTAGGGATGTTAATTTTTATTCTGAAAAATAACTTTAAAAATAAACTATTGATTAAAAAAATGCTAAACTGTTTTAGTTTTGAAATTTTGAATTAGAAATTCTCTCCCTCAATCCATACCCTTTCCCGCCATGGTAGCTGTGTTGTTAAAAAAAAAAAAAAAAAAAAAAAAAAAAAGGCAAGAACAATAAATTAAGGTGGAAAAATACACTACACTATAATTGGAGTTTATCATTGTTTTCTCGGGATATGGGGGCATTTTTGCATCATTAATCTATTGGAATTTTCAGGGATCATTAAATTGTTTAGAATAGCTAAGTCTTTTCAAGATGGTTATCACTAAAACTTTAGTCTTCATGTAAACATGTTTCTTCTAGTTATGCTCACTGTATTTGCATCAGTTCATATCTAAGTATGTAAATAAGTTCATTTTATATATTCATTATAGATATGTGCCTTTTTTATGATTTTCTTCTGAAACTATCCCTTTTGCTATTTCTTATAGTATAATAGTATTCTATCACAATCACATGACCTATCTCATTCTCCAATAAGTAAGCATTCCTTTAATTTCCTATTCTTTCTCACCACAAAAAAACAAACAAATAAACTTACTTTAAATAGCATTTTGTACCTACAGATCCTTTATCCTTTTTTTTTTTTTTTGATCTAGTAATGGTGTTGCTAGGTTAAAGGATATGTGCAGTTTTATAGTCCTTCAAATATATTTCTGAATTGCACCACTTCATAATCCAAACAACAATGTATTAGTGTTCCTCGTTTTCCATATCCTCTTCAGTATGTATATTTTTTTCTGTCCTGTCAGCCAGTCTGATAGGTATGAGGTGCTACCTAAGAGTCAGTTTAATCTTTTTTTTTTTTAATTATTAGTGTTTTAGGATATTTTTATATGATTATTGATAGCTTACGTTTTCTCATCCAAAAACTATTAATGGTTTTTTTTTTTTTTAAGTTGAGGAATGGCTCTTTTTTAAAATAAATTCACTTCAGTTGCCAAGATAATTTATAAGAGGAATTTATCAGAGAAACACTTTTTTTCTGTTCCCTAATGTACTTCAGTTTTGACTACATTGGCTTTATTTGTGCAAAAATAGTTTAAGTATATGCAATCAAACTTTGCTTTCTCTCCTTGTTTATTCATAAAATTTTCTTTTATCTTTAGGTCAAACAGGAAATTTTCCCTGATATTTTTTTTATTTTGCTTCTATCACCCTTTATATCTTTTTTTTTTAATAATAATAGTTTCTATTTACCAGATATTTGCATGGGTAATTTTACAAAGTTGACAATTGCCAAAACTTTTTTTTTCCAATTTTTCCGCTCCTTCCCCCCACCCAGATGGCAGGTCAATGAATAGATGTTAAATATCTTAGAGTATAAATTAAATACAATATATGTATACATGACCAAACAGTTGTTTTGCTGAACAAAAAGAATCGGGCTTTGAAATAGTGTATATTTAGCCTGTGAAGGAAATCCAAAATTCAGGCAGACAAAATTAGAGGGATTGGAAATTCTATGTAGTAGTTCATAGTCAACTCCCAGAGTTCTTTTGCTAGGTGTAGCTGGTTCAGTTCATTACTGCGCTATTGGAACTTATTTGGTTCATCTCATTGTTGGAGAGGGCCACGTCCATCAGAATTGATCATCATACAATATTGTTGTTGAAGTATAAAATGATCTCCTGGTCCTGCTCATTTCACTCAGCATCAGTTCATGTAAGTCTCTCCAGGCCTTTCTGAAATCTTCCTGTTGGTCATTTCTTACAGAACAATAATATTCCATACTATTCATATACCACAATTTATTCAGCCAATCTCCAATTGATGGGCATCCACTTAATTTCCAGTTTCTAGCCAACACAAAGAGGGCTGCCACAAACATTCTTGCACATACAAGTCCCTTTCCCTTCTTTAAGATCTCTTTGGGATACAAACCCAATAGCAACACTGCTGGGTCAAAAGGATGCACAGTTTATAACTTTTTGAGCGTAATTCCAAATTGCTCTCCAGAATGGCTGGATGTAGTCACAGTTCCACCAACAATGTATCAGTGTACCTGTTTTCCCACATCCCCTCAATATTCTGCATTACCTTTCCTTGTCATTCTAGCCAAACTGACAGGTGTGTAGTGGTATCTCAGAGTTGTCTTAATTTTCATTTCTCTGATTAATAATGATTTGGAACATCTTTTCATATGACTAGAAATAGTTTCAATTTATTTATCTGAGAATTGTCTGTTCATATCCTTTGACCATTATCAACTGGAGATTGGCTTGATTTCTTATATATTAGAGTCAATTCTCTATATATTTTGGAAATGAGGCCTTTATCTGAACCTTTGACTGTAAAAATATTTTCCCAGTTTATTGCTTCCCTTCTAATCTTATCTGCATTTCTTTTCTTTGTACAAAATTTTTTCAATTTGATATAATCAAAGTTTTCTACTTTGTGATCAATAATGATCTCTAGTTCTTCTTTGGACATAAATTCATTCCTCTTCCACAGGTCTGAGAGGTAAACTACCCTATGTGCCTCTAATTTATTTATAATCTCATTCTTTATTCCTAGATCATGAACCCATTTTGACCTGATCTTGGTATATGGTGTTAAGTGTGGATCCATATTGAATTTCTGCCATACTAATTTCCAGTTTTCTCGGCAATTTTTGTCAAACATTGAGTTATTATACCAAAGGCTGGGGTCCTTGGATTTGTCAAACACTAGATTATTAGAGCAATTGATTATTTTGTACTTTGAAACTAACCTATTCCACTGATCAACTAGTCTATTTTTTAGCCAATACCAAATGGTTTTGGTAACCGCTGCTTTATAATATAATTTTAGATTTGGTACAGTTAGGCCACCTTCATTTGATTTTTTTTTCATTAATTCCCTTGAAATTCTTGACCTTTTGTTCTTCTAGATGAATTTTGTTATTTTTTCTAGGTCATTAAATAGTTTTTTGGGAGTTTGATTGTATAGCACTAAATAAATAGAATAGTTTAGGTAGTAGTATTATCTTTATTATATTTGCTTGCCCTATCCAAGAGCATTTAATATTTTTCTAATTGGTTAGATCAGACAATTTGTGGGGAAAGTGTTTTGTAGTTTTGCTCATATAGTTTCTGATTTTCCCTTGGCAGATAGCTTCCTAAATATTTTATACTAACAGTAGTTACTGTAAATGGAATTTCTCTCTGTAGCTCTACCTGTTGGATTTTGTTAGTGACATATAAGAATGATGATGATTTATGTGGATTTATTTTGTATCCTGCAACTTTGCTAAAGGTGTGGATTATTTCTAATAGCTTTTTAGTTGAATCTTTGGGGTTCTCTAAGTATACCATCATATAATCAGCAAAGAGTGATAATTTGGTTTCCTCGTTACATACTCTAAATCATTTAATCTCTTTCTCCACTCTTATTGCCAAAGCTAGCATTTCTAATACAATATTGAAGAGCAATGGTGATAGTGGACAACCTTGTTTTATTCCTGATCTTAATGGAATGGATGCAATCTTTCCCCATTACATATGATGTTTATTGATGGTTTTAAATAAATGTTACTGATTATTTTAAGGAAAAGTCCATTTATTCCTATACTCTCAAATGTTTTTTAATAGAAATGTATGTTGGATTTTATCAAATGCTTTTTCTGCATCTATTGAGATGCTCATATGATTTTTGTTAATTTGATTATTAATATGGCCAATTATACTGATAGTTTTCCTAATATTGAACTATCCCTGCATTCCTGGTATAAATCCTACTTGATCATGATGTATTATCCTGGGGATGATTTTCTGGAGTCTTTTTGCTAATATCTTATTTAAGATTTTAGCATCAATATTCATTAAGGAAATTGGTCTATAGTTTTCTTTCTCAGTTTTTGATCTACCTGGTTTAGGTATTAGTACCATGTCTGTGTCATAAAAGGAATTTGGTAGGACTCTTTCTTTCTCTATTTTTTCAAATAGTTTATATAACATTGTAGCAAATTGTTCTTTGAATGTTTGGTATTATTCACCTGCAAATCCATCTGGTCCTGGAGATTTTTTCTTAGGGAGTTGATTAATATCTTGCTCTATTTATTTTTCTGAAATGGGACTATTTAAGCAATTTACTTCCTCCTCTTATACTTGGAAGCCTATAATTTTGGAGGTAATCCTCCATTTCACTTAGGTTATCAAATTTATTGGAATAAAGTTGGACAAAGTAAATTATTATTTCTCTAATTTCCTCCTCATTGGTGGACAGTTCCCCATTTTCATTTTTAAGACTAACAATTTGATTTTCCTCTCTCCTTTTTCTAATCAGATTTACCAAAGGTTTATCTATTTTATTGTTTTTTTAATAAAACCAGCTCTTAGTTTTATTTATTAGTTTGATAGTATTTTTACTTTCAATATTATTAATTTCTCCTTTTAATTTTAGAATTTCAAGTTTAATATTTGATTGGGGTTTTTTGCTTTGTTCTTATTCTAGCTTTTTAAGTTGCAAGCCAAATTCATTGATCTTCTCTTTATTTTCTTTAAGTAAGCCTCCAAAAATAAAAAAAAAAAAATTCCCCTTATTACCGCTTTAGCTGCATCCCACAAATTTTGGTATGATGTCTCCTCATTTTCATTATCTTGACATTATTAATTGTGCCTATAATTTGCTGTTTCACCCAATCATTCTTTATGATGAGTTTATTTAATTTCCAATTACTTTTTGATCTATTTACCCCTAACTCTTTGGTGAATGTAGTTTTAATTGCAACGTGATCTGAAAAGAAAGCCTTTACTATTTCTGCCTTCCTGCATTTAATTTTGAGATTTTATGTCCTAATATATGGTCATTTTTTTGTATAGGTTCCATGAACTGCTGAGAAGAAAGTATACTCTTTTCTGTCACCATTCAGTTTTCTCCAAAGATCTATCATACCTAGTTTTTCTAATGTTCTATTTACTTCTTTAATTTCTTTCTTATTTGTTTTGTGGTTTGATTTGTCTAATTTTGAGAGTGCAAGGTTGAGAACTCCATTATAATTTTGCTGTCTATTTCTTCTTGCAACTCTCTTAATTTCTCCTTTAGGAAGTTAGATGCTATACCACTTGGTGCATATATGTTTAGTATTGATATGGCTTCATTGTCTATGCTATCCTTTAGCAAGATATAGTTGCCTTCCTTATCTCTTTTCAGTAGATCAATTTTTGCTTTTGCTTTATGTGAGATAAGGATGGCTACCCCTGCTTTTTTTTTACTTCTCTTGAATCATAATAGATTCTGCTCCAGCCTTTTACCTTTACTCTGTAAGTACCTCCCTGCTTTAAATGTGTTTCCTGTAAACAATATATTGTAGGGTTCTGACTTTTGATCCAGTCTGCTATCCATCTCCACATAATGGGAGAGTTCATCTCATTCACATATACAGTTAAAATGACTAATTCGGTATTTTCTGCCATCATAATATCCCCAGATTATGCTTTTTTCCCTTACCCCTCCGAACCCCTTCCCCAGTATTAAACTTATGAGCCCCACTTGAGCCACACAGCCCTCCCTCATTAATATCCCTCCCTCCTCCCTTTAAATCCCTTTCCCTTTCTTATTCCCTTTCCTTATTGCTCTTTTCCTTTTCCCTTTTCCTTTCCCTCTTTTTAATGAGGTGAGAAAGAATTTTCTGTAAAACTAATGTGTTAATTATTTTCTCTTTCAGCCAATTCTGATGGGAGTAAAGTTCACACAATGTTTCTCCCCCTCTCTAACTTTCCTCAGATATGATAGGTTTTCTTTGCCTCTTTGTGGGATGTGGTTTCCCTCTTTTTATATTCCCTTTCCCCTTTTTCTTACATTATCCCTTTTCCATTTCTACTTAGCCCCCCCTTTTTTTTGTTATATCCTGAAAATCAAATTATACATGTAGTCTTAATGTATATCCACAACAGAAATACAGTTCTCAAGAGTCCCTTTTACCTTTTTCTGCTTCTCTTGAGTCCTGCAATTGGAGATCAAATTTTTTCTTTAGATCTGGTTTTTTACTTAGAAACATATGGAATTCATCTGTTTCATTAAATGTCCATCTTCTTCCATAGAAGGAAATGCTCAATTTAGCTGAGTAGTTTATTCTTGGCTGCATTCCAAGTTCTTTTGCCTTTCGGAATATCAGATTCCAGGCCCTTCAATCCTTTAATGTATAGGCACCCAGATCTTGAGCAAATCTTATTGTGGCACCTTGGTATTTGAATTATTTTTTTTCCTGGCTACTTGTAATATTTTTTCCTTAGTCTGATAGTTCTGAAATTTGGGCACAATGTTCCATGGAGTTTTTTTTTTTTTTTAAGAGTCTCTAGGCTCTTTTTTTCTTCATAATTTTTGGGAAGTCCAATAATCCTCAGATTGTCTCCCCTAGATCTATTTTACAGGTCTGTCATTTTGGCAAGTAGATAGCTGACATTTTTCTGCAGATTTTCATTTTTTTGGCTTTGCTTGACTGATTCTTGGTGCCTCAGTGAATCATTCATTTCTATTTGTTCTTTTCTGATTTTTAATGAGTTATTTTCTTCATTAGCTTTTTTTACTTCTTTTTGTATGTGTCTAATTGAGTTTTTAAATTAGTTTTTTGCTCTATGGAATTTTTTTCCATTTCACTAAATTTGTATTTTAGTGAGTTATTTTCTTTTTGCTAATTCACAAATCCTATTTTCTTGGGAATTCTTTATCTTTTCCAATTCTGAAATCCTACTTTCCTGTGATTTCTTTACCTTTTCCAACTCCTTAAATCTGTTTCCCTGCACTTCCTGTGAATTCTTTACCTTTTCCCATTCACATTTCAGGAAGTTGTTTACCTTTTTTAATTCACATTTCAGGACATTGTTATTCTCTAGCATAGCCTCTCTTTTCTTTCCCCATTTTGCTTCTAATTCTCTCTTCAGATTTATAAGTTTCTTCTAGAAGAGCGTTATTTGGGGTATTGTCTGGAGGCTGTCTGCTATTATCCTCCTCAGGTTTAGAAGCCAGCTCTTTTTCTGCATAGAAGCTTTCAAACAGTTTCTTCAATTTTTTGCTCATTTTTGATGACATGATGGTATACTTAGAGAACCCCAAAGATTCTGCTAAAAAGCTATTAGAAATAATTCAGAATTTTAGCAAAGTTGCAGGATACAAAATAAATCCACATAAATCCTCAGGATTTTTATACATTACCAACACAATCCAACAGCAAGAAATACAAAGAGAAATTCCATTCAAAATAACAGTCGATAGTATAAAATATTTGGGAATATATCTACCAAAGGAGAGTCAGGAATTATATGAGCAAAATTACAAAACACTTGCCAAAAATTAAAGTCAGATTTAAATAATTGGAAAGATATTCAGTGTTCTTGGATAGGCCGAGCGAATATAATAAAGATGACAATACTCCCCAAACTAATCTATTTATTTAGTGCTATACCAATCAGACTCCCAAGAAACTATTTTAATGACCTAGAAAACATAACAACAAAATTCATATGGAAGAATAAAAGGTCGAGAATTGCAAGGGAACTAATGAAAAAAAAGTCAGAGGAAGGTGGTCTAAGTGTACCTGATTTAAAGCTATATTATAAAGCAACAGTAACCAAAACCATTTGGTATTGGCTAAGAAATAGACTAGTTGATCAGTGGCATAGGTTAAGTTCACAGGGCAAGATAGTGAATAAAAATAGCAATCTAATCTTTGACAAACCCAAAGATCCCAACTTTTGGGATAAGAATTCATTATATATTTGACAAAAACTGCTGGGAAAACTGGAAATTAGTATGGCAGAAACTAGGCATGGACCCACATTTAACACCACATACTAAAATTAGATCAAAATGGGTCCAAGATTTAGGCATAAAGAACGAAATCATAAATAAATTGGAGGAACAGGTGATGGTTTACCTCTCAGACTTGTGGAGGAGGAAGGAGTTTGTGTCCAAGGGAGAACTAGAGACCATTATTGATCACAAAATAGAACATTTTGATTACACTAAATTTAAAAGTTTCTGCACAAACAAAACTAATGCAAACAAGATTAGAAGGGAAGTAACAAATTGGGAAAACATTTTTACAGTTAAAAGTTCTGATAAAGGCCTCATCTCCAAAATATACAGAGAATTGACTTTAATTTATAAGAAATCAAGCCATTCTCCAATTGATAAATGGTCAAAGGATATGAACAGACAATTTTCAGATGATGAAATTAAAACTATTTCCACTCATATGAAAGTGTTCCAAATCACTATTGATCAGAGAAATGCAAATTAAGACAACTCTGAGGTATCATTACACACCTGTCAGATTGGCTAAGATGACAGGAACAAATAATGATGAATGTTGGAGGGGCTGTGGGAAAACTGGGACACTGATGCATTGTTGGTGGAGTTGTGAAAGAATCCAACCATTCTGGAGAGCAATCTGTAATTATGCCCCAAAAGTTATCAAAATGTGCATACCCTTTGACCCTGCCATACTACTACTGGGCTTATATCCCAAGGAACTACTAAAGAACGGAAAGGGACCTGTATGTGCCAAAATGTTTGTGGCAGCCCTTTTCATAGTGGCTAGAAGCTGGAAGATGAATGGATGTCCATCAATTGGAGAATGGTTGGGTAAACTATGGTATATGAATGTTATGGAATATTATTGTTCTGTAAGAAATGACCAACAGGAGAAATACAGAGAGGCTTGGAGAGACTTACATCAACTGATGCTGAGTGAAAGGAGCAGAACCAGAAGATCATTATACACTTCAACAATGATACTGTACGAGGATGTATGCTGATGGAAGTGGATTTCTTCAACATAGAGAAGAGCTAATCCAATTCCAATTGATTAATGATGGACAGAACCAGCTACATCCAGAAAAGGAACACTGGGAAATGAGTGTAAACTGTTATTTTTACCTTCTGAATCCAATTCTTCATGTGCAACAAAAAATTCGGTTCTACACACATATATTGTATCTAGAATATACTGTAATATATTTAACATATATAAGACTGCTTGCCATCTGGGGGAGGGGGTTGGGGGAGGAAGGGAAAAAATCTGAATAGAAGTAAGTGCAAGGGATAATGTTGTAAAAAATTACCCATGCATATGTACTGTCAAAAAATGTTATAATTATAAAATAAAATTAAAATTAAAAAAATTTGCTCAATTTTTTAAAGCCTTCAGGGTCTTCCCTCAGGGCAAGGAGATTACCAGCTTCCTCTGCAGAGAGAGGATGTGTTTATGGGCAGTATTTGCCCTCTCAGTGGGCTGCAAGGAACAGCTGAGCTGAAGGAGGGCTCAGGGAAGAGCTCCACAGGGAAGTGATTATGTCTGGGTATCATGGGCAACACTGTGTAACGGCTCTTCCAGGAGCCCCACTGTGAAGATTAGTGACTGCCTTGGGGCTAGACGTTAAGGAGCCAAGGTATCACTCCCCCCCCACCCGCACAAACACCCGCTTTGAGTATTCAAGATCCTCCTATCCCTCACTGCATTGGAAGTGTCCCTGCCTGGGGAGCACAGTCAGGCTGGGGAAATTCCACTACTCCCAGCAAGCTCCTCACTATGCAGATGAGAGGCTGCCCTAGGTTGTGCCTCTGCTGTGTGTGACTGCCCCCCACCACAAGCCCCTCGCTGCCGAATGCCGAGAAGAGCTGAGTTATGGTCTGCTCTAGGTCACTTCTGGTCCTGGGTGGGCACAGCCAGGCTTTGGCATCCCTCAGCATATCCACTATCCCAGGCTCTAACTTCTCTGCTGGTCCACTACTCAGCCACCAAAGCAAAGCAGTCAGGCTATGGCAGAGAGCTCTATGTGAACCTTCCAACCTCAGAGGCCGCCCTGCTCCTGTTTCTCTCCCTGCTCTGTGGGGTCTGCTCTCGCCACCTCAAGTCAAAACTTTTCTGGAGATATTTCAGATTATCTTCTGCTGGTGAGTTTTTGTATTTCCAATATTCGTGGGTTTTACCAGTCAGGCACTGTTATTGATGCTGAATTAAATACTTGATAGAAAGGTAATTAGAGAGCTTAGAAAGTTCAATCTAACTTCTCCACCATCTTGGCTCCACCTCACCCTTTATATCTAAACTATGCACCTATATCTATTTTGACCTTATCTTGATATACAGTGTGAGATGTCCTTCTATGCCTAGTTTCTGCCAAACTATTTTCCAGCTTTCCCAGGAAGTTTTGTGATAGGAGACAATTTAATCAACAGAAATTGATATGGCAAATGGAGTTAATTTGGAATGAATGAGTAAAGGAGACTAACAATACTAACTGGTGAAATATGTAAGTAGTAAAGGAATTGATGGATTTTTATTTTTATTTATTTTTAATTTTTTTGATTTTGATAGTAATGGTGATTTTCTATGCTATGTTTTTAAAAGTCATACATACTTCACTTTGGCAGGGTGAAGGGAGCAGGGACAAGTTGAGAGCAAGGTTTTTTGTTTGTTTATTTTGTTTTATTTGTTTGTTTTTGAAAGAAGGAGAGTCAAATCTCTGAAAGGTATTTAGCTGTCGGGGAAGTTCAAGCTTTGCAAAGGAATGGAAAACCGATTATATGAGGAATTCTTAGTAAGTCTTCTGCTTCTGGCTTTCTATAATTGATGGCTGTCAGCCTGTGCCATCAAATGCCTCTCAAAATAAACAACAACAACAAAAAAAACAACAATAAACCATGAGATCCAGTTTACAAATAATGAAGATCTTTCCACATAACTCTTTTTTAAACCCAAAATAGACCCAATGGGGCTAAAAATGTAGGAACATAGAAGCTATAACTCAATAATGATATTATATTTATCATTAATGATAACTAATTAAATAATAAGCACTGATTAAACTTCAAGTATGTGTCAAACAATAATATGCAAGGTACTGGAAATCAGGAAATAAAAATAAAACTAAGTCCTCACTAGTTTATATTTTATAACATGAAACAATACCATACATATAGGTATTTCCTTATAATATCCTTAATGTTCAAATAATTAACCCATTTAAACTTATTTTTATAAGTAATATGTAATAATTCTAAAACATAGGCTACAGTTATATGTCATAAAACTTTAGATCCTAAACACATGAGTTTGATTTCATTTTAAAGGCAAGAGGTACTTAATGAAGCTTTTCAGTTTTGACATATCCAGAACCGCTCTGGAATTTAGGAAACCATTTTGGTGACTATTTGAAAGACAGATTTGAAGAAGAGCAATTCATTTAGAAGATGGTTAATAGTCCAAGCTAAATATGAAGTAGACTTGAATGCGAGTGGTGGTCTGGTAAACATAATTGTGTGAGAAAAGTAATAAAAAATAAAAAGGTGAAAAAAATAGCAACTCATGGAATATGGGGAGTAAGGGACAGTAAGGAATTAAGGATACTATTAAATTTTAACCTATGTGATTGGAAAATGATGCTACTTTTAACAGAAAACTGGAGAAACAATGTTTATTTAGGGAAAAGCTAATGAATTATCTTTGGTCTTTTTAGATATTTGTATAGTGGCATACCTAAACCATCTAGCTTAAAATGTCAAACAAATAATTAATAATATTGGATTATCATTGCTTATCAGAGTGACTAAGTCTGGACATACAGAACTGGGGGTTATATGATAGAATTTAAAAAGTGAATTCTAGGAGGCTGAGGAGCCTACCAAAGAGGTTCATTATGATGAGAAAAGAGAAGAGCCTGGGATATTGTTTTGGACTACACTCACATCATCTAGTTGTGATAGGAATCATGATCCAGCAATAGTGATTAAGAAGAAGTGTTCAAACAGGTAGATGGAGAAGCAAGGATTTATAGTATCATCAAATCTCAAAAAGAAGACTGTATCCATGAGAAGAAGGTGGTCAATCATGCATATTGAATCACTGTGAAATGCTACATGGGGTTTACAAGATTGAGGGCAAAGAGATAGATTGGGCAATGAGGAAATAATGGGTTACTTTGAATTGCAAGAGAGTTAGAAGCAAATGAAAGAAGAAGTTGTGAAATGAGTGAAATTGTATTACCAGCATTCTATATTTTTGTTGTGTTTGTTTATATGTCTGTGAATGTTTACATATTTTTACCCCATAAGACATAATGTAGATTATATGGTCATTTGAAGATTGGTTGATTTGTTTAAGGTAAGGGAAATCTAGGCATGTTCATAGTATAGCCACTGCAAGGAAAAGTTAGGAAAAGAAATAGAAAGGGAAATATCAATGCAAAAAATGAAAAGAAAAATCTGAGAATCCAAGTTACAATTTGTTTTTATCTTCTTAGGGTTATTATTAAATCAGCACTTTCAGAGATGAATACTTGTTAGTATTTCTAGTGAATGAATTTAGGATTCCAATAATCTAGTTAATGAACTAATTTTCTGAGATTCATTTCAAATTTTTTGAGTGATCATTCCTGTTGCATTATTGTTAATCTTAGCTAATTATTTGATAGTTGCTGGAGTTTGGACTTTAGCCATGACACAAGTGTATTCAAGAAGTTTCTTATTTGGAATGGTAAAGTTTGTCATCTCAAGTTTCTAGTATAAAAATTACAAACCAACCAAATGTGATCATGTCAATTTATCAGAACTCTTCCAAGTCAAAGAATGAATGGCACAATTTATCTGAAGTTCTAGGATCCTTATCTCATTTACTGTATAATGTTTGACATACAATTCAACTTCTCTAGGCCATGTTTTCTATAAAAGGAGATTTTTAGAATAACTCCTAATTTCTTTTTTAGCTCTAAATTCCTGTTCTTCCCATGGTTTCTTTAATCCATTTAAGAATCCAAATGGAATGTGGTTATAAAAGTTGTATAGTCTGATATAAAAGGAAAAATACTTTTCCTCTGATTTAACTTGTTCTTAAATTAGAATCTCCTTCAAACCCCAGAGAATCAACTAAAAAACTATTAGAAATAATCCACAGCTTTAGCAAAGTTGCACAATACAAAATAAATCTACATAAATCATCAGCATTCTTATACATCACTAACAAAATCCAACAGCAAGAGATACAAAGAGAAATTCCATTTAAAATAACTGTTGGTAATATAAAACATATGACAATTTATCTGCCAAGGGAAAGTCAGGAACTATATAAGCCAAACTATAAAACACTTTCCACACAAATAAAGTCAGATCTAAGCAACTGGAAAAACAGCAAGTGTTTGTGGATAGGTTGAGCAAATATACTAAAGATGACAATACTTCCTAAACTAATTTATTTATTTAGTGCTATACCAATCAAACTCCCAAGAAACTATTACTGAACTAGAAAAAATAACAATAAAATTTATCTGGAAGAACAAAAAAATCAGGAATTTCAAAGAATTATTGAAGAGAAAAGCAAATGAAGATGACCTGGCTGTACCAGATCTAAAACTATATTATAAAGCAGGGGTCATTAACCATTGGTATTGGCTAAGAAATAGAGAAGTTGATCAATGGAATAGGTTAGGTTCACAGAACAAAGTAGCCAATGATGATAGCAATCTAGTATTTTACAAACGCAAAGGTCCCCCCTTTTGGGATAAGAATTCACTATTTGACAAAAACTGCTGGGAAAATTGGAAACTAGTATGGCAAAAAGTAGGCATAAACCCACACTTAACACTGTCTACCAAGATAAGGTCGAAATAGGTTCATGATGTAGATATAAAGAATGATACTATGAACAAATTAGAAGAACATAGGATAGTTTTCATCTTAGATATGTGGAGGAGGAAGGAATTTGTGGTCAAAGGAGAATTAGAGATCATTATTAATCATAAAATAAATCATTTTGTTTATATTAAGTTAAAAAGTTTTTGTACAAACAAAACTAATGCAGACAAGATTAGAAGGGAAGCAATAAACTGGGAAAACATTTTTATATGCAAAGGATCTGATAAAGCCTCATTTCTAAAATATATAGAGAATTGCCTCAAATTTATAATAGTTCAAGCCATTCTCTGATGGATAAATGGTCAAAAGATATGAACACACAATTTTCAGATGAAGAAATTGAAACTATTTGTAGCCACATGAAAAATTGCTCCAAATCACTATTGATCAGAGAAATGCAAATTAAGAAAACTCTGAGATACCATCACACACCTGTCAGATTAGCTAAGATGACAGGAAAAAATAATGAAGAATGTTGGATGGGATGTGGGAAAACTGGGACACTGATACACTATTATTGGAACTGTGAATGGATCCAACCATTTTGGAAAGCAAATTGGAACTATGCTCAAAAAGCACTCAAATTCTACATACCCTTTGACACAGAAGTGTTTCTACTGGATTTATATGCCAAAGAGACCTTCAAAGAGGGAAAGGGACCCACATGTGCAAAAATATTTGTGGCAACCCTCATTGTAGTGGCAAGAAACTGGAAAGTGAATGAATGCTCATCAATTGGAGAATGGCTGAATAAATTATGGTATTTGAATGTTATATAATACTATTGTTCTGTAAGAAACAACCAGGATGATTTCAGAGAGGCCTGGAGAGACCTATGTGAACTGATGCTAAATGAAATGAACAGAATCAGGAGATTCATATACATGGCAACAGCAAGACTATAAGATGATCAATTCTGATGGACCTGGCTCTCTTCAACATTGAGATGATTCAAACCAGTTCCACTTGTGCGGTGAAGAAGAGAGCCATCTACACCCAGAAAGAGAGACATGGAACAGAGTATAGAACACAACATAGCATTATCATTCTCTCTGTTGTTATTTGCTTGCATTTTGTTTTCTTTCTCAATTTTTCTTGTTATTCCTTCTTGATCTGATTTTTCTTGTGCAACAAGATAACTGTATAAATATGTAAACATATATTGGCTTTAACATATATTTCAATATATTTAACATGTTTTTACCTGCCAGTAGATGAGGGGGTGAAGGGAGGGAGGAGAAAATTTGGAGCAAAAGGTTACTCAAGGGTCAGTGTTGGAAGAATTACCCATGTATATGCTTTGTAAATAAAAAGCTTTAATAATGAAAAAAATAAAACAAAAGAATCTCCTTCAAAATTTACCCAACAATGGATCATTTAAGTACAGTCTTTGGAATATCAGTTTAAGAAGGTTATTATTTAAATGAAGAGAATTTAATGAATATTGATCAAGATATCAAAGAGACTTCAGAATATTCCATTGAGTGGTCAATGTCTGCTAGAAGAACTCAGTGGCTTGAGGATAGAAAGGGGGGGGGAAGAGAACTATATCCTCATGCACCCTATTCTTCTTTTCTACAGCTCTAATTATAAAAGTTTTACTTATGTCGTGAAATGTTATTCACATAGCCTTCAAGTAGTTGGGGCCAGGTCACTGTTATACTTTTATAGTCACTGTTATACTTTTATTGTGTTGAAATCTGCTTTATGTCTTCCCATCATTTGTAGTTCTACCCTTTCTACAAAAGTGGAACAAATGCAATTTCTCTCTCACATAACAACTCTTTAAATACTTGTGTATACCTATCCTATCTCCTTAAGTCTTTTCCAGACTAAACATCTTCAGTCATTAATTGACTTTCAAATAGGCATAGTCTCAAAATTAACTATTTTGATCAGGCTCTATTAGATGTTTTCCTTCTTATCATTTTTTTTAAACGAGAATACTGATGCAATTTGAAAAAGGCCATATAATAGCCTCATCCCCCCTGCACAATACTTTCTCTAGTTGTTCACTCAGTTGTAGCTACTTCATTGATCAAATATTTGGGTTCATGTCATGAGAACACCCATGTTCTCATTCCTTGTAGCCATAGACAAGAAACATAAAATTCTCATCTGCATAGTTTGATTACTGGCATCAACTAGATCTCTAAGTTCCTGTCAGTTTCTAATCTCCTGTTTTCTTTCTTTCTTTCTTTCTTTCTTTCTTTCTTTCTTTCTTTCTTTCTTTCTTTCTTTCTTTCTTTCTTTCTTTCTTTCTTTCTTTCTTTCTTTCTTTCTTTCTTTCTTCTTCTTCTTCTTCTTCTTCTTCTTCTTCTTCTTCTTTTTCTTCTTCTTCTTCTCGTTCTTGTTCTTCTTCTCGTTGTTCTTGTTGTTCTTGCTCTTGCTCTTCTTCTTCTTCTTCTTCTTCTTCTTCTTCTTCTTCTTCTTCTTCTTCTTCTTCTTCTTCTTCTTCTTCTTCTTCTTCTTCTTCTTCTTCTTCTTCTTCTTCTTCTTCTTCTTCTTCTTTCTTCTGACTTCCATGATTTTTGATTTTCTCTCTGTTCCTGATCTGTGAGCTCAATCCATTCCAATATATGTGGGATCTCGCTCTAGTGATCAGCTAGTTTCCTGTAGTGTGGTATAGAAAAAAGAGTTACCCAGGTATCTAGGGAGGGATACTGATTCTCTACATAAAATAAGACAAACCATTTCAGTTCTTTGGGTCTTAGCTTCTACATGTGTCAAACAATAGTTTGGACTAGATGATAGTTCCTTCCCAGGAAAGGATTTCAGATAAGCTAAGATGACAGGAAAAAATAATGATTAATGTTGGAGGGGATGTGGCATAGGACTTAGCTTGTAAAATTTGTCTTTAAACCATTTGATTCTCTTAATTTCAAGCCTTCCTTATTTGCTCTAGTTCTGCTACCACTAATGGTCCTTCCATAATCTTGGAGTTAATTTACTTGTTAATGTTAACATTTTAAACAAAGTGGGAAAAGTTAAATAGTAAATAACAACAAAATCATAATTAATAATAAATTTTATTCATAGTTCTTAGGAGTTTACAGTCTTTTATTTTTGTTATTTTACATAATCCTCACAAAAACTCTGCAAGATTAGTATTATTGATGAGGAAACCCCAAAATTCTGAAAAATCCTTAAAGGAGAAAATCTCTTTGGACTCTGCCTCAGGGAGGAAACTCCACCTTAAGCACAAACAGTTTCATCTTTGTTATCTGGGTCAGTCCTGAAACCCATTGAATTCAATTCAAATTCTAAACCTGGCTGAAATCCAGCCAGGAGCCAACCTGGGACTCCACCCACAGCCCCTTTTAACTAACTCTCTCATTATAAAAGAGCTAAGCTGGAGCCCTCTCTTTGCAGAAGTTCCAAATATGACAGCCCTACACCTGACATGCCCAGGGATCTCTACCCACTGGAATCCTGGTTCCAGGTCCTTTTATCTCTACTTTCAACTTTATTAACCAGGTTTTACTTCCAAACCCCATAATAAACCTCTTTTATCCATCTAGGTTTTCGGGTCTATAAATTCTTTAACAGGGGACTGCTGTGCCATTATTAAACATCATTTAACTCTGTATCTTTGTTCTGAATCCAAAGGGGTTGAAGGGGAGCTCTATTTGTTTCCCTGTACCCCAAACCTGCCACTAGACCTCAATTAAACCATAATTTCATTTAGGTACCCCCAATTCTAAACCTCATCATTATTACCATCATCACTCTGAAGCAAAATTTGAATTTAGGTCTTCTGACTTTGGATCTATTACTATATTCATTATGTGGTATTCCTTTCATATATTTCTATCCTGCCTGGTGACTATTGTATGATTAATATGGTAATAACTGTATATGATACTATAATCAGACTTATCTTTTTACTACTTTGGACATTTCTAGCAAACTTTATTTTCTGTGTCTTTTATTCATTGAATTTCCTGAAATTTGAAATTTTTAGTAATTAATAAATTAATTCAACATCCTGTGATAGGTGATAATTAATCACAACATCATCCCCATGCTCACCTCCAGCCACAAGAGAAAATGGTTGCTTTTTGATAATGATGTTCTAAAAAGAAAATATCCTAAATCAAGATTCTCCCTAAAAAAGATCCTTAAGGGATAAATGAGACATTCATAAATCCTCAAATTACACCACTCAATCTTTATATTTGTCAAAGTTCCTCTGTGAATAATTATGTATGCATGTGACAATTCAATCATGTTTTTTGAAAGGACTTAACCCAACTGTCTGTTGTCATGTTGGACCTCTTTTAATCATATTCTCAAATGTCAGTGTCAGGCAAGAGCTAGGAGGCACTGAACTTAGAAGGATGTTGCCTTTTGTGCTGAGAGAATGCATGAAATGAACCCTGGGGAGAAGCAGTCTCTGAAGGTGCATGAAAATTAAGAGTTGTCAGCTCCCAGGCAAGAAATGTTAGGTCTTTTGGGATATATCTGGGAGACTTGCGATTATGCTCCATCTTAATTCTCAATGTAGATACAACCTATGGACACTGCTCCAAAACATAGTTTCTTATTCTATTATAACCCCTAGAGTTGAAAAAAGAGTGAGAGCTTTTTAAAAGAAGAAAAATATGACTTAAATTAGAAATATGTAAAAATCTTATTACAATCAAGAAGACAAGGCAACTGATCTGTGGGGGAAAAGTTGGCAGTTGTCGACAATTCTGATGAAATTGTTCTTTATTTTGAGCAAAATAGGCAGCATAACATAACAAATAAATTTATTTTCTATATACTGAATAAATTATATATTTTGAATACATACATTGATAATTCTAGTGAATTTAATTCATTAGAAAAATTCATTAGAATTATCAATGTATGTATTCAAAAATATATAATTTATTCATTAGAATTTAATTCTAATTTAACATGAAGTAATTTTAAAAGTCATTTATTAAATGTTAACAGTACAACTTAATTAATAAGTAACTTTTTATCATTTAGATATAATGATTATGAGGTAAAAAGGTGGGATGTAAATACTGGATCAATAGAAGTCAAACTGTGGATACTTAGAAAAACAATGAATCTGAAAAGTTTTTTCAATTCTATAAATAAATTTCTGACATTCAGAAAACTTAAACAATCTAATTTTCTTATATTTACAGAATTTGGAGATTTTCTAAAATAGTAATGAAAGTATTCATTGAGAAATCGATTCTGTTTTCTTATGTGTGTTGGACAGAACCATATGAAATTGTAATAAACAATAAGTACTTTTTCCATAGCTCTCTTTAAAAATTTTGTTTTCTTAAATGATCTCATTCCATTTATTCAAAAAAATTCATTATTTCTTTTTAAATTTTCATATCTTCTAGGAATTCTAAGTGAATTTTGGGCAAAGCTATGTTTTAATTTGAGGCATCCTTTTTAAATTTGTAGAACTCTTATCTTTGTATTTGTGTCTAGAACTTCTTTGATATCATTGTAAGTCATCTGGATGAGGTTCTTTGTTGGCTCATTATTCTGTTCTAATCTTTGAATTTAAATTTGATTTTAAGGCTGGGTCCTGAGGCATTTTTGGACCTAAGCAAAAAGGTAGGGTTTAAATCTATGACTCCTTAATTTCCTTGGGACTTTGTTTTTTGCTCTATAGTACCAAGAGATTTGATGATTCTTAAGGGCTTTCCTTACTCTACTGTTCTATTATACCAGTATTCTTTAAATTCTAGCTCAATGCTTTTTCCACTAAACCACCCTAAATTCATTCACTCTGTCTAAATTGACCAGTCAATTTAGTCAACCAGTCACTTTATGTAAAAATAAAAATCTTTCTTAATCAACTAGTTGCTTAACTGAGGTGATTGTTCAATTCAGATCAGAGCAGTTGCATCCATTGTGTGCAGAGGCATGACCATAGACAGCTGGATACCATCTTCCATATAACAAGTTGGCAAACAAGGGCAATTATATAATTGAAAAATGGAAAATAGGAATGAATGAAAAATTCCTAGAAGCAAAGCACTGTAGCTTAAGAGAAAGCTTACATTCTGTGCCATGCACACTTGCAGACAGATGTCTACTGAGGAAAGAATGGATCAGTACTGTTACTAATTTGATATTTTTAATGCCTCACTAGCTGGATGATTTCCCATTCTGGATCACTGGTCCATTAAGTCTGTCTTTTACTGCCTAGTTATAAATGTGAATGGCAGAAAATAAATAGTTAAGGCTAACCAAATGGAAGCCAAGGGCCCAATGTAACCTCATTTATCTGAAATAGTTGAGGGATAGATGGCAACTCAAGGGCTAATTTAGAAAAGCACAAAAATGTTTGTTTTCCATAGCAAGAAAGATATCACATATTTATAGCTCTGTAAAGGAAATATTTAAATCTAAACTATAGAGTAAGATCTACTGTCCATGTTTCTGGATTACCATTAAAACATTGAGATCTATGTCATTCCTTATCAAGGGATCCAACCCCTTTCATGTAGAAAAAGAATGGGAGGGTAGCTCAATATTGTGTTAGTCAAATCTTGTCTTGAAGACAGTGGCAAATGGAATTTTGAATGCTGTGAATTACCTGATGATTATTCCAAATGTTATTTTAATTTGAAACCTGAATAGAAAAGGAGTGACTAAACATTTTGTTTCCTGTAGAGCAAAGTAGAAAATTTTTCTGTAATCTCTAAACTTTTATTTTTTTAATGCTTGAGATTACTTTATGCCTGAGTTATATAATTAAGTTTCTTCTTTTGTATCCTTATACAATAGTATCTGAAACAATATATATTGGCTTTAATTGAATACATTTAGTTCACTCTTCTTACTCCTAGTCTACTAAGAACTACATGTCCAGGAATTAGCTTCCCAGGACTCACAGCGCCCTTACCTAACTGCCCTAGGCAGACAAAAGCCTCCGCAGCCCAGGGTGGAGCTCTCCAGCAGCTCTACCCCTGTCAGGGAAATAGGGGGACGGGGGGGCGGGAGGAGAAAGGAGAGGGGGAGGAGAGGGAAAGAAAGGGGCCCAGGCTCCTGTCCCTTTTGGGTTGTTTCCCGGGGTTTCCCGGCCAGCTCACACGGCACTTCGCTGAGTCACCGTCTCAGAGCCAGCTGTTTCTGGGCAGCCACGCCATGTGAGCAAGGGCCCCCATCACGGGAAGAGGCAGACTCACTGCTCCCCATTAGTTGGAAGGACCCTTGTCCTCCCACCTCCTTTTATTGCCTCTTTCTTGACTTCCCAGAGCTCACTCTTAGCTCAGGCGCAGGAGCCGCTGCATCCATCTGGTCTGGGAGGAAGCTGGTAAATAAATTATTAAATAATTTCCTACCCTAGGGACAGACCCCAAAAGATTTTTTAAATATGAGCAAAAAGCAAAGAAAAACAATCGATTCCTTCTACACAGAGAAAGAATGGGTATCCAACCCCGAGGAAGTTAACAGCAGAGAGTCAGCAGATAACAGCCTAAAGGGGAACGATTCCTGCCCCCCATCACATAACTCTCTCCTAGAAGAGACTATTAAAAAGTTAAGGGAGTTTGAAGAAAAATGGGGAAAGGAAAGAGAAGCTATGATAGAGAATAGCAACGTTCTGAAACAGGATATGCAGGGAAACAAAATTTGTGAATTAGAAAAGGTAAAAAAATCACAGGAAAGAAGGATTTCTGAATTGGAAAAGATAAAAAAGTCTCAATAAAATAGGATTTCTGAATTGGAAAAAGAAAATAATTCTCTAAAAATAAATTAGGCAAATGGAAAAAAATTCAATAGAGCAAAATAATTCATTTAAAAACGAAATTGGGCATTTACAAAAAGAACTAAAACTGTGAATGAAGAAAATAACTCCTTAAAATTCAGGATGGAACAAATAGAAATTCATGATTCATTGAGAACCCAAGAATAAGTCAAACAAAACAAACAAACAAAAAATGAAAAGCTAGAGAATAATGTCAAATACTTACTGGGAATATCTATAGACCTGGAAAATAGATCTAGGAGAGATAATCTGCGGATCATTGGACTTCCCGAAAACTACGACCAAAAAAAGAGCCTAGATTCTATTTTACAGGAAATTATCAAAGAGAACTGTCCAGAGATAATAGAAACAGAAGGGAAAGGAGATGTGGAAAGAATTCATCGAACTCCTTCTGAAATAGACCCTAAAAAAAGAACACCACGGAATATTGTGGTTAAGTTGCAGAATTAGCACACAAAGGAGAAAATCCTGCAAGCAGCTAGAAAAAAACAATTTAAATACCAAGGTGCCACAATAAGGGTCACACACGATCTGGCTGCCTCCACATTAAAAGATAGAAGGGCCTGGAACCTGATAATCCAAAAGGCAAAAGATCAAGGATTGCAACCAAGAATAAACTACCCAGCTAAATTTAGCATCTTTTTCCATGGAAGAAGATGGTCATTCAATGAAATAGAGGAATTCCATATGTTTCTAAGAAAAAAAACCAGACTTAAACAAAAAATTTGATCTACATCCACAAGACTGAAGAGAAACAGAAAAAGGTACACAGAACACTTGAGAACTGTATCTCTGCTGTGGATATAGAGAAAGTAGGCATGGATAATTTGATTTTACTGATATAAAAGAAAAAAAAGGGGGTGTAGTAAAGGGAAGGGGGTAGTATCAGAAAAAGGGGAAGGAGTGATAAAAAGATGGAAACTACATCCCAAGAAGAGGCATAGAAAATATACCATATCTGAGGGAATTTAGAGAGGGGGAGAAACATTGTGTGAATCTTACTCTCATCAGAAGAGGCTCAAAGAGTAAATAATTGACATATTTGTTTTTCAGAGAATTCTCTCTCACCTCATTAAAATTGGGCAGAGGAAAAGGGAAAAGGAAAAGTAGAATAAGGGAAGGGACTTGGAGGGAGTGGAGAAGGATACTAAAAAAAGGGAGAGCTGTGCATCACAAGTGGGGCCTATAAATTAAATATCGGGGAAGGGGTTCAGGGGGGTCAAGGGAAAAAGCATAATCTGGGGATAATATGATGGCAGGAAAAACAGAATTAGTAATTTTAACTGTAAATGTGAATGGGATAAACGCTACCATCAAACAGAGACGGATAGCAGACTGGATCAAAAATCAGAACCCTACAATATGTTGTTTACAGGAAAGACACTTAAAGCAGGGAGATACATACAGAGTAAAGGTAAAAGGTTGGAGCAGAATCTATTATGCTTCAGATAAAGCCAAAAAAGAAGGGGTAGCTATCCTTATTTCAGATCAAGCAAAAGCAGAAGTTGATCTAGTTAAAAGAGATAAGGAAGGAAATTATATCCTGCTGAAAGGTAGCATAAATAATGAAGCCATATCAATACTAAACAAACATGCACCAAGTGGTATAGCATCTAACTTTCTAAAGGAAAAGTTAAGAGAATTGCAAGAAAAAATAGACAATAAAACTATAATAGTGGAAGATCTCAACCTTGCACTCTCAGATTTAGACAAATCAAACCACAAAACAAATAAGAAAAAAATTTAAAAAGTAAATAGACCATTAGAAAAACTAGGTATGATAGACCTTTGGAGAAAACTGAATGGCAATAGAAAGGAATATACTTTCTTCTCAGCAGTTCATGGATCCTATACCAAAATTGACCATATATTAGGGCATAAAGATCTCAAAATTAAATGTAGGAAGGCAGAAATAATAAATGCCTTCTTCTCAGATCACAATGCAATGAAACCTACATTCAGTAAGAAGTTAGGGGTAAATAGAGCAAAAAGTATGTGGAAACTGAATAATATCATCTTAAAGAATGACTGGGTGAAACAGCAAATTATAGAAACAATTAATAATTTCACCCAAGATATTGACAATGATGAGACATCATACCAAAATCTGTGGGATGCAGCTAAAGCAGCAATAAGGGGAAATTTTATATCTTTAGAGGCTTATTTGAAGAAAATAGAGAAAGAGAAGATTAACGAATTGGGCCTGCAACTTAAAAAGCTAGAAAAAGACCAAATTAAAAACCCCCAACCCAAAATTAAACTTGAAATACAAAAATTAAAAGGAGAAATCAATAATATTGAATGTAAAAAAAAAAAAAACTATTGAATTAATAAATAAAACCAAGAGTTGGTTTTATGAAAAAGCCAATAAAATAGATAAACCTTTGGTAAATCTGATCAGAAAAAAGAAAGAGGAAAATCAAATTGTTAGTTTTACAAATGAAAAGGGGGATGTTTCCACCAATGAAGAGGAAATTAGAGAAATAATAAGGAGTTACTTTGCCCAACTTTATGCCAATAAATTTGATAACTTAAGTGAAATGGATGACTTCCTCCAAAAATATAGGATTGCTAGATTAACAGAGGAGGAAATAAATTGCTTAAATAGTCCCATTTCAGAAAAAGAAATAGAACAAGCTATTAATCAACTCCCCAGGAAAAAATCCCCTGGAGCAGATGGATTTACATGTGAATTCTACCAAACATTTAAAGAACAATTAGCCCCAGTGCTATATAAACTATTTGAAAAAATAGGTGATGAAGGAGTCCTACCAAACTCCTTTTATGACACAGACATGGTACTGATATCTAAACCAGGTTGATCAAAATTGAGAAAGAAAATTATAGACCAATTTCCTTAATGAATATTGATGCTAAAATCTTAAATAAGATATTAGCAAAAAGACTTCAGAAAATCATCCCCAGGATAAAACACTATGATCAAGGAGGATTTATACCATGAATATGGTTTAATATTAGGAAAACTATTAGTATAATTGACCACATTAATAATCCAATTAATAAAAACCATATGACCATCTCAATAGATGCAGAAAAAGCATTTGACAAAATCCAACATCCATTCCTACTAAAAACTCTTGAGAGTATAGGAATAAATGGACTACTCCATAGAATAATCAGGAGCATATATTTAAGACCGTTAGTAAGCATAATATGCAATAGAAATAAACTGCAACCTTTCCCAGTAAGATCAGGAGTGAAACAAGTTTGCCCACTATCACCATTACTATGCAATATAGTACTAGAAACGCTAGCCTCGGCAATAAGAGCCGAGAAAGAGATTCAAGGAATTAGAGTAGGAAATGAGGAAATCAAACTATCACTCTTTGCAGATGACATGATGGTATACTTAGAGAATCCCAAAGACTCTGCTAAAAAGCTATTAGAAATAATTCAGCATTTTAGCAAAGTGGCAGGATACAAAATAAATCCACATAAATCCTCAGCATTCTTATATATCACCAACAAAATGCAACAGCAAGAGATACAAAGAGAAATTCCATTCCAAACAAATGTTGAGAGTGTAAAGTATTTGGGAATCCATCTACCAAAGAATAGTCAGGAATTATATGAGAAACATTACAAAACACTTGCCACAAAAATAAATTCAGATTTAAATAATTGGAAAGACATTCAGTGCTCTTGGATAGGCCGAGCGAATATAATAAAGATGACAATAGTCCCCAAACTAATCTATTTATTTAGTGCTATACTAATCAGACTCCCAAGAAACTATTTTAATGACCTAGAAAAAATAACAACAAAATTCATATGGAAGAATAAAAGCTCGAGAATTGCAAGGCAACTAATGAAAAAAAAAAAAAAAAAAAGTAAGACGAAGTTAGCCTAAGTGTACCTGATCTAAAACTATATTATATAGCAGCAGTCACCAAAACCATTTGGTATTGGCTAAGAAATAGACCAGTAGATCAGTGGAACAGATTAGATACAAAGGACAAAAAAGGGTACATCTATAGCAATCTAATCTTTGACAAACCCAAAGATACCAACATTAGGGATAAAAATTCATTATTTGGAAAAAAACTGTTGGGAAAACTGGAAATTAGTATGGCAGAAATTAGATATGGATCCACACTTAACACCATATATCAAGATAAGATCAAACTGGGTCCATGATTTAGGCATAAAGAATGAGATAATAAATAGATTAGAGAAACAGAAAATAGTCTACCTCTCAGACCTGTGGAGGAGGAAGGAATTTATGACCAGAGAAGAACTAGAGATCATTATTGATCACAAAATAGAAGATTTTGATTACATCAGACTAAAAAGTTTCTGTACAAACAATACTAATGCAAACAAGATTAGAAGGCAAGTAACAAATTGGGAAAATATTTTTAAAAGGAAAGGTTCTGACAAACGTCTCATTTCCTTAGAAATAATTCAGAATTTTAGCAAAGTCGCAGGATACAAAATAAATCCACATAAATCCTCAGGATTTTTATACATTACCAACACAATCCAACAGCAAGAGATACAAAGAGAAATTCCATTCAAAATAACAGTCGATAGTATCAAATATTTGGGAATATATCTACCAAAGGAGAGTCAGGAATTATATGAGCAAAATTACAAAACACTTGCCACAAAAATAAAGTCAGATTTAAATAATTGGAAAGACATTCAGTGTTCTTGGATAGGCCGAGCGAATATAATAAAGATGACAATACTCCCCAAACTAATCTATTTATTTAGTGCTATACCAATCAGACTCCCAAGAAACTATTTTAATGACCTAGAAAAAATAACAACAAAATTCATATGGAAGAATAAAAGGTCGAGAATTGCAAGGGAACTAATGAAAAAAAAGTCAGAGGAAGGTGGTCTAAGTGTACCTGATTTAAAGCTATATTATAAAGCAACAGTCACCAAAACCATTTGGTATTGGCTAAGAAATAGACTAGTTGATCAGTGGCATAGGTTAGGTTCACAGGACAAGATAGTGAATAAAAATAGCAATCTAATCTTTGACAAACCCAAAGATCCCAAATTTTGGGATAAGAATTCATTATTTGACAAAACCTGCTGGGAAAACTGGAAATTAGTATGGCAGAAACTAGGCATGGACCCACATTTAACACCACATACTAAGATAAGATCAAAATGGGTCCAAGATTTAGGCATAAAGAACGAAATCATAAATAAATTGGAGGAACATGGGATGGTTTACCTCTCAGACTTGTGGAGGAGGAAGGAGTTTGTGTCCAAGGGAGAACTAGAGACCATTATTGATCACAAAATAGAACATTTTGATTACACCAAATTAAAAAGTTTCTGCACAAACAAAACTAATGCAAACAAGATTAGAAGGGAAGTAACAAATTGGGAAAAAATTTTTACAGTTAAAGGTTCTGATAAAGGCCTCATCTCCAAAATATACAGAGAATTGACTTTAATTTATAAGAAATCAAGCCATTCTCCAATTGATAAATGGTCAAAGGATATGAACAGACAATTTTCAGATGATGAAATTAAAACTATTTCCACTCATATGAAAGAGTGTTCCAAATCACTATTGATCAGAGAAATGCAAATTAAGACAACTCTGAGGTATCATTACACACCTGTCAGATTGGCTAAGATGACAGGAACAAATAACGATGAATGTTGGAGGGGCTGTGGGAAAACTGGGACACTGATGCATTGTTGGTGGAGTTGTGAAAGAATCCAACCATTCTGGAGAGCAATCTGGAATTATGCCCAAAAAGTTATCAAAATGTGCATACCCTTTGACCCAGCCATACTACTACTGGGCTTATACCCCAAGGAACTACTAGAGAAGGGAAAGGGTCCTGTATGTGCCAAAATGTTTGTGGCAGCCCTTTTCATAGTGGCTAGAAGCTGGAAGATGAATGGATGTCCATCAATTGGAGAATGGTTGGGTAAACTATGGTATATGAATGTTATGGAATACTATTGTTCTATAAGAAATGACCAACAGGAGAAATACAGAGAGGCTTGGAGAGACTTACATCAACTGATGCTGAGTGAAACGAGCAGAACCAGAAGATCATTATACACTTCAACAATGATACTGTACGAGGATGTATGCTGATGGAAGTGGATTTCTTCAACATAGAGAAGAACTAATCCAATTCCAATTGATTAATGATGGACAGAACCAGCTACATCCAGAAAAGGAACACTGGGAAATGAATGTAAACTGTTATTTTTACCTCCTGAATCCAATTCTTCCTGTGCAACAAAAAATTCGGTTCTACACACATATATTGTATCTAAATTATACTGTAATATATTTAACATATATAAGACTGCTTGCCATCTGGGGGAGGGGGTTGGGGGAGGAAGGGAAAAAATCTGAATAGAAGTAAGTGCAAGGGATAATGTTGTAAAAAATTACCCATGCATATGTACTGTCAAAAAATGTTATAATTATAAAATAAAATAAAAAATTAAAAAAAAAAAAAAAAAAAAAAACGTCTCATTTCCAAAATATATAGAGAACTGACCCTAATTTATAAGAAACCAAACCATTCTCCAATTGATAAATGGTCAAGGGATATGAACAGACAATTCTCAGATGATGAAATTGAAACTATATCCACTCATAGAGTGTTCCAAATCACTACTAATCAGAGAAGTGCAAATTAAGACAACTCTGAGATACCACTACACACCTGTCAGATTGGCTAAGATGACAGGAACAAATAATGAGGAATGTTGGAGGGGATGTGGGAAAACTGGGACACTGATGCATTGTTGGTGGAGTTGTGAAAGAATCCAGCCATTGTGGAGAGCAATTTGGAACTATGCCCAAAAAGTTGTCAAACTGTGCATACTCTTTGACCCAGCATTGCTGTTATTGGGATTATATCCCAAGGAAATACAAAAGAGTGGAAAGGGACCTGTATGTGCCAAAATGTTTGTGGCAGCTCTTTTTGTTGTAGCTAGAAACTGGAAGTTGAATGGATGCCCATAAATTGGAGAATGGTTGGGTACATTATGGTATATGAAGGTTATGAAATATTATTGCTTTGTAAGTAAGAAATGACCAGCAGGAGGAATACAGAGAGGCTTGGAGAGACTTACATCAACTGATGCTGAGTGAAATGAAAAGAACCAGAAGATCGCTGTACACTTCAATGTTGTATGAAGAGGTATTCTGATGGAAGTGGATATCTTCAACATAAAGAAGATCCAACTCACTTCCAGTTGATCAATGATGACAGAAATAATTATACCCAGAGAAGGAACACTGGGAAGTGAATGTAAATTGTTAGCACTACCGTCTATCTACCCAGGTTACTTATACCTTTGGAATCTAATACTTAATGTGCAACAAGAAAATGGTATTTACACACATATATTGTATCTAGGTTATATTGTAACACATGTAAAATGTATGGGATTGCCTGTCATCAGGGGGAGGGAATGGAGGGAGGGAGGGGATAATTTGGAAAAATGAATACAAGGGATAATATTATTTAAAAAATTACTCATGCATATATACTGTGGAAAAAAATCTAAATTAAAAAAAAATACTACATTTTCTATGGCTATAGGCTGACTCCACATGGCAGGGAAATTCTAAGAGGCATAGGATGGGAGGCTGGATTGGAGGAAGCCCTTTAATAATAAGATTCTATGAAGCCCTATGATTCTATGGTTCTCCTCTCACCTAAAAGAGATTTGACTCTATAGGTTTATTTTAAGATGTAAAAGATTTAGTAGTTCTATAATAAAAAAATATTTTTGAAGCAGACTATATACTTAGCCCAAAATTTCATCAGTTTGGATATTTGATGATATTGACCAAAGTTAATATTAAAGGAATGTTAAGTAGAGCAGCTAGTTTGTGTAATGGATTGAGCACCAGCCCTGAAATTAGGAGGACCCGAATTCAAATCTGGCCTCAGACACTTAACACTTCCCTTCTGTGTGACCCTGTGCAAGTCATTTAACCCTAATTGCCTCAGCAACAAATTAAAAATTAAAATAAAGTAATGTTAAGTCTTTACATAAAATTTGGGAGACTTTCTTCCTTACCCTGGAAACACACTTCACCCCTTGACTTGTAGCTTTCTTTAGGGTAAGGAGAAAAAAGAGGGAAAAAAAGAAATTTACACATTATTATATATTTAGAAGGAATAGCAAACTTGCATTTTCCAATGCAATCATTGTTTTTAAATCTACTATTCCAGAAATACTTATTTATTTCATAAATTGAAAAAATACATATATTTTTTAAAGAAAGATGTTCCCTGTGGCTCTGATTCTCTGAATTTTTCTCTACCATTCACCCAAATATACCTCAATTCTAACCAATTTTGTATTATATGTTTTCTTCCCCCTTTAGGATGTAAGCTTCTAGAAGACAGTGATGGTCATTCTTTATGTTTGTATTTGTATTTGCAGTGTTTTTAATACAATATCTAGCAAAGAGTAAGCATTTAGTAAATGTTTTTTGATTTGATTCTATCAGGTCTTTTCAATGGTAATTGTTCCAGACTTTTTTCTGAAATCCCTAAATCTGAAACACAAACTTCCTGAAATAGTTCAAGTTTATCATGTAGATTAATCATGCCACTGGACAACTCAGTATACTTCAATATGTCTGTATTGCCATTGGATAAAACAACATCTGGCACTCCAGTTTTCTATTTCTTTTCTACTACTTTTACAAATATATAAATTGTGCTTCAAGTAAACTAAGTGAGTTAACCTTCCTCCAACATATTTCAAGTTCAGTCATCATCTTGTGATTTTCCTTAGTTTTTTTATCTTTAAGCTTAATACAAAGAAATTAAGGAAGTTCAGTATTTGAGAGGGGAAAATAACACTTTTCCTAATAATAAAAAGCAGGATCTTAAAGAGCTTAGATAATAATTTGAAGCATCACAAACACATCAGTAACAGTACTGATAAGTCCTGAAAAGTACTATGATTGATTTTAATGGAAAAATATTTGTTGAAATATGCTTTTCTTACTGTCATCTTATGAATTAGTTAGTGCAAGTATTATCTCCATTTCACATTTTAGAAAACCAAGAGTCATAGAGATTAACTGGTTTGCCTAGTATGGCACTGCAATTAAATGTAAGAATCAGGCCTCAAAGTTAGTTTTTGTCATTCCACAATGGGTATTGTTTAAATGAATCAAAAGTATGTAATGACAGTCAAATTACACTTGTAACTTGATTTGTTTAGATATTTTCATTTATCTTATTCCTGGTTCTATTGCTTAAAAAAATAAAACTGAATATTTTTGATTTATTTTGCAAGTGGTTGTTGAAGATCAAATGTGCCTTAAAGCTAAGAAGGAAAGTTATTTAATAATAAAAAGACATAAACAGCAAGCATCTTTTAAAAATATATAGAGATCACCATTAAATATTTGTATCTAAAATTAATATAGATAAATGCATAGATTATGTGTTATTTTGTAAACATAAACACATATATGTGTTGACAAAAATAAGGGCCACAAAAGTGAAGGCATAACTTTGAACTGTGATTGTTATTTATACTACCTATTCATAAAATTGCTTTTATCCCATGTTTTACTCTATATGACAAAGACTCTATAAAGACAAAGACTTTAAGCTTTGGCTTTTATTTTTAAGCTAAATTTTCCACTTCATCCCCATCCTACATTTGGCTAAAAGTTTATCTATAATAAGGGAAAATCATGTATTTATACATTGAATCAGAATAGTACTGACAAGGCAAGATGAAATTGAAGAAATAATCATACTTTAAAGAATAAAATGTATTTATTGTGTCATTTTAAAATTAATTATTGTCTTGTAGAAGTTTTTTTTTTCTTTTTAGAATTAGATATTTATATTTTTGAAAAGACATCAGAGATCTTGTAGTTCAATCCCCTCATTTTGCTGTTGTAAAAATGAGACCTGGTTATAATAATAAAAGTGTTGACTCCCATTGTCATAGCACTTAAAGATTTACAAACCACTTCAATCTCAATAACTTCCCTGTTCTCCATGACTAGAGTGTTACTTTTCCTCACCTTAGCCTTAGTTCAAATGCCAATTTTTGAAGGGAACCTTCTAATATCTTCCTGTATCTGTGTGTTTGTGTGTTTATCTATATACATTAGATATCTATACATAGATATACATTATACATCTATATACATTAATATGTATAATACATTTAAATGAATATACATGTGCATGTATACATATATGCAAATATGTATTATAGGTATGAATATACACATTACATATGCATATATACATTAAATTTGTTACATTATTATCATTTATGAAAAATAATATTATAATTATATGCACATGATTGATATAAGTGTATATACATATTCATATGTGTATGCATCTATGTATATGTACATGTGTATATGTATTGTGCACATGCTTGTATGGATATAGATATGTATGAACATTTGCTTACATTTACATTATATAACTACCATTATCTATGTATATGTATATAAATATATCTCTGCATATGCATGTATATATACATATATTGACATTTAATATAAGTATATATTTAAATCTAGATGCACGTCTTATATACATACACACACATATATATGATATATATGTATAATACATGTGAGAGAAGAGGCTTCTATGGTGTTGCAGAGAGAGTCTAGAAATTGAAGAGTGATCCTTGGATTCTGCAAGATGAAAATTCATCATTTCATATTAAGTCCTATATGAAATATATGTCTATTCTGTTATTTGTAAAGTATTGTTCTTTTTTAGCAGTGGGAAATTGTGATATAAGTTTAAAATTTAAAAGAAAGTTCTAATTGAGCATGTACACCTCTGAGTCATTAATAAATGACAATATATTGTAAAGTTAATGAACTTGGAATGGGAGAGCTGAATGCAAATTCTAACTCTATTATTTAAAACCTTTGTGACCTCTGGCAATATAATTTTCTTTGTTAGGCCTAAGTTGTCTACTCAGTCAAAGGATCAATTTTACCAAAATATAGCCAATGTCCCTTATAGTTCTAAATTCTGATGCATGAATTTGAATTTTCCCTCCTTTTCTAAATTCTGGTAACACTTCTATATCCTTTATGTTTTGCTCTCTTTTTGGAACTATTTGTAAGTATTTTATTTTATTTTCTTAACTTCAGTGTGAGTTCCTAAAGAACAGAAGCTAACCTTTCTGACTTTGTGCCACTAAAATTCCCTTGCCCAGTATAATTCAGTGTACTTAATTCATACTTTTATAATGAAGGTTTTTGGTGTTTTCTTAATGACATTTTATATAGGAGATTTCTTTAGACAATAATTCTGAAATTGGATTCAAATGTCTCTATCACGTAAGTATCGTACAGTCTGTCAGTCTGAATGGAAAGTCTTGATCTTTTATTCCTGATTGGTATTTCCCAAGTTAAAGTTCATCTGTCATTGTACTGCACTTAAATCCATCTGGAGATACATCATTGTTAATAAAACCTAGCAATCAAAAAAAAAAGTGGGAAAAATACTCTCTGATTAGAAAATAAAGCATCTTAGGAATTACAAATCTGAAATATGCATAAGTGACCAGCTGCTAATGAGAGAAAAAAACTTCTAACAGTACTCCTTTTCCCCCACATGGAAAATAAGAAAAATAATCCACAATCATATTAGCATAAGGAAAAAAATAGTAAGATGTATTTGGTTTTGTGTGAGGATAAATCTACAACAAAATATTTAATTTTTTTGTCTTCTCTTAGGAATCAGGTTTATATTTCCTTAATGATTAAGATAAAGTACTTAAGGGAATGCTTTTAGTTATTCCTTAAACTTTAAGTGAGATTTAAGAGATAACACAGTATAATTAGAAGACTGTGGAGGGGAAAACAGAAAGGTTCTAGTTCTGGTTCTAGTCATTTTTAGCAGAAAATTGGGCAAGTCACTGAAAATAAAATGAAAAGCACTGGTTCTTGAGTAAAATGGTCTGGGTTCAAATTCTACCTCTCACATTTCAAACATATAGAATCTTGATTAATCACTTTAAATTTCTGGCACTGAGTTTCCCCTTTTGTAAAACAAGAGGGTTGAAGCATGTAATCTCTGGATTCTTTCCATTTCGGGATTTTGATATTAACAATGCATGGAGGAACTCTAGTGGTCATTGAGTTTAGTCCTTTCATTTTTATAGCTAAGAAAAAATTCAGGACCAGCCAGATATAGGGAGTGATTTTTCAAAGGCTGCATATTCCATAAGTCATAGAGATTACTAAATTCTATCTGCTCAGTACTTTTTCCACTACATCACAGTGCTTTTCAAGTTCTTTGGGCCTCTTTTTTAAACTATAAACTATGGAGTAAAATATCCAATTTGTTTACATCATGGATTTATTGAGGATTAAATAACTTATTAGGAAACATATTTGAAGTAAATTAAAGAATACAAAAGTTATAACTTCATGTAGTATGAATATGAACTGGGACTTAATGCCCCATTATAATGAAAACTCTTTGAGAACAGGGATTGTTTCTGCCTTTGATTGTATACCCAATGTTTAGCACAGTACCAGAAACAATTAGTGTTTAATAAAGGATGATGGTTTACTGGCTTCTGTTTAAATGCAAGTTACCCTTAAAAGATTCTGTTTTCTGCCTGCATAGACTAGAAAGTATATTGACTATGAGCTTTGGAGTACCATTACCAGTCACTCACTGAATCAGCAATTATGTATGTGTTTACAATTTTGAGCACATAGGAACAAATACTGAAATGCAAATCTTAATCCTAAAGCATGAACAAGTTAAAATCTAGTTTAAGAGAAGAATAACACTCGAAACAGTTAAATAACATCTCAGCATTTGAGAAGTGATCAAGTATACTCTGGGGCAATTAAGAAAATTCCTGTGCTTATTATAGTAGGACTAGGCTCAACCCTGCATTAAGTAGATAATGAAGGTTAATATCTAATAGATGAGTGAGATTGGGCTTGCAGAAACTTCAGTGAGTAAATGAAAATAATCATGTTGGAGAAAAAGACTATAGCTTACTGCAATGAATATTTAAATTCAGAGATGGAAAACCTGTGAATCGGAGCATATAGTTTAATTTTTTTAGAATTTAGTGGAAGAAAAAGTCTGTTTAAAAATAAAAAAACTGGTACTATGTAAAATGTTTTAAAGTCTATAGAGTGCTTCCCATACCTTTTATCATTTGGACTTCACAACAATAGTCAGTTAGATATCATAGTAGACAGAAGTTAGACCCAGAATCAGGAAGGTCTAAATTCAAATTTATGCTCTTACATTTACTAATTATGTGACCCTTGGAAAGTCTTTTTGCCTCTGTCTGCCTTAATTTTCTCATTATGTGGGGGTGGCAGAGCCAAGATGATAGAGAAGACACACTTGCCATTCTAAGCTCTCTTCTACCTTCATTAGTAATTACCAAATTCAGCCCCAGAAGTAGGCTTGACTGGTAAAATCCACGAATACTGGGAGTACAACAAATTACCAGCTAAATATAATCTGGAAGATTGCCAGAAAAGGTTTGTCCTGATGGAAGGGAGTAGGCCAGCACAGACAGGGAGACAAAACCAGAACTAGCACACTGAGCAAACTGAGGTGAGGGTGGTCTTGGTGGTTGACAAATTTTCAGGCAGGACTTTACCACAAAGTAGTTGCTCTGCTTTAGTTGCAAAGCAGTAGATCAGCAGAGAAGTTAAAGCCAAAGGTAGAGCACTCAAAAAAAACTCCAGAAGCTATTAGGATCTGGCTACACTCATGAAGCACCAGAAGTGACTCAGCATAGACCACAACACAGCTGTGCAGCTGCATTCTGAAACACAGGGCTTTTGCCCAGGGCAGTCACACTTCTGCAAGGCAGGGGACTTAGCCCTGGCAGACAAATCTGCACAAGAGGGCTCTTCCCAAAGCAATAGAACTTCTATAGCACAATTTAAGTTTCCCAGGGCAGAGATACTTCTGGGGGGAGGTCTTCCCAGAGCACTCCCAAAGTTTGGCTGCTTTTTGCAGCCTGTTTGCAGGACAGCTACTGTCCATACATCTATCCCCCCTTTGCAGAAGAAACTGGTAACTCCCTTACCCTGAAGGCAGAAAAAAAAAAAAAAAAAGAGTAAAAAAGCTAAGCCAACCCTAATCATCAACAGCTTCTATAGAGAAAGAGAGCATGTTTTCCACCTTGAGGGGTCTCCAGACAAAACCCCAAAGGGAGATATAACATGATCCCCATCACACAGGGCTCTCTGAGATTAACTTACAAAAGGTCTTAAAAGAGAGCTAGAAGAAAAATGGGGAAAAGAAAGAGAAGCTCTGCAAGAGAGTATGGAAAAGGTGTACAATTCACTTAAAAAAAATACTTCCTGAAATGTTAATTGCAAAAGCTAAAGTACTCCCAGGGAGTGCAGGGAAACAGAATTTGTAAATTGGAAAAAGAAAATAACTCAGTAAAAAAAACAAAATAGTGAAATGGAAAAAAAAAATTCCATAGAGCAAAGCAACTCATTTAAAAACTCAATTGGACACATAAAAAAGTAAAAAAGTAATTAAGAAAATAACTCATTAAAAATCAGAACTGAATAAATAGAAATGAATGATTCATTGAGACATCAAGAATCAGTCAAGAAAAAACAAAAATATGTAAGCGAAGATACTATTTTACAGGAAATCATCAAAGAGAACTGCCCAGATATAATAGAATCAGAAGGTAAAATAGGAATTGAAAGAATTCATCAAAAAACTTCCGAAAGAAACCCTAAAATAAAAACTTCAAGGAATAGTGTGACTAAATTTCAAAACTATCATACTAAGGAAAATATATTACAAGCAGCCATTAAAAAAAAGATTCAAATACCCAGGAGCCATAATAAGAATGACTCAGGATCTAGCTGCCTCCACATTAAAGAATCAAAGGGCTTGGAATCTGATATTCTGAAAGGCAAAAGATCAAGGATTGCAACCAAAAATAAAATACCCAGCTAAGTTTAGCATCTTTTTCCATGGAAGAAGATGGTCATTCAATGAAATAGAGGAATTCCATATGTTTCTAAGATAAAAACCAGACTTAAACAAAAATTTTGATCTACATTCACAAGACTGAAGAGAAACAGAAAAAGGTACACAGAACCCTTGAGAACTATATCTCTGTTGTGGGTATATAGAAAGTACGCATAGATAATTTGATTTTACGGATATACAAGAAAAAAAAAAGGAGGGGGTGTAGTAAAGGGAAGGGGGTAGTATCAGAAAAAGGGGAGGGTGTGATAAAAAGAGGGAAACTACATCCCAGGAAGAGTCATAGAAAATACACCATATCTGAGGGAATTTAGAGAGGGGGAGAATCATTGTGTAAATCTTATTCTCATCAGAAGAGGCTCAAAGAGTAAATAATTGTCATATTTGTTTTTCAGAGAATTCTTTCTCACCTCATTAAAAGGGGGGAGAGGAAAATGGAAAAGGAAAAGGAGAATAAGGGAAGGGATGTGGAGGGAGGGGGTAGGGATACTAAAAAAAAAAAGGGAGGGCTGTGCGTCACAAGGGGGGTCTATAAATTAAATATTGGGGAAGGGGTTCAGGGGGGTCAAGGGAAAAAGCATAATCTGGGGATAATATGATGGCAGGAAATACAGAATTAGTAATTTTAACTGTAAATGTGAATGGCATGAACGCTCCCATCAAATGGAGACGGATAGCAGACTGGATCAAAAATCAGAACCCTACAATATGTTGTTTACAGGAAACACACTTAAAGCAGAGAGATAGATATAGAGTAAAGGTAAAAGGTTGGAGCAGAATTTATTATGCTTCAAGTAAAGCCAAAAAAGCAGGGGTAGCTATCCTTATCTCAGATCAAGCAAAAGCAGAAGTTGATCTAATTAAAAGAGATAAGGAAGAAAACTATATCCTGCTGAAAGGTAGCATAAATAATGAAGCCATATCGATACTAAACATATATGCACCAAGTGGTATACCATCTAACTTTCTAAAGGAAAAGTTAAGAGAGTTGCAAGAAGAAATAGACAGTAAAACTATAATAGTGGGAGATCTCAACCTTGCACTCTCAGATTTAGATAAATCAAACCACAAAACAAATAAGAAAGAAATTTAAAAAGTAAATAGAACATTAGAAAAACTAGGTATGATAGACCTTTGGAGAAAACTGAATGGCAATAGAAAGGAATATACTTTCTTCTCAGCAGTTCATGGATCCTATACCAAAATTGACCATATATTAGGGCATAAAGATCTCAAAATTAAATGTAGGAAGGCAGAAATAATAAATGCCTTCTTCTCAGACCACAATGCAATAAAAGCTACATTCAGAAAAAGTTAGGGATAAATAGACCAAAAAGTAATTGGAAACTGAATAATCTCATCTTAAAGAATGACTGGGTGAAAGAGCAAATTATAGAAACAATTAATAATTTCACCCAAGATAATGACAATGATGAGACATCATACCAAAATCTGTGGGATGCAGCTAAAGCAGCAATAAGGGGAAATTTTATATCTTTAGAGGCTTATTTGAAGAAAATAAAGAAAGAGAAGATTAACAAATTGGGCTTGCAACTTAAAAGGCTAGAAAAAGACCAAATTAAAAACCCCCAACCAAAAATTAAACTTGAAATACAAAAATTAAAAGGAGAAATCAATAATATTGAAAGTAAAAAAAAAAAAAAACTATTGAATTAATAAATAAAACCAAGAGTTGGTTTTATGAAAAAGCCAATAAAATAGATAAACCTTTGGTAAATCTGATCAGAAAAAAGAAAGAGGAAAATCAAATTGTTAGTCTTACAAATGAAAAGGGGGATCTTTCCACCAATGAAGAGGAAATTAGAGAAATAATAAGGAGTTACTTTGCCCAACTTTATGCCAATAAATTTGATAACTTAAGTGAAATGGATGACTTCCTCCAAAAATATAGGCTTGTGAGATTAACAGAGGAGGAAATAAATTGCTTAAATAGTCCCATTTCAGAAAAAAGAAATAGAACAAGCTATTAATCAACTCCCCAGGAAAAAAATCCCCTGGACCAGATGGATTTACATGTGAATTCTACCAAACATTTAAAGAACAATTAGCCCCAATGCTATATAAACTATTTGAAAAAATAGGGAATGAAGGAGTCCTTCCAAACTCCTTTTATGACACAGACATGGTACTGATACCTAAACCAGGTCGATCGAAAACTGAGAAAGAAAATTATAGACCAATTTCCTTAATGAATATTGATGCTAAAATCTTAAATAAGATATTAGCAAAAAGACTTCAGAAAATCATCCCCAGGATAATACACTATGATCAAGGAGGATTTATACCATGAATGCAGGGCTGGTTTAATACTAGGAAAACTATTAGTATAATTGACCACATTAATAATCCAATTAATAAAAACCATATCATCATCTCAATAGATGCAGAAAAAGCATTTGACAAAATCCAACATCCTAGGAATAAATGGATTATTCCTTAGAATAATCAGGAGCATATATTTAAGACCGTTAGTAAGCATAATATGCAATAGAAATAAACTGCAACCTTTCCTAGTAAGATCAGGAGTGAAACAAGGTTGCCGACTATCACCATTACTATTCAATATAGTACTAGAAACGCTAGCCTTGGCAATAAGAGCCGAGAAAGAGATTCAAGGAATTAGAGTAGGAAATGAGGAAATCAAACTATCACTCTTTGCAGATTACATGATGGTATACTTAGAGAATCCCAAAGACTCTGCTAAAAAGCTATTAGAAATAATTCAGAATTTTAGCAAAGTGGCAGGATACAAAATAAATCCACATAAATCCTCAGCATTCTTATATATCACCAACAAAATGCAACAGCAAGAGATACAAAGAGAAATTCCATTCCAAACAAATGTTGAGAGTATAAAGTATTTGGGATTCCATCTACCAAAGAATAGTCAGGAATTATATGAGAAAAATTACAAAACACTTGCCACAAAAATAAAGTCAGATTTAAATAATTGGAAAGACATTCAGTGCTCTTGGATAGGCCGAGCGAATATAATAAAGATGACAATAGTCCCCAAACTAATCTATTTATTTAGTGCTATACCAATCAGACTCCCAAGAAACTATTTTAATGACCTAGAAAAAATAACAACACATTTCATATGGAAGAATAAAAGGTCGAGAATTGCAAGGGAACTCATGAAAAAAAAGTCAGAGGAAGGTGGTCTAAGTGTACCTGATCTAAAGCTATATTATATAGCAGCAGTCACCAAAACCATTTGGTATTGGCTAAGAAATAGACCGGTAGGTCAGTGGAACAGATTAGATACAAAGGACAAAAAAGAGTACATCTATAGCAATCTAATCTTTGACAAACCCAAAGATACCAACATTAGGGACAAAAATTCATTATTTGGAAGAAACTGTTGTGAAAACTGGAAATTAGTATGGCACAAATTAGATATGGATCCCCACTTAATACCATATACCAAGATAAGATCAAAATGGGTCCATAATTTAGGCATAAAGAATGAGATCATAAATAGATTAGAGGAACAGAGAATAGTCTACCTCTCAGAACTGTGGAGGAGGAAGGAATTTATGACCAGAGGAGAATTAGAGATCATTATTGATCACAAAATAGAAGATTTTGATTACATCAAACTAAAAAGTTTCTGTACAAACGATATTAATGCAAACACAATTAGAAGGGAAGTAACAAATTGGGAAAATATTTTTAAAAGTAAAGTTTCTGACAAAGGTCTCATTTCCAAAATATATAGAGAACTGACCATGATTTATAGGAAACCAAACCATTCTCCAATTGATAAATGGTCAAGGGATATGAACAGACAATTCTCAGATGATGAAATTGAAACTATATCCACTTATATGAAAGAGTGTTCCAAATCACTACTGATCAGAGAAATGCAAATTAAGACAACTCTGAGATACCACTACACACCTGTCAGATTGGCTAAAATAACAAGAACAAATAATGATAAATGTTGGAGGGGATGTGGGAAAACTGGGACACTGATACCTTGTTGGTGGAGTTGTGAAAGAATCCAGCCATTGTGGAGAGCAATTTGGAACTATGCCCAAAAAGTTGTCAAACTGTGCATACCCTTTGACCCAGCATTGCTGTTATTGGGATTATATCCCAAAGAAATACAAAAGAGTGGAAAGGGACCTGTATGTGCCAAAATGTTTGTGGCAGCTCTTTTTGTTGTAGCTAGAAACTGGAAGTTGAATGGCTGTCCATCAATTGGAGAATGGTTGGGTAAATTGTGGTATATGAAGGTTATGGAATATTATTGCTCTGTAAGAAATGACCAGGAGGAATACAGAGAGGCTTGGAGAGACTTACATCAACTGTTGCTGAGTGAAATGAGCAGAACCAGAAGATCACTATACACCTCAACAACAATACTGTATGAGGATGTATTCTGATGGAAGTGGATATCTTCAACATAAAGAAGATCCAACTCACTTCCAGTTGATCAATGATGGACAGAAATAACTATACTCAGAGAAGGAACACTGGGAAGCGAATGTAAATTGTTAGAACTACTGTCTATCTACCCAGGATACTTATACCTTCGGAAGCTAATAATTAATGTGCAACAAGAAAATGGTATTTACACACATATATTGTATCTAGGTTATATTGTAACACATGTAAAATGTATGGGATTACCTGTCATCGGGGGGAGGGATTGGAGGGAGGGAGGGGATAATTTGGAAAAATGAATAAAAAAAAATCACCAAGTCCAGATGGATTTACATGTAAATTCGATCAAACATTTAAAGAACAATTAACTCCAATGTTATATAAATTATTTTTAAAAATAGGAAATAAAGGACTCCTACCAAATTCCTTTTGTGACATAGACATGGTACCGACAGAGAAAGAAAATTATAGACTGATATCCCTAATGAATATTGATACTAAAATATTAAATAAAATATTAGCAAAAAGATTAGAGAAATCACCCCCAGGATAATACATCATGACTAAGTAGGATTTACACCATAAATACAGGGCTAGTTCAATATTAGGAAAACTATGAGTATAATTGTCTATATCAATAACCACATTAACAAAAACCATATGATCATCTCAATAGATGCAGAAAAGCCATTTGATAAAATCCAACTTCCATTCCTATTAAAAACACTTGACAGTATATGAATAAATGGACTTTTCCTTAAAATAATTAGTTGCATCTATGTAAAACCATCAGTAAGTATCATAGGTAATGGGGATAAACTGCAACCATTCCCAAGAAGATCAGGAGTGAAACAAGGTTGCCCAATATCACCATAACTAATCAATATTGTATCAGAAACGCTAGCTTCAAGAATAAGTTGAGAAAGAGATGAATGGACTTAGAGTAGGTAAGGAGGAAACCAAATTATCACTCTTTGCAGATGGTATGATGGTATATTTAGAGAACCACAGAGATTCTACTAAAAATTATTAGAAATTATCCACACCTTGAGCAAAGTTGCATGGTACAAAATAAACCCACATAAGTCATCAACATTCTTATATACCACTAACATAATCCAACACAGTTACAAAGAGAAATTCCATTTAAAGTAACTGCCTATAGTATAAAATATTTGGGAATCTGTCTGCCATGGGAAAGTCAGGAGCTATATGAGCAAAACCATAAAACACTTTCCATACAAAGAACGTCAGATCTAACCAATTAGAAAAAAATATTAAATGTTCTTGGATAGGTCAAGCAAATATAATAAAGATGACAATAGTACCTAAACTAATCTATTTATTTAGTGCTATACCAATCAAGACTCCCAAAAAACTATTTTAATCACCTAGAAAAAATAACAATGAAATTCATCTAGAACAACAAAAGGTCAAGGCTTTCAAGGGAATTAATGAAAAAAAAAATCAGATGAAGATGGCCTAGCTGTACAAGATCTATAACTATATTATAAAGCAGTGGTAACCAAAACCATTTGGTATTAGCTAAGAAATAGGTTAGTTGATCAGTGGAATAGGTTAGGTTCAAAGGACAAAATAGTCAATAACCTTAATAATCTAGTATTTGACAAACCCAAAGACCCCAGCTTTTGGGATAAGAATTCATTGTTTGACAAAAACTGCTGGGAAAATTGGAAATTAGTATGGCAGAAACTAGGCATTGACCCACATTTAACACTGTACACCAAGATAAGATTAAAATCTATGCATAAAGAATGAGATTATACATATATTAGAAGAACACAGGATAGTTTACCTCTCAGACCTGGGGAAGAGGAAGAAATTAGTGACCAAAGAATACCTAGAGATCATTATTGATCACAAAATAGAAAATTTTGATTATATCAAATTGAAAATATTTTGTACAAACTAATGCAGACAAGATTGGAAGGAAACATTAGACTGAGAAAACATTTTTACAGTCAAAGGTTCTAATAATAGCTTCATTTCCAAAATATATAGAGAATTAACTCTAATTTATAAGAATCGAATTTATAAGAAACCAAGCCATTCTCCAATTGATAAATGGTCAAAGGATATGAACAGACAATTCTCAAAGAAATTGAAACTATTTCTAGCCATATGAAAAGCCGAAAGGAGCATGCAAATTAAGACAACTCTTAGATAGCACTACATACCTGTCAGATTGGCTAAGATGACAGGAAAAGATAATGCTGAAAGTTAGAGGGATATGGGAAAACTGGAACACTGATATATTGTTGGTGGAATTGTGAATACATTCAGCCATTCTGGAAAGCAACTTGTAACTATGCTCAAAAAGTTATCAAACAGTGCATACCTTTGATCCAGCAGTGTTACTACTGGGCTTATATCCCAAAGAGATCTTAAAAAGGGAAAGGGACCTGTATGTGTCAAAATGTTTGTAGTGTCTAGAAACTGGAAACTGAATGGATGCCCATCAATTGGAAAATGGCTTCATAAATTATGGTATATGAATGTGATGGGATATTATTGTTTTGTAAGAAATGACCAGAGGATGATTTTGGAAAGGCCTAGAGCAACTTACATGAACTGATGCTGAGTGAAATGAGCAGGACCAAGAGATCATTATATACTTCAACAACAATACTATATATAATGATCAATTCTAATGGATGTGGCTCTCTTCAACAATGAGATGAACCAAACCAGTTCCATTTGTTCAATAATGAATAGAACCAGCTACACCCAGCGAAAGAACTCTGGGAATTGAGTGTGAACCACTACATAGCATTTCCAATCACTCTCTTTTTGTCTGCTTGCAGCTTTGATTTCCTTCACAGGTTAATTGTATGTTATTTCAAAGTCCAATTTTTCTTGTACAGCAAAATAACTGTATGTATATATACATATATATATATATATATACACACACACATATATATATATATATATATATACACACACATATATTGTATTTAACATATAATTTAACATATTTAACATGTATTGGTCTACCTGCTATCTGGGGGAGTGGGTGGAGGGAAGGAGGGGAAAAATTGGAACAAAAGATTTTGTAATTGTCAATGCTGAAAAATTATCTATGCATATATCTTGTAAATGAAAAGCTATAAGAAAAAAATTGTTGTCAGGGATAAATGAGTAATTGCTATTTAGAAGAAGAAACAAGAATTATCATTTTGTTGCATGGTATTTGAACTGAGCCTTGAAGAATCTCATTCTTCTATCCTAGGGTAGTGATATAACAGGGATGAATTGCTTTCCAAGAGTTAGAGTAATAATATGCAAAAGCTTCTAATTATATTCCTTTTACAGATGAGTAAAAAGCTCTGGAAAGTTAACTGACTTGTCTGTCATCACATAACTAGTTGATGTTAGCGGTCTTTGAAGCCTCAGTCTTTCTGAGCCCAACCTCCTCTGTTTTTCATGATCTCATGATCTCTAAAATAACCATTAGGAAAAAAAAAAAAAACTAACAATTTTCCAATCACTTAAAATGAAAAACCATAATCTTGAGAAGATTATACAAATCAAATGAAACAAATTGCTCAGGAAAGTAAACAATACTGTGATGGTGGGGGAAAAGTACTCAATTAAATTCAGGAATAGGGTGATTAACACAACTGAACTTCTAATAAGTTAAAACTTGAGTAAAGATGTTGAAAATAGGAAATTTTAGATCCAAAATTAATCACTTAACTTCATTGGGGCTCAATTTTCTTATTGAAAAAATAAATAATTTCTACTGGATGGCTTCTATTGTAATGCCGGAGAAACTGAGGCAAGATAGAGATTAGAGAGTTTTCTTTAATATCTTATTACTTGGAGAGTTTAATTGACTGGACAGGACTCTTGTCTCAAAGTATCCAGTAATGAATGGGGGAACGATGAACACTTTTATAGCTCTTCAGACAAAGGGAAGGAAAAAGCGGGAAAATCAGGATTGGGGGAAAGTTATAAACTTTTACTAAAAGCCAGAGTCAGGATGTTTGAATAACAGAAGTCAAGATGTCATTGAAGTATCCATGATAGTCTTATCTTTTGGAATATCTTAGAGGGGCAGTGTCATAAATTCTTGGGGGCAGAAGGAGCTAGGACTCAGGAAGTCTGATCTGCTCCTCATCTCCCATTGACAATTTATAAACTTAAAGCAAATGGTCCTCAGTCTTAATGAACCAGGGAGGTTTTATGACTTAGGGGACTGAGGCAGAACAGTTAAGGAAACTGAGAAAGAACAATTGATGGAAACTCAGTCAGGACAATGAGGGAAACTACTGCAGGGAAACTGAGGTAGAACAGGTCAAGGAGACTGTGGCACAACACTATAGTCATTTGCAACTCTAGATCTTGGATTTAAATCCCCTACTCCACTTATATTTTTATAAGCATTTCAGTACCTAATAAGGTAAAGAGTGGGTTATTGATTAATATTCTTTGTTTCTGGGGTGGGATGTAAGAGTGGACTCCCCTAGCCAATGAGAGAAAATGTAAGAAGGAGGGGCAGAGCCTTCTGCATTAGGTCTATTTAATCTTGTGTTTTGCAATTTGTGCTTTGCACTCTTCTTTCTTAGGAGTTGCCCTTTCTTGTGAGATCATAATAAATTCTATTTTGCTTTTTACCTTAACAGTCTCTGATTTTAATTTGGGTAAGGGTTGATGTCCCACACATTACAGACAGTGTTGAATTTGAATTCAAACATTTGAACTTTTTATTAATTATTATTTAATTCTTATTTTTAAAAATAGTATACTTCAGGGACATGTTCATAATATATTGAGATAAAAACAAAATTTGATGTTTTCATACAACCATAACAGTATAGTGTAGATACCTGGGGATGTGGATTTAAAACTTGGATGTGGATCCCACTATATGATTTTAGACCAATCACTTAATTTTTCCACATCCTGTGCTCTTCTGTAAAAGGAGAGAGTTGAATTAGTAGTCTCTGGTCTACTCTTCTGGCTCTAGATCAGTTGATTTTTATATAGGAATTAAGCCAGTTAATGGGACTGGATTTAGCCCTTGCCTTGTTCCCTGTCCTGTGTAAAACTTGTCCAGTAACAAAGTGTATGTTTTGAGACTCAGAGCATATGTGACTATGTTTACAACCTTAGTTCTTTGCCACTTCTTTTCACTTACAATCTATAAAATAATCCATATATATGAATTGTCTTCCAATGTTTATTCAGACTTAATCATTCCATTCTGGTCAGCTCTTCTTTAATTGCATTGTTATATTCTGTAGCAAAATTAACTTGAAAGTCTCTGACCTTAGAAAACTTTATAATGACACAATTTAATTAGTTTGAAATATGACCAGGTGGTACCAGTTAAAGTTTTCTTGTATTTGTATTTTGTTGACATTTTCTGAAGTTGGTGGTTTTAAATATATACATATATATATATATATATATATATATATGTGTGTGTGTGTGTGTGTGTGTGTGTGTGTGTGTGTGTGTGTGTGTATATATATATATATATATATATATATATATATATATATATATATTTCGTTTTTTGTTTCCATTGAACTAAAATTTCCTAAAAATATGTGTTTTCTCCTTTTTCTTTCCATTTCTATTACATACAACCCTTGGAATAAATGTTTGACTTTTTATCAAGTACATATTTTGATTTATACTTCATTTTCCTTCAGCTTCTAAGTTAAACAGTTTAGGTGGGATAATTATGAAAAACCCCACTGTGAGGGAGACATCGTGTAAAATAATGATTAAACTGTGCTGTTCAAAACCTTCAGCAAAATTATTTATAAATGTTCATAGGGGAAAGGGTTTGGCCTTTAAAAATAATTGATGTCAGAAACAGTTCTGCTGGCAACAGCTTGGAAAACTACATGCAGGGGTCTGCAGCTGTTAAAAATGTAATTGTATGCTAAAAGCCTATTGATCAGGAAAGAGGGGTTAATGAGAAGTAGAGAAGAATTAACAGAAGCTACCTTATACTTGTAGCTCAGTCTCCCAGGTGACCAGATGCTGATTGGATAGAATTTGGATTTTTTTTCAGATTTTATTTAAACTAACTTAAGCATTAGTGCAGAGATGTCAGGCAAGTGACTTGGGAGCTGCTTGTGGCCCACAACACACTTGAGAGTTATCTGCACAAAATTAAAATATTCTTGGGAATTTAAAAAAAAAATATATATATATATATGAATATAATAACATTTAGATAATATTACATTTTAAAAGTAAGACAATATGAGTACGACAGGGATCCTCATATATTGATAAGTAATTTAGATTCTATTTAAATCTGAACTATATAGGAGTAGAGAAATTGAGGTTAAAAAAAATCAGGTTCCTGAGATTAGCGTAAGACTAAGTAACAGATGGGATTCTCTCATGAGAGAAGAATCCAATCACTGTATAATAGTAACTTCATTCCAGAGAGTAACTGAATAAAAGAAATAACTGATATCTCTTTTTTATTAAGTACTTTGATACCATTGAACATGACTCACAGCAAGAAGCTACAAATTAAGTCAAGGTTATAACAGTTTCAGTAAGTAGAGTACCACAATATGCTCTTGTGGTAATATTTTTTTAACATCTTACTGAGTTAGATGAATGAAGACCTCTTATAAAAATGTGGCCTTGACCTGTGTCCTAATAGTGACTTGAGACTTTGCAATAATAAGTTGAGGTATAGTTAGAAACTGCAGGTGTTTGATTGTCTTAGATAAACATTTCCCTTATGTTTTCCCACACACAACTTTTCATTAGCTTTTAAGTACCTAATAGGGAAAGTGTGTTCTGGAATCCATATTTAGTCTCTGGGTAAATTAAAATGTCCCAGACAATGGGAGAAAAAGTCAGAATAGGTCTGGTTAGGATCTAACATATTCTTGTGTTTCACAGTTTGCACTTTGAACTCCTTTACTGATATCTTGTTCATTGGGAATTGCCTTTTCTTGCAAGATCATACTTGTTTTTAACCTTGAAAGTCTCTGATTTTAATTTGAGTAAGGATCACTGTTTTATACAGTTTGGGAATTTGTTCTGGGAAATTTGCTGTTCATGAGGGATTTTTCCCATACCAAATCCTTGGGCAGGTGCTGTCCAGAGAATTCTCCATGTGGTCTTTGGACATGGATGGGGAACTCTAGCTCCTATTGGGAAAATTCCTGAAGAGGGACTCTTGGAGAAAGCAAAAATGGAAGTGGGCTAGCAAAAATAGAAGCAGCTCAGGAGATAAGTCAGCTGAGAAAAATTTGAAATTAGTCAGGTAATGCACAAACCTAGGTAGGGCAAGCAACTGGTGTGTGTTTGTGTGGAGGGGGAATGGAAAAGAGGTGGATAGACTCTTTTAGGTTCAATTCCTTAAGAGGCCTTTCCCTTTGTCAAGAATTGATGAGCCATCAGGGTGACTTGGATTGGGATTGGAAGAATTTAGGTGGTTAATATCTGTAAAAGCCTCTAATTTCCCTTTGACATTAGGGAATTCTAAGCGGGTTGAGTCCATAAAGGTTCTCTCATTTTCCTTTGGTAAGACTGTGTGAGTCCTCAATAAAGAGTTTAAGATACTTTGAACTCTGGGAAAGAAACAATCTCAGGTAGCTGGCCCAAAAAGCCTACCTAATGTCTCAGGAAGATAGTCCTTTAGAAAGAATTGGGATGAAGTACCAAAATGTATAGGGATTAAATAATGTTGTTTTGCTTGGGCAGGTGCCCCACTCTCTGGGAGGAACTGTCCATCTGTGGACTCCTATGACTTTGGCTCCAGAACTCTTCTTCTCTTTCCTTTTTTCAGCCCCATGATAGGGCTACAACTAGAGCTGAATTGATTTAGAAAAGCCATTTGTGTGTGTGGGTGCCTGTGTGCAGGCACACACCTTGTTTTGTCTTCTATGTTTCAGTCAGCTGAATTACAAAAGAAAAGATCTGCTTGTTTTATATATATTTGGACTTGTACAAATATGTTTAGCTAGAGAGAGAAAGGAAGGACTAGTTCTGAGATAGGTAAAGTTTTTAATTTCCATACCAAAAAGAAAAAAAAAACAAAAAACAAAACTTACATTTCTGTGGACTTAGAAGTGGCCAGTTTGGGTCTGCAAAAATAATGACAGAATTGCTAAAACAATTTAGTATATTCTGGGGTTTTTGAGACTTAGTTTTAAGTTGCTTGGTACAGTCTTTCTATCAGCTAAGTTAAGCTAGTCTATTGTATTTTTAAGTTTTTAATTTATATGACTGAAAACATCCTGAAGGTCTAAACCTGAGGCTTATAGAAAAATTGCAAAAGGAAAAACATCACCTTCTCTGGGATTTTCCAAGTATCTCTGTCTTGGACTGGTTTATGGAATCTATCCTGGCTAGCCTAGCAACCCTCACTGGCCTGGATACTGGATGCCCCAACATCTTCAGCATGATTCCCTAACATTTCTGGCATGGAGAGTGGGCTAGCCACTGAGCAACAGATCTGTAGCTCGACACCTAGGTCGAAATTGTTCTGACCTTTACTTAGGGTCCTAAAGTCTGCCAATTTTTCAAAGCCCTGTCGACAGACTTGGAAGGGCAGTTTTCTGCCACCTTAAATTTTGAGGTTTTGTGTTTAAATTGAAATTTTGATTTTGAAATTCTGTGAGACAATTACTATTAACTAGTACATAAAAAATTATGAATTTGTTAATTCTGGTATAAGATTTTAGAAATATGTCTGTGTTGATATTGAAGTATTATTACAGAAATTGGAATCTGTATTTGATTTAAAGTTAAAACTTTTAGTTCTCTGGTAACTTATCTAAAGAGGTCACATGTTTGTATCTCCTAATTAGATGAAATATATTTAAGCTGCTATGTTGCTTGCTAAATTACACAATGGACAATTTATAAAAATCATATGAGCTGTGCTTTAACATTTTATCAGCCCAGCCAGATATGTGGTGTAAATTTTGTGCAATTTAGTTCAAAATTATTTAGATATTACCAATATTCTGAGTCTTAAGTTTCATCTTACTTTCTCTCTTTAACAATTAAACTAAATGCAAAATAATTTGTTGTATAAGGATATGTGTAATTGCAGAACAAATTGTATCTGAAAAGTGTGCTAAATGTCTAAAGACAAATGAGAAAATATTGAGGAGATATCACTCTGGAGGGAGGGATCGTGGCTTCAAAATATTTAAGTTAGATTTTAATGAAATGATACCAGTGGGGAAACTGAGATAGCTTTTCTCTGAGCTCCATTGCTTTAAGAGAGGTTAGTGAAACAATATTGGAACAAATTGTACTTAAATATGGATTGATAGAGACTATTGATTCTGATAGAGAAAGATGTTTTATTTCTAAGGTTTTATAAGAAAAAAAATAGAAAGGGATTGCAATTTGAGTGGCAATTCCATATACCTGGGCGTTGGCCCTCATCAGGGAAAATGGAAAGAATAAAAAGGACTTATAAGAAATGGATTACTAAATTAATGTTGCCTTGGGTCAAATGTTTGCAAATTGCTTTGTTAAACAATTAGATCTCTCCCCAGAAGTGATTTAGGGTTTTCCCAATATGAGATTGATTTATTTTATTTGGCAGGAAAAAGGGAAAAACACTCTACTGATACAAATAATGTTTTTAAGAAATTATATATTATTTAAGTTAATTATGTAATATTTTAGCCTTTAGAAACCAAGGATTGCTGACTCAGATAATATCTTTTGGAGTTTGCAGTTCCAGGAGAATGGGTGCTTACTAAATCCTGGAAGAAGAAGAGAGACAAAGACTTAAAGACTTTACAGATGACTGGGACTACAGGCTGAAAACACCAAAGTTTAAATGACCTGTGGAGGAATTTCAAGGATGGACTGTTAAGGACAATTTATAACTTCTAAAATTGACTTTTCATCAGGACAATTAGGTGGGAGGGGAGATTAATTGTGCTTACAGGGATTTTAACACTATAGGTAGATACTTTTACTGAAGATGGCAGAGAGCAGACATGACTTCCTGTGACCTCCTCTGACTTCTCAAATTAATAGCAGATTAAGCCTCTAAACTGATGTTATGTTCAAATAATCCACAAATATTTGGAGTACAACACATTCCAAAAGAAGATACCTTGGAAGAACTTCGGAAGATATTTGTTTCAAACAGGTAGGGGGACAGTCTGCCAAGTCCAAACCACAGCACAAGGGGACTGGGGCAATGAACTGGAGTGGGGAGTTAGAAGGGCAGGAAATCATAGCATTGCAGCATCCATATGTCTGGGACTCTTCTGTGAGCCTCTTAGGCTACTTTGTCCTGGTTGCAAGCAGGTGGTTTGGAAGATTTGCTACAAAAGGCAAATTATAAACTACTGAGCCCCAGAAGACTGCCAGACCTAGCCTCCATTACCCAGCACTGGAAATCAATCAACAGAACTGCCCCAGGGCAAATTAAAGCAGCTGTCACTGCTTTGCATTGAACAGACCTCAAGCCTTAAAAAAATAAATTAAAACAACAACAACAACAACAACAACAACAACAAAAAAAAAAAAAACAACTTATCACAGATAGCTTTTATGGAGAGAAAAAAAAACTAGACCTCAAATACTGAGGTTCCTAAAGGCAAAGCAACTTCAGATGAATCCCCAAAGGGAGAAATGAGCTGATCCCCATTTCACAAAGCTTTTTTGGAAGACTACATAAAGGATCTTAAAAGAGAGTTAAAAGAAAAATGGGGAAAGGAAATGAGATCATTGCAAGAAGAAATGGAAAAAGCAAATAATGCCCTACAAAAGATATGAAAAAGACACCAATTCACTGAAAAACAAAATTTGTAAAATGGAAAAAAGAATCCAATGAACAAAAAAAATTCAATTGCCCAATTACAAAAGGAGCTAAAAAAAGGTAACTGAAGAAAATAGTATACTAAAAATCAGAATTGAACAAATGGAACAATAAGACTTCAATAACCAGTCAAACAAAAACAAACAAAAAAGAAAAAAATAGAAGAAAATATAAAATATCTCCTAGGAAAAACAACTGACCTGGAAAATAGGTCTAGGAGAGACAATCTAATGATTATTGGGCTTCCTGAAAGCCATGATGAAAATGTCTTATCCAAAATCACATAGATATTTGGTAACAGATTTAATATTAAAATTCATGTCTCCTTTCTTTGCTCATTTTGCTTTTCCCCACTATACATGATGTAGTATAACCAAAATCTAATTGACATAATTATCCATGTATATGTTTTGAAAATAAAAAAGCTTTAATTAAAAAAAAAAGAATGATATGAGAGCTCTTCAAAGGTTAATAAATAAGGAGAATGATCTGAATAGGATAAATAGGATGAAGACTTCTCATAAGAATTTGGCCTTAACCTATGTCCTAATTATGACTTGAGACTTGCAGTAACAAGCTGACCTATGACTAAAAGCTACAGGTTTTGATTATCTTAGATAAACAGATATTTTCCTCCTGTTTCCCCTCCATATCTTTTCATAAGTGTTAAAGTACCTAATAGGCAAAGTGTGTTCTGGACTCAATATTTAGTGTATGGATAAATTAGAACCTTCCAGCTAATGGGAGGAAAGCAATGGCAGCAGTGGTGGCAGTGGGGGTAGGGATGATTTCTGGTTAGGATCTATATAATCTTTTGTTTTGCAGTTTGCATTTTGCACTCCTCTAATTTTGTCTATTGTCTATTGCAAGTTTCCATAATGAATCCCTTTTTCCTTTTTCACCTTCAAAGTCTCTGATTTTAATTCTGGAAAGTGTCACTGTCCTACACATTACTCTTTAAATTTCCATTTTTGCAAAGGATACTTCACAATTATATATTACTTTAAGTTTATTTTTTTTAAACAGAGAATCAAAATTAAAAAAAAAAAAACAGCACACCAGAGTAATGTGTTTTTAATTATCAGGATAGACCAAATAATCTAAAATATGGTATAGCATATAGAATTTATCTTACAGTTAGGAAGACCTCAAATTAATTCCCATTTCTGGTACATACTGATAAAGTGATTTCCCCTTCCTCTCCTATCATTGTCTCTAAATTCTTTACACTCTGTATTCTGGCCTTCATCAATGAACTAAAATAATTGTCCAAAAACTGAAATCAAAAATTTGCCAAATCCAATGATTTTTCCTCTATGCTTATTCCTTGATGACTGCTCAGTAGACACTCACACTATTCTCATCTTGTCATCCTCTTCTCAATACATTTTTGAGATTCTACTCTCTCCTAGTTCTCTTACTATTGCACTGACTAATGCATTGACTCTTTCTCAGTTTCATTTCCAAGACATTCCTCTATGTTATTCTCGCTAATTGTGGCTATCCAATAAATCTCTGTCTTGGCCCTTTTTCTCTTCTTCATGTTCTCCACATGGCAATTTGATTAGCTCTCAAGCACTCAATTATCATCTCAACACTGATAATTCCCAAATCTACTTATCTAGCTTTAATCTCTCTGCTGTACTTTTCAAATTTTCTACTGCCTTTTAAACATTTTGTCCTATACATACATACATATATATATATATATATATATATATATATATATATATATTAGAAATCTTAAAGTCAAAATATTCAAAATTGAACTAATTATCTTTTCCCTAAAACTTTTTTCCCTTCAAAACTTTCCTATATTTATCAAGGGAACTACCATCCTCCTCATACCCCAGACTAGCATCCATGATTCCTCTCTTATTCATCCTTTATATCCAATCTCTTGTCATTGTTATCTTTCTAACATCTCTTAATTATGGATCCTTCTCTTCTCTGATATTGCCACTACCTAGGCTACTGCAACAGACTGCTGGTGATGTACCTTCTAAAGTCAAAGGCGGAAAGTTAATATACACATTTTTGTAAAGGCAAGAGCTGAAAATTAAATTCTCATTAATCATTGAATGTCTAAACAAATTATGGCATGTGGATTAGTTTAATATTACTAAATCATAAAAATTGTTGAAGAATTCAAATAATTCTGAGGGGAAAAAATGAAATGATGCAAAGTAAAGAAAGCAGAACCAGGGAAACAACATTTACTATAAATACAAAAAGATGTAACGAAAACTATAATAAATACCTGAATTCTGTAAAATGATAGTCATTAAACAAAATGGGATTAGCAAATGAGAAAATATCATCCTTTCTCTTCTTTGCAAAGGGTGAAGTTGTGGCTATGGAGTATTGCTTACCCTGAAGATTTGGTTGAATTGATTAGTTTTAATTGCTTTTATGTTCCTTTTTGTCTGTTCTTCATTAGAAAGTGTTATTCTCTGAGTGGGGAACTCCAGAGAGTTGAATTTACATATGAAGTTAATATGCAAATAAAAGCTATAATACAGTGTATTCTTTCATTCATTTAGTTGAGAGAATGATATGTGATTGTAACTATTACCTGTAAATTATAATGGTTACCAATCCTACTTCTGACACTGAATGGGATTAATAATGAGGATGGGTGACTTGGATAATCTCTCCTTAAAGGAAAACAATGACTTAATTATTTTGTTCTTAAAATCTAAATTTTCCCAGTTTAAGGTAACCATACTAAAATGTTATTTTATCATTTCCAGAACAGTCCAAAATCTAGTGGATATGATTTTGCTGATATAGATGATCTTTTCCCTCCTTGAAGATATCTTTTGGCAACAGAAATGACTTAGTGTCCATTTTTTATTTTAACTAAATGTGTGAAATCATCATTTTATAAGTATCTCTACATTAAGAACAATCTCTGCCATTTTAGATTTTGGGCATTATCTTCTTAAAAATGTATCATTTTACCAAACAGCCTGGGATATGGAAAGATTAAGAGATTTGTCCAGGGTCTCCAGCTGATGGAAGACAAAGTGAGATTTTTTTGTGGTTATACTACACAACCCTATTTCTATATACTGCAGCATAACACTACTTCACAATGTAGTCATAGTTAGGGTAATTAAAATGATTTTGTTTTATCTGCACAAAGCAAAAAGAAGCACTGGGACAATGATATCATAAACAAATTAGGAGAACAAGGGACAATTTACTTATCAGTTCTTTGGCAAAAGGAGGAATTTATGCCAAAGAAGAACTACATAACATTATGAAAGGCAACATGGATAACTTTTATTACATTATTATTATTTTTTTGTACAAACAAAACTAATAGAAACAAAATAAAAAAAAGAAGTTACAAAACTGGGGAAAATCTTTATAGCCAATTTCTGACATAACTTTATCATTGTTTCTGATAAAAGTCTCATTTCTAGATAACATAAAGAACTGGGTTAATTGTATAAAAATACACATCATTCCACAATGGATAAATTGTCTAAGGATACACACTATTTTTAGATAATAAAATTAAAGCCATTTATAGTTATATGAAAAAATGCTCTAAATCACTATTGATTAGAGAAATGCAAATTAAAACAACTATGAGGTATCACCTCACATCTCTTAGAAAAGGATAATGATAAATGTTGGAGGAAATGTGGGAAAAGTGGGACACTAATACATTGTTGGTGGAATTGTGAATTAATTCAATCCTTCTGGAGAGCAATCTGGAACTATACCCAAAGGGATATCAAACTGTATATATACCCTTTGACTCAGCAGTGCCATTATTAGATTTTCCTAATTCCAAAGAAATCATAAAGGAGGGGAAATGGCCCACATGTGTAAAAATGTTTGTACCAGCTCTTTTTGTGTTAGTAAAGAATTGGAAAAGGAGTGGATGCCCATCAATTGGAGAATGACTGAACATTACAAGAGGTAATGTCATATTATCATTCTATTAAAAAAAAAAACAAAAAAAAAAAACAAAAAAAAAAAAAACAATGGACATGGTAATCATAGAAAGGCCTGGAAAGATTTATATAAAGTGATGCTGAGAGAAACAAGCACAACCAGGAATAATACATTGTATAAAAACAGCAGTAATGTTTGATGATCAACTATGAAAGGCTTAGTTCTCAATCGTTCAGTGATCCAAAGAAATCCCAATAGACTTTGGACAGAAAATGTTCTCTTCAACCAGAGAAAGAACTAAGGAAATTGAATGTAAATTAACACAGGGTATGTTCACATCTTTTTTTTTTTCCTGTTTTTTATCTCTCTCATGGTTTTTCCCCATGTGTTCTGATTTTTCTCTACCAATATAATTCTTAAAACAATGTGTATTTAAAATAGACTAAAAATAAAAGAATAAATGGTCCACTTGAAGAGATAATCCAATCAGTGGTCCTCCTTGATTGCTTCAGGGAGTAACTTGGCAATGTCTACCAAGCTACCAAGAACCAAATACCTCATCATTTGGGCACTGTATACAAGGTAGGAGACCTTTTCTGCCAAGGGCCATTTGGATGCTTATAATATCATTCTAGGCTTATACAAAATTGTCAGCTAAAATAACTCAAGTAATAGGAGTTTCCTGTACTTTCAAGCTCATCATCATCTGAGATTGCCTTAGCAAAGTACCTTGTGCAGTCCATAGCCCTGACATTCCCTGCACCTGATATAAAGTCTACTATATGTAGTCCTCGTAGAATCTCTTCATAGGCTGCATTTCCTTTTTCTTCAAAGGCTACTTTTATATGGGCATATTTGAGTATAAATTTAATAAAGTTTTATTTGTTGTTGTTGTTTTTAATCAGAATCCTCAAATTCTGATAGGTCTATTGCACCTATTATGGAAAGCATCCTGAGAACTCAAAAATCTTAAATTTTAAATCCAATGACTGTTTTCCATTCTTTTTAAAAATCTATTAGTGATTTTTGACACTGTAGACTTTACCCTACTCTTGGATAGACTTCTGCTCTTCAGTTTTCATCACACTCCTTTCTCCTGGTTCCCCTACCCTTCTGAAAATTGTACTTCAGTCTCCTTGGATGGATAATCATCCATGGCCTAGATTGCATGTGAGGGTCTTTTTTTTTTTTCCTTCTCCTTTTGCACTTTGTAACATCTAAGCAGTTTTTATTGATACAATAATCATTTTTGTGTAGGTGACTGTCATAAGCATCTATCTAGATATTATCTATTTCTAGAAATTCGGTTCTAATCCAGTTCTGTATCATTAGCTTATTAATGGACATCTGGTTTATCTGGTTTTCAAATGGCATCTCATACTCAATAACCAAAACTGAACTCATTGTTCCTCACCATCCTCCATAAAAACCTACCTCTGTTCCTAAAGTCCTTATTTCTGTCAAGAACATCATCATATTTCAAGTCTTCAAATGTCATAATCTTAGAGTCATTATTGACTCTTCACTCTCTTCCATCAACCATATCCAATATTATTGATTCTTTTTTTTAACTGTCTATTGACAAATATTTCATAAAAATTCACTTAGCGCCTATGTTCTAATACATATACATATATACATACACACACACACACACACACACACACACACATATATATATATATATATATATATATATATATATAATACATAAATAAAAGCAAAACAATCCTTACCTTCAAGGTGGACACATTCTAATGGGAATTTCAAACATGAAAATAATTAATAACATATAATATATTATATATACAAAGTATTTGGAAGATAATCTCGGAAAACTGAGATAAGCCTCCTATGGAAGCTGAGATTTGTCCTGAGTCCTGATTAAAACAGGGAACATTAAAAGCTGATAATAAAAAAAAGGAAAAGACAGGGGGGTTGGGGAGGACAAAATTATAGATATGGAATTAGCCAGCAAAAAGGAAAGAAGACAGGAGATGAATTCTCAGGTGTGGAAAGCAAATAGGCCAGAATGGCTGAATCACAATATTTTTTAAGGAAAGTATGTATAACAGGGAGTAATTGCAGTTTTTAAACATTGTCATGTGATGCTTTAAGAAAAAAAAATTAGTGTTTTTAAAAAACACTTTCTAGCTCTGTGACCCTAGGCAAGTCAAGTCACCTAGCCCCAATTGTCTTAGCAAAAAAAAAAAAAAAAAAAATGTTGAAAAAAAAAGAAAAAAAAACACTAAAAAACACAAAATTTTGTTATCTGAGTGGAAGATGGATAACTATGAGAAGAAACTCTAGCCAGATAGACTAATTCAAGAACTAGTGAAATAGTTAAAATAAAAGAAAAATAAGGGAGAAGACCATAAGGTACTGGGCCTAAATCTCCTATCTGTCTCAAAGGGAATTTCCTCTAAAAAAAATCTGTGATTTTTTGCTGTGCTGCCTCATCTCCAGACTCAGGTAAGAAGAGGACCTATACTATCCTCTTTTATATTCTGCTATGTTTCTCCCCTTAGGGAAGGTTATAAAGACCAATCTAGAGTGGAGTGCATGTCTGATACCACAAAGCAAATTTCACCTCCTGTTTGCAATTTGACCTTCTAAAAACAATGTGGAGAACCTACTTTCCCTCTGATCCCAGGCCTTCCATCTCCTATTGTACGAGCCCTTCGAAGGAAGAGCAAGATGAAAGGTGTTGGGCAGTGGTACTTTTCATCTGTTGTGCAGATTTGACTTCCATGTCCTGCTGCACAGTAATGAATCTCCATATTTCAGAGGGAAGAAGAGGAGTGAAAAAATACCTTTTATCTCTTGATATGCCTTCCATTTCTAGCTTCACTTTCTTCCAGCCCAATTTCTATGAAAAGGAGTAGTGCTTTCCACTAAATTATGGGTAGTATCCATATCTTACACATCTCACTTATTCTGAACCCCATTCACCCTTTTCCATTCTCTGATTACTAACCTTCCCATTCCAAAGTGGAACTAAACACCATCATCCATGTTTCACTCTTTTTTAACCCCTTAAATTTATATTTTCTCTTCATGATTCCATTAAAATTGCTCTCCCTAAAGTTACTAATAATCTATGATTAAATTGTTAAATCCAAAGTTCTTTTCTCAATTGTCTTTCTTCTAAACCTTTCCACAAACTTTCCTACTTTTGATCTCCCTTGCCTTTTTGATATTTTGTTTTCTCTGTTTTCATAGTATTGCTTTCTTCTGGATTTGCTCTTTCCTATTGAGAACTCCCCAGTCTTCTTTGCTGAATCTTCTTCCAAATTATACCCTCCAACAATATGTATTCCTCTGTTTTTTTTGTCTTGGGGCCCTCTCCTGTTCTCCTTCTATAATATTTCACTTTCTGATTCCATCACCTCCTACAGCTTTATTTACCATGTTGATCACTCTCAAACACCTTCACTTCTTCTATCTCTCTGTAACATCTAATTTGGTATCTCCATCTGCCATTTAACATATAAAACTAGATATCCAGTATACATCTTAAACTCAATATGTCAAAAACTAAAGACATTATCTTTCCACCTAACCCTCCTTCCCCATCTCTATCACTATTACTAGAGAGGACAACATCCCTTCTTATCTGAACAAAACACTCTATATCTTTGCTCTATTTGTTTTCTCTGACTAGAATTTTGCTTACTTGATTTCCTGGCTTCATTAAAGTTTCAATTTAAAAAAAAATCTTTTTTATTCTAGTGCCTGTTTTGACCCAGTTAGCATCCTGGTTAGAATCAGCCAGAGTCGGGATAAGCAAAAGTCCTTGGTCTTTATTCTTGGTCTTTAAGGGTAGAAGTGAAGGTAATGGGCACAGGATTTCTTCGACCTTCCTTTTCCTCCTCTACCATCAAAGTGACCAATCGGGAATTAATCTTAAGTGTTTGGTTGTCCAACCTCAGTGTATCAACTCAAGACTTTCAGCCCTTTACAAGTGCCTTTCTTACCTTGTTCACACACACACACATACACACACACACACACACACACACACACACACACACACACACACACACACATATATATATATATAATATTATCCTACTTCAGGATAATTCGAGATTATATGTCTGGGCAAGTAAGTGACATAGTGGATAGAATGCTAGGTCAGAACTCCAAAGATTTATCTTTCTGAGTTTATATCTGGCTTCAGGCATGAATTTGTTGTGTGACCCTGGCAAGTCACTTAATACTGTTTCCTCTGTAAAATAAGCTGTAGAAGAACACAGTGAGCTACTCCAGTATTTTTGCCAAGAAAACTAAAAATGGAATCACAAAAAATATCATATGATTGATAAATTAATGCATATATGTATTTACTTATCTCCTGCATTAGATTTTGAGCTCACCAATAGCTCATTGGGTTTCTGAAGGCAAGGCCTGTCTTCCCTCCATTTTTATTTCTTCAGAACTTAACACACTACCTGGCATACAGTTGGTACTTAATAAATGTGGATTGGCTCATAAAAAGATTACCTGAACTAACATGGTGGCTTTGTGAGTGAAGAAAAGGAATGTTCAAAAATGATATTGTGAAGGTATAGACAACACGATTTGTCAACTAGTTAGATATGATGTGTGCAATACAATAAAGAGTCTAAGATAGTGACCAGCAAAATTGGATGAGTGGGAGGCACTGGTAATCAAGAAAATTAATTGGGGAATTCATAAGAAGAGGAGATTTTAGAGAAAAGATAATTACTTCTATTTTGTACAACAGGTATATGAGATTCATATAGGAATTATGTACAAGCTGTGATGGACTTGGATCATTTCAACAAGAGTTGATTCAAGGCAATTCCAATAGATTTATGATGGAAAGAGCCATCTACACCCAGAGAGAAAACTCTGGTGACTAAATATGAATCAAAGCATAGTATTTTCACCATTTTTTAATTTGGTTTTCTTGTGTATTTTAAAAATTTTTACTTCACCTTTTGAGATGATTTTTCTTGCACAACATGACAAATATGAAAATATGTTTAGAACAATTGCACATGTTTAACTTATATTGCTGTCTATGGAAGGAGACAAGGAGAAGGGAGGGGGAAAAGTTGCTTTGCAAGCTTTTGCAAAGGTGAATTTTGAAAACAATGTATTTGGTAAAATAAAAACTTTTTATTAAAAAAGGGATTGTTGTTCAGGTGTTTAAAATGATAATGGGTGACATGGAACTAAATATCAAAACAGGCTGCATTTATATTATTATAAAATTTCTGCAGGATAGAATGAATGGATAAATAAAAGCAAAACCATTTATTAAAATTTTTAAATGTGTTAAGTAAAATAAGGAAAGGTATACAAATATGACAGTTGAGAGTAGCTTATCTTCTAATTGTGAAAATACAAACTTTATAAGACAATAATCATCAAGGATAGGCATTTTGATTTGCTAAACTTCAAGAGAGATGAGTAGAACTATAGGGGAACAGACATTTTACATTTGTTTACATTTAATTGTGGTTTTAAACCTGGAAAGTTCATGGGGAAGAAGGAAGGAAACAATATAATACTATCTACAGTGATTGTGCTAATTGTGTGTGTTTGTGTGGTGGTGTGTGTGTGTGTGTGTGTGTGTGTGTGTGTGTGTGTGTGTGTGTATCTGAGAGAAAGACACAGACAGAGATAGAGATATAAGACAAAAAGAAAGACAAATTCACACATGGAGAGAGAGAGAGACAGAGACAGAGATAGAAACAAACAGAAGCAGAAAGACAGAGACAATGAGTGTCTGTATCTCTGTGCTATGTGAATGATAGTCCTTTGGCCATTTAGTAAAGACCATGGATCTTTTTTCAAATAAATTTTTAAATGAGTAAATATACAGAATTAAAAGGAATACAACATATTGAAATATAATTATCAATTTAAAAAAACTGTTAGAATGCATGTAAAGAAAACCAACTCTAAATCAATCCAATTTATTCCAAGAGAAATTTTTTGATCATCTAGCAATGGCAAGGTTCTGTATTACTTGGGGGAGGGGAATACAAAGGTAAAATGAGAACTTGTCCTTGCCCACAAAGCTGAGAGGGAGTCTCATAGGTCGTAGAAATTATAACTTATAGTTTGAGATAGAATAAATCATTAAAAATCCTTGAGTGGATCTGGAAAGGCCACATATATAAGAAGTATCTTCAACTCAAATCTTGAGACAAGAGGGATTCTAAAAGGCAGAATCTAGGAACAATCATATTTCAAGCATGGGTAAATCACAGGCAGAGATTGGTGCACAATCAAGTAACCTTGTAGTTTTGTCAAACATGGTAGAAATTATGCACTACTGTATTAACGTTTGAAAATTCAGAATAACTTTGATGTCACAAGAAGGGACAAGGATGAAAATTTTATGTCCAAATAAAATCATATACCTTTACTAGTATGAGAGGGATCTATAGAGCTTATAGCTCTCTAAAGATAGCAAGGAGTTCTAGAACCTTTTGACATTTTAACAACCTATCCCTCACATCTACAAAGCTGCCATTAGAAAATGATTATTATTTTTTAACTTTAAAGTATTACTCTGTAGTTTGTAACAGATTTTTCTTGGCAGGGTTCACGTATTTGGTCACTATTAGCTGTTAGTAAATCATATCACTTTCCTCTCAGACTTCAAGAAAAGTCAAGATCAATTCATTTAACTCCCAGACTTTATAATACTGCTCTTTTAAAAAAGGTCCTTTATTGGGGATGCCCTCTACCTTCTTCCTTTATCTACTGACATCTTTGCCATCCTTTAAAACCTCATTCAAAGATCTCTACTATGAACATTTACCAATCCTAACCTCCAAACTTGAATCTCCAACTACATATTTTGACATCTGAAATTGCAAGTCACACAGATGTCTTAAACTCAACATATTCAAAATTGAATGCTTCTTTATCCTCTTCTACAAATTTGCCTGTTGCTGTTGAGGAGACCACCATCCTCTGTGTCGTTAAAATATCCAACCTGTGTATCATTCTCACACCTCACTCTCAATTCCCAAATCCAGTTTGTTGCCAAATTCTGCTGAAGTTATCTATTTAAGGATCTTAAATGTTTCTTTCTCTCCTGTAATATTACAACAATTCTCAGTAACTGAAAAATGGAGTATTCTAATGGCCTATTGATTGGCCTCTCATTAAGTTTTTTTTTTTTTCCATTTAGTCTATCTTCCATGTCACTGTCAAATTTATCTTTGTATAATAATGATCTAATTATGTCGTTTTTCAGTTTTGAAAAAAACAAATGGTTCTTTATCACTTGAAAGATTAAATATAAATAAATTAACTCAAAGTACTTTACAATTAGGCTTTCTCCAATATTTTCAGTAGTCTTATAACTTTATGTATACTGAGACCAATTGATAATGGTTTTCTTGTTCAGTGTCAAATTGTTTTAGATGATGAGATATTTGTAGTATAGTTTTAGATCCAATACTTCCCTTCCCATTTTTTTTTCATTATTGGTTTCTTTATTGGTTTTCTAGATCATATATTCCTTTATATAAATTTTCCCATGATTTTTTCCAGATACATAAATTTTCTCATTTTTTTCTTTCCGTATTTTTCAAGGATTTTCTTTTTCCTTATCTTTTCAATTCTTCTTTTGAGATCATCCTAATATGATAAAATCATATTCAAGCTTTCTATTCAATTAATCTCCCTCTAAGTATGCATGTATGTGTGTGTTGAGTGTGTACATATGTATATATATACATATATATATATATATATATATATATATATATATATATATATATATATATATATATATATACACATATATACACCCACCCACACATACACCCACACCCACACATACATACATACACACCCACACACACCCACACACACCCACACACACACCCACACACACATATATATATATCCACTACCTCATCCCATCCCTCACCTGGAAGCTTATAATCAGTTTTTTTGGATAAGTTAAAATCTTAAGTAAGTTTGGATACAAGCTCCTTTGTCTTCTGAAATATTATATTCCAAGTCTTCTCTTGCTTCATACTAGTAAATGCTAAATCTTGAATGATCCTTGCTGCTTTCAGTATTTTTTCTTTGCGTTGAGAATCCTGAATTTAGATCATGAAGTGTTTTGCATTTGGGATTGGGAGATCAGCCTGGTCTTAAGAAACAAAATCTATAATGAGGAATCAGGAACAAAATTGAATAAAACTATCAAGTATAGTCTTTCATCCCTGAGTCAATTTAAAGATTAATACTTTGGGAATGGATTGATTTTAAACATAAATTGGGCTTGTACAACATTGTAAGAAAAAAGGAAGAGACCTTGGTTATTGATCATCACTCATTTCTTTTTATCTTTCAGCTTTTGAAGTCTCTAAAAATCAATATTAAAATGCAAATTTGCAAAAAAGTTCAAACATTCCCAATCAACTAATGCCTGACTGAAGATTTTCCCAGCATTCCTATATTCCAGTGGTAGTACAATGTGAGTCACTAGGGTGGCACTAGATCCTAAGGAGAAGCATGGCATTAAAAAATGGCTTAGATTATTGGATATTTTTGAGTAAATTTTTATATAAGTACATTTATTTTTTTCTTAAATGAAAATGGCATTTAAATCTGTCAGTGCCAAATACATTTCAACAGTGAATGCAGTGCATTATTTATTAAATATGATAAATATCCTTTTAAATTTGTGTTGACACATTTGAATCCTGACATAGGTGGGCTTTGCTATCATAGCCAGCCTGCTCATGTTATTTGAATGTATTGTGAAAACTGAAAATTAATATTGGTTATGTATGTGAATGTAAATTAAGTGCTTTATTAAATTTATCAATATCATTTATTTTGACAATAATATAAAAAGTTAATAATAATGTTAATGGAAAATACCCTGAAACAATTTTATAAAGTGGGATGGTCTGAGAATTATAAATAACTGTTTGAAAATATCAACTATAATTATGAAGTTGAATTATCTCTAATTTTGTAAATGAAATAATACTCCATAATAAATACACATATAACTGATTTGATGATAACAATCTATTGGCAACAATAAATCAATAAAAAGAAAATAGCAATACTCAATTTTGTATAAACAAAGCACCACAAAAGGAAATTCCCAAATCCAGAAACATATATATATATATATATATATATATATATATATATATATATATATATATATATATATATATATATATATATTTGGCATACTGAAGTATTACCACCAATCAAGAGAAAAGACAACTGTGTTTGATTTGTATGCATTCCTTATCCTTAGACAGCAAGATAGCTAAGAAATTGAAACATCATGTAAGTATGTATAGCATATGTTAACAAGACAAAATAATTTCCAGAGATAATTAGCAAGCTTATTTTTTCTCAAATACCAAGTCTGTGACACCAGGAATATTGCTTGCTTCATAAAAACTTGCTATGTATTATTGCTCACTGTATACATCTTCATTTGATATTAAAAACATTGATGTTACCTGTAACCTTTGATATAACAGTTATCAAAGCTCATGAAAATAGATGTGGTTTCATTCATAGTTAATATAATGAGAAAGAGAACTCTCCATGTTTCATAAAATCTTTGTAATTATTAAAGAAAAAGCAAAAGCAAGCTATTAAGCTATTTTATGTTGTAAAGGGATAAAACAACAGATCTGGCCAAAGATATATATAGATATAGATATAGATATAGATATAGATATAGATATAGATATAGATATAGATATAGATATAGATATAGATATAGATATAGATATAGATATATGTATATATGATAATATTCTGATAATATGTACAAAGAAGCCAGGAGGTAGAGGTAAGGAATTGTTGAAATTGATGCTAGGCAGAATGATTTCAGAAAGGCCTGGAGAGACTTGCATGAACTGAAGCTAAGTGAAGTGCATAGAACCAAGAGAACATTGTATACAGCAACAAGATTATGTGATGTTCAATTCTGCTGAACATGACTCTTTTTCAACAAGGAGGTGATTCAGGCCAATTCCAATAGAATTGTGGTGGAGAGAGCCATCTGCACCCAGAGGGAGGACGTGGGGACTGAATGTGAATCACAACATAATATTTTTACCTTTATTGTTGTTGTTTGTTTGTTTTCATTTCATTCTCATTTTTTTTTCCTTTTTGATCTCGTTTTTCTTATACAGCATGATACATGTGGAAAAATGTATAGAACTGTGCATGTTTAACATATATTGGATTACTTGCTTTCTAGGGGAGATGGAGAAGGGAAAGAAAGGAGAAAAATTTGGAACAAAATTTTGCAAGTGTGAATTTTGAAAACTATCTTTGCCTATGTTTTGAAAATAAAAAGCTAGTATTAAAAAAAAAAGAAATTGATGGTAGGGAATATTTGTTACTTTATAAACCTCTTAATCTTAATGCTACAAAAAAGTAAGTTTTCAATATACTTTATGGTGAATTTAATTTAATATCTAAAATTTGGAAGAATTTTGGCAGACTTGGAAGTGATGACATTCAATCATTATGAGGACAAATTCAAATCTCAAAGTGATAATTAATAATGTGGGTCCCTCATGGCATTTGAATACATGATAACCTTCATGAATCATTTCTGATACTGAGAACTAAGAGCAAGGGATTATATATTGGTTTTTAAATTAACTTTAGTAAAAAAAAATCTATTTAAGGAGGGTTCCATGAAATTATATAATCACATGTAGACAGAGAGTAGGAAGAACTTACATTATTGCAAAACAAACTAGCTTTCCTGTGCCAAAGTATTTCAAAGGAATGTATGGCTTTGACATATAAATTACGTCTGTGTTATTAATTTTAATTGAGATGAGACAGATTGTGTTATTTAATTGTATACTATAATTTATTTGTAATAAAAAAATTCCTGAAATGTGTTTATTTGGTAGCTATTTATGTTAAAATATGTATTCTAAATATGTCAATGCAAGTGTCTCAAACTCATGTTCTGCACCAGAAAAAACAACAACAACAACAACAACAACAACAACAACAACAAACAAACAAAACACAAATACCAGAGTGACAGCTTTTGCAAAGAAAATATTGAGCAATATATAAGCATTTTAAAAAGTTATTTGTTTTCTAATTAACAAAAAAAGAAAAACAAACTTCATTGCAAATAAAATAGAAGAAAGTAATATTTATTAATCAATTAATTAGTCATTTTAGAGAAGCAATTCTCATCTTATATTGGGGACGTAGATGTTTCAAAATATTTTTTTTTTTTTTTTTTTTTTTTTGCAGTTGACAAAGTATTTTATTAAGAGAAACTGTTTAGATGCTTATATCTCTATATAATTATCTTTAGTATAAATATGGAAATAGTTTTGTTAACACAAATATTATTTTTCCCACTTTAAGGTTGAGAAAACTAAGAAAGATAGTTTTATGTCTTCTTCAGGTCTGTACAGTGTTAGTCACTAAATTTCTGCATATATTTTGAAAAACAAATTATATGTTGTCTTTTTATAGCTGACGAAATTAGGTGTAAAACTGATATTTGAACATAATATTGTATATATATATATATATATAAGAATCTCAACAAATGGGGCAAAGCACAACACATCAATATATTTTAATTTCATGTAACTCTTGTCAGTATCCCAGAATTCCAGTATTATATGATGGAGGGTTTAAGGTTAAAGGGGACCTTAGAACTTTACTAATGGTCTGACTTCCTCATTTTCCTAGAGAGAGTAAACTGAGATGAAGTTATGTTAAATGACTTGCTCTAAGACACAGAGTAAGAAGCAAAAATGGGATTAGAATTCTTGTCCTTTGTCTACAAATCCATTCTTTTTCCATTGTGCCATGGTTACAGTCCTTTAGCTTTTATACAGGAAATCTTCCTTGAGCTCATTTGACAATTTGTGGTTATCAAGAAACTGCTTATTAATTATCCCTAACTCTTTTTTTTTTTTATATATATATATATATATTTTATAATATTATCCCTTGTATTCATTTTTCCAATTTACCCCCCCTCCCTCTATTCCCTCCCCCCCGACGACAGGCAATACCATACATTTTACATGTGTTACAATATAGTCTAGGTACAATACATGTGTGCGAATATCACTTTCTTGTTGCACAATAAACATTAGAATCCGAAGGTACATGCAACCTGGGCAGACAGATATTAGTGCTAACAATTTTCATTCCCCTCCCAGTGTTTCTTCTCTGGGTGCAGCTACCTCTGTCCATCATTGATCAACTGGAAGTGAGTTGGATCTTCTTTATGTTGAAGATTTCCACTTCCATCAGAATACATCCTCATACAGCATTGTTGTTGAAGTGTACAGTGATCTTCTGGTTCTGCTCATTTCACTCAGCATCAGTTGATTTAAGTCTCTCCAGGCCTCTCTATGTTCCTCCTGCTGGTCATTTCTTACCGAGCAATAATATTCCATAACCTTCATATACCACAATTTACCCAACCATTCTCCAACTGATGGACATCCATTCATCCTCCAGTTTCTAGCTACAACAAAAAGAGCCGCCACAAACATTTTGGCACATATATGTCTCTTTCCGCTCTTTAGTATTTCTTTGGGATATAATCCCAGTAATAGCGCTGCTGGGTCAAAGGGTATGCACAGTTTGATAACTTTTTGGGCATAATTCCAGATTGCTCTCCAGAATGGCTGGATTCTTTCACAACTCCACCAGCAATGTATTAGTGTCCCAGTTTCCCCACAGCCCCTCCAACATTCATCGTTATTTGTTCCTGTCATCTTAGCCAATCTGACAGGTGTGTAGTGGTATCTCAGAGTGGTCTTAATTTGCATTTCTCTGATCAGTAGTGATTTGGAACACTCTTTCATGTGAGTGGATATAGTTTCAATTTCTTCCTCTGAGAATTGTCTGTTCATATCCTTTGACCATTTATCAATTGGAGAATGGTTTGGTTTCTTATAAATTTGGGTCAGTTCTCTATATATTTTGGAAATGAGACCTTTGTCAGAACCTTTGTTTTTAAAAATATTTTCCCAATTTGTTACTTCCCTTCTAATCTTGTTTGCATTAGTATTATTTGTACAGAAACTTTTTAGTTTGATGTAATCAAAATCTTCTATTTTGTGATCAATAATGATCTCTAGTTCTCCTCTGGTCATAAATTCCTTCCTCCTCCACAAGTCTGAGAGGTAGATTATCCTCTGTTCCTCTAATCTATTTATTATCTCCCTCTTTATGCCTAAATCATGGACCCATTTTGATCTTATCTTGGTATATGGTGTTAAGTGTGGATCCATATCTAATTTCTGCCATACTAATTTCCAGTTTTCCCAACAGTTTTTTCCGAATAATGAATTTTTATCCCTAATGTTGGAATCTTTGGGTTTGTCAAAGATTAGATTGCTATAGATGTACCCTTTTTTGTCCTTTGTATCTAATCTGTTCCACTGATCTACCGGTCTATTTCTTAGCCAATACTAAATGGTTTTGGTGACTGCTGCTATATAATATAGCTTTAGATCAGGTACACTTAGACCACCTTCCTCTGAGTTTTTTTTCATTAGTTCCCTTGCAATTCTTGACCTTTTATTCTTCCATATGAATTTTGTTGTTATTTTTTCTAGGTCATTGAAATAGTTTCTTGGGAGTCTGATTGGTATAGCACTAAATAAATAGATTAGTTTGGGGAGTATTGTCATCTTTATTATATTCGCTCGGCCTATCCAAGAGCACTGAATGTCTTTCCAATTATTTAAATCTGATTTTATTTTTGTGGCAAGTGTTTTGTAATTTTTCTCATATAATTCCTGACTTTTCTTTGGTAGATGGATTCCCAAATATTTTATACTCTCAACATTTGTTTGGAATGGAATTTCTCTTTGTATCTCTTGCTGTTGCATTTTGTTAGTGATATATAAAAATGCCGAGGATTTATGTGGATTTATTTTGTATCCTGCCACTTTGCTGAAATTTTGAATTATTTCTAGTAGCTTTTTAGCAGAGTCTTTGGGGTTCTCTAAGTATACCATCATGTCATCTGCAAAAAGTGATAGTTTGATTTCCTCATTTCCTACTCTAATTCCTTGAATCTCTTTCTCGGCTCTTATTGCCGAGGCTAGCGTTTCTAGTACTATATTGAATAGTAATGGTGATAGTGGGCAACCTTGTTTCACTCCTGATCTTACTGGGAAAGGTTGCAGTTTATTTCTATTGCATATTATGCTTACTGACGGTCTTAAATATATACTCCTGATTATTCTAAGGAATAATCCATTTATTCCTATACTCTCAAGAGTTTTTAGTAGGAATGGATGTTGGATTTTGTCAAATGCTTTTTCTGCATCTATTGAGATGATCATATGGTTCTTATTAATTTGATTATTAATATGGTCAATTATATTAATAGTTTTCCTAATATTAAACCAGCCCTGCATTCCTGGAATAAATCCTACTTGATCATAGTGTATTATCTTGGAGATGATTTTCTGAAGTCTTTTTGCTAATATCTTATTTAAGATTTTAGCATCAATATTCATTAAGGAGATTGGTCTATAATTTTCTTTCTCAGTTTTCGATCTACCAGGTTTAGGTATCAGTACCATGTCTGTGTCATAAAAGGAGTTTGGTAGGACTCCTTCATCCCCTATTTTTTCAAATAATTTATATAACATTGGGGCTAATTGTTCTTTAAATGTTTGGTAGAATTCACATGTGAATCCATCTGGCCCTGGGGATTTTTTCCTGGGGAGTTGATTAATAGCTTGTTCTATTTCTTTTTCTGAAATGGGACTATTTAAGCAATTTATCTCCTCCTCTGTTAATCTAGGGAGCCTATATTTTTGGAGAAAGTCATCCATTTCACTTAAGTTATCAAATTTATTGGCATAAAGTTGGGCAAAGTAACTCCTTATTATTTCTCTAATTTCCTCTTCATTGGTGGAAAGATCCCCCTTTTCATTTGTAAGACTATCAATTTGATTTTCCTCTTTCTTTTTTTTGATCAAATTTACCAAAGGTTTATCTATTTTATTGGCTTTTTCATAAAACCAACTCTTGGTTTTATTTATTAATTCAATAGTTTTTTTACTTTCAATTTTATTGATTTCTCCTTTTAATTTTTGTATTTCGAGTTTAATTTTTGGTTGGGGGTTTATAATTTGGTCTTTTTCTAGCCTTTTAAGTTGTAAGCCCAATTCGTTAATCTTCTCTTTCTCAATTTTCTTCAAATAAGCCTCTAAAGATATAAAATTTCCCCTTATTACTGCTTTAGCTGCATCCCAAAGATTTTGATATGATGTCTCATCATTATCATTATCTTGGGTGAAATTGTTAATTGTTTCTATAATTTGCTCTTTCACCCAGTCATTCTTTAAGATGAGATTATTCAGTTTCCAATTACTTTTTGGTCTATTTACCCCTAACTTTTTACTGAATGTAGCTTTTATTGCATTGTGATCTGAGAAGAAGGCATTTATTATTTCTGCCTTCCTACATTAAATTTTGAGATCTTTATGTCCTAATATATGGTCAATTTTTGTATAGGATCCATGAACTGCTGAGAAGAAAGTATATTCCTTCCTATTGCCATTCAGTTTTCTCCAAAGGTCTATCATACCTAGTTTTTCTAATGTTCTATTTACTTTTTTAATTTCTTTCTTGTTTGTTTTGTGGTTTGATTTGTCTAAATCTGAGAGTGCAAGGTTGAGATCTCCCACTATTATAGTTTTACTGTCTATTTCTTCTTGCAGTTCTCTTAACTTTTCCTTTAGAAAGTTAGATGCTATACCACTTGGTGCATATATGTTTAGTATTGATATGGCTTCATTATTTATGCTACCTTTCAGCAGGATATAGTTTCCTTCCTTATCTTTTTTAACGAGATCTACTTCTGCTTTTGCTTGATCTGAGATAAGGATAGCTACCCCTGCTTTTTTGGCTTTACCTGAAGCATAATAAGCTCTGTTCCAACCTTTTACCTTTACTCTGTATGTATCTCCCTGCTTTAAGTGTGTTTCCTGTAGACAACATATTGTGGGGTTCTGCTTTTTGATCCAATCTGCTATCCGTCTCCGTTTGATGGGATCGTTCATCCCATTTACATTTACAGTTAAAATTACTAATTCTGTATTTCCTGCCATCGTATTATCCCCAGATTATACTTTTTTCCCTTGACCCCCCTGATCCCCCTCCCCGATATTTAATTTACAGACCCCCCCTGTGACGCGCAACCCTCCCTCTTTTTTTTTTTTTTTTTTTTTTTTAGGATCCCTCCCCCCTCCCTCCAAGTCCCTTCACTTGTTCTCCTTTTCCTTTCCCCTTTTCCTCTCCCCCCTTTTAATGAGGTGAGAGAAAATTCTCTGAAAAACAAATATGTTAATTATTTACTCTTTGAGCCTCTTCTGATGAGAGTAAGATTCACACAATGATTCTCCCCCTCACTAAGTTCCCTCAGATATGGTGTATTTTCTATGTCTCTTCCTGGGATGTAGTTTCCCTCTTTTTATCACTCCTTCCCCTTTTTCTGAACCGACCTCCTTCCCTTTACCACACTCCCCTTTTTTTCTTTTATATCAGTAAAATCAAATTATCCTTGAGTATTTTTTATATACCCACAACAGAGTTACAGTTCTCAAGGGTTCTGTGTACCTTTTTCTGTTTCTCTTCAGTCTTGTGGATGTAGATCAAATTTTTTGTTTAAGTCTGGTTTTTTTCTTAGAAACATATAGAATTCCTCTGTTTCATTGAATGACCATCTTCTTCCATGGAAAAAGATGCTAAACTTAGCTGGGTAGTTCATTCTTGGTTGCAGTCCTTGATCTTTTGCCTTTCGGAATATCAGGTTCCAGGCCCTTCTATCTTTTAATGTGGAGGCAGCCAGATCTTGGGTGACCCTTATTGTGGCACCTTGGTATTTAAATTGTTTTTTTCTAGCTGCTTGCAGGATTTTCTCCTTTGTGTGGTAATTCTGCAGCTTAGCCACAATATTCCGTGGTGTTCTTTTTTTAGGGTCTATTTCAGAAGGAGTTCGATGAATTCTTTCCACATCTACTTTCCCTTCTGTTTCTATTATCTCTGGACAGTTCTCTTTGATAATTTCCTGTAAAATAGAATCTAGGCTCTTTTTTTGGTCATAGTTTTCGGGAAGTCCAATAATCCGCAGATTATCTCTCCTAGATCTATTTTCCAGGTCTATAGATTTTCCCAGTAAGTATTTGACGTTGTTCTCCAGCTTCTCATTTTTTTTGTTTTGTTTGACTGATTCTTGGGTTCTCTGTGAATCATTCATTTCTATTTGTTCCATCCTGACTTTTAAGGAGTTATTTTCTTCTTTCACAGTTTTTAGTTCTTTTTGTAAATGCCCAATTTCGTTTTTAAGTGAATTATTTTGCTCTATTGAGTTTTTTTCCATTTCCCTAATTTTTTTTTTTTGAGAATTATTTTCTTTTTCCAATTCAGAAATTCTATTTTCTTGAGACTTTTTTATCTTTTCCAATTCAGAAATCCTACTTTCCTGTGTTTTTTTAACCTTTTCTAATTCACTAATTTTGTTTCCCTGCATCTCCTGTGAATTCTTTATTTTTTCCAACTCCAATTTCAGGACATTATTATTCTCTATCATAACTTCCCTTTCTTTTCCCCATTTTTCTTCGATCTCCCTCAATTTCTTAAGAGCTTCTTCTAGGAGAGAGTTATGTGATGGGGGGCAGGAATCGTTCCCCTTTAGGTTGTTATCTGATTGTCTGCTGTCAACTTCCTCGGGGTTGGACACCCGCTCTTTCTCTGTATAGAAGGAATCTATAGTTTTTCTAGCTTTTTTGCTCATACTTAAAAAAAATCTTTTGGGGTCTGTCTCTGGGGTAGGAAATTATTTACTTCTTTACCAGCTTCCTCCCAGACCGATGGATGCAGCGGCCCCTGCGCCTGCGCTAAGAGAGAGCTCTGGGAGAGAGTTCCCCACCCCCTCCCTGGAGGTGCCTCAGAGGTGATTAGCACTGCTGTGCTTTGAGGGCGTAGAATAGTGAAGACAGCAAGAAGCTCAGCCTATGTGTCCGGGTGGGGAGTGGGTGTCTGCAGCAGGTGACGTAAGAAGCCCCTGCGCTCAAACTGGAAGTGTCTGCCAGAAACCACGGTCCCTAGTTCAAAGGTTCCGCTTCTCTGGGACTTCCTGGAGCTGAGTTCCACTCCCTCCAGCTAAGCTAGGCAGTGTGTGTTGCCTTGGGCCGTATCCACCCACTTGTCAGTCTCTTAACTATTCTCAGGCGGTAGCTGAGGCCACACCCCCTGGTGCCTGAGTCACCCCCAGGGTCAGGGGAAAATCTAATCTGAGTTTTAAAATATTTTGGCTTTCTCTTCTGAACTGCTAAATAATTAGCAGAGAAGAGCTAACAGCCTGTGCCAGATTCCTTTACCTCAGTGGCTTCTCTGATCCCAGAGCCCCTCCCAGCGCAATGGGCGCAGTGTGCCCCTACCCCACCGTCTGTGCTGGTCTTTCTTATTCCTCCCCTGAGAACTGACCTTTCCTGTTGAAACTCCAGATTCTCTTCAGCTGGTAAGTCGTGCTTCCAGTCCTTGTGGTATCTATCAGTCCTGAGCTAATTTTGAGACTTAATTTATCTAATTGGTTGTGAGGGAGTGAGGACGTTCACTGAGTCGTGTGTTTCCTCTCCGCCATCTTGGCTCCGCCCCCTCAAAATATTTTTTGATAAAGTATCCATTTTTCCCAGAAAACTATTGCCATTTTGATTTTACTTCATTTGGAAAAGAATGGTTAATAAGCTTATCTTTTAGAGTGTATTTAATCATACATTTGAAATTGAAAATTTTATTATTCTTTATAGTAATTGTCTGATTTATCAAAGTGTTATGCAACTTGTTAATATTGCTTACATTTTATTGGTGAGAAATGTGCTTCTCTTTTTTTTTTTAATCTTCCTTTCATATTACTTATTTTTTTAGGTATATAAGGTTCTGCACTTACTTTCTCTCTCTTTTTTTAAATAATATTATTGTATTCATTTTTCCAAATTATCCCCTCCCTCCCTCCACTCCCTCCCCCTGATGACAGGTAATCCCATACATTTTACATGTGTTACAATATAACCTAGTTATATACAATGTATGTGTGTAAATCCATTTTCTTGTTGCACATTAAGTATTAGCTTCCGAAGGTATAAGTAACCTGGGTAGATAGACAGTAGTTCTAACAATTTACATTCACTTCCCAGTGTTCCTTCTCTGGGTGTAGCTATTTCTGTCCATCATTGATCATCTGGAAGTGAGTTGGATCTTCTTTATGTTGAAGATATCCACTTCCATCAGAATACCTCTTCATACAGCATTGAAGTGTACAGCAATCTTCTGGTTCTGTTCTTTTCACTCAGCATCAGTTGATGTCTCTCCAAACCTCTCTGTATTCCTCCTGCTGGTCATTTCTTACAGAGCAATAATATTCCATAACCTTCATATACCATAATTTACCCAACCATTCTCCAATTGATGGGCATCCATTCAACTTCCAGTTTCTATCTACAACAAAAAGAGCTGCCACAAACATTTTGGCACATACAGGTCCCTTTCTGCTCTTTACTATTTCTTTGGGATATAATCCCAATAACAGCAATGCTGGGTCAAAGGGTATGCACAGTTTGATAACTTTTTGGGCATAGTTCCAAATTGCTCTCCAGAATGGCTGGATTCTTTCACAACTCCACCAACAATGTATCAGTGTCCCAGTTTTCCCACATACCCTCCAACATTCATCATTATTTGTTCCTGTCATCTTAGCTAATCTGACAGGTGTGTAGTGGTATCTCAGAGTAGTCTTAATTTGCATTTCTCTGATCACTAGTGATTTGGAACACTCTTTCATATGAGTGGAAATAGTTTCAATTTCATCATCTGAGAATTGTCTGTTCATATCCTTTGACCATTTATCAATTGGAGAATGGTTTGATTTCTCATAAATTAGGGTCAGTTCTCTATATGTTTTGGAAATGAGACCTTTGTCAGAACCTTTACTTTTAAAAATATTTTCCCAATTTTTTACTTCCCTTCTAATCTTTTTTGCATTAGTATTGTTTGTACAGAAACTTTTTAGTTTGATGTAATCAAAATCTTCTATTTTGTGATCAATAATGATCTTTAGTTCTCCTCTGATCATAAATTCCTTCCTCCTCCACAGTTCTGAGAGATAGACTATTTTCTGTTTCTCTAATCTATTTATGATCTCATTCTTTATGCCTAAGTCATGGACCCATTTTGATCTTATCTTGGTATATGGTGTTAAGTGTGGATCCATATCTAATTTCTGCCATACTAATTTCCAGTTTTCCCAACAGTTTTTTCCAAATAATGAATTTTTGTCCCTAATGTTGATATCTTTGGGTTTGTCAAAGATTAGATTGCTATAGATGTACCCTTTTTTGTCCTTTGTATCTAATCTGTTCCACTGATCTACTGGTCTATTTCTTAGCCAGTACCAAATGGTTTTGGTGATTGCTGCTATATAATATAGCTTTAGATCAGGTACACTTAGACCACCTTCCTCTGACTTTTTTTTTTTTTTCATTAGTTCCCTTGCAATTCTCGACCTTTTATTCTTCCATATGAATTTTGTTGTTATTTTTTCTAGGTCATTAACATAGTTTCTTGGGAGTCTGATTGGTATAGCACTAAATAGATAGATTAGTTTGGGGAGTATTGTCATCTTTATTATATTCGCTCGGCCTATCCAAGAGCACTGAATGTCTTTCCAATTATTTAAATCTGACTTTATTTTTGTGGCAAGTGTTTTGTAATTTTTCTCATATAATTCCTGACTATTCTTTGGTAGATGGATTCCCAAATACTTTATACTCTCAACATTTGTTTGGAATGGAATTTCTCTTTGTATCTCTTGCTGTTGCATTTTGTTGGCGATATATAAAAATGCTGAGGATTTATGTGGGTTTATTTTGTATCCTGCCACTTTGCTAAAATTCTGAATTATTTCTCATAGCTTTTTAGCAGAGTCTTTGGGGTTCTCTAAGTATACCATCATGTCATCTGCAAAGAGTGATAGTTTGATTTCCTCATTTCCTACTCTAATTCCTTGAATCTCTTTCTCGGCTCTTATTGCTGAGGCTAGCGTTTCTAGTACTATATTGAATAGTAATCGGCAACCTTGTTTCACTCCTGATCTTACTGGGAAAGGTTGCAGTTTATTTCTATTGCATATTATGCTTACTGACAGTCTTAAATATATGCTCCTGATTATTCTAAGTAATAGTCCATTTATTCCTATACTCTCAAGAGTTTTTAGTAGGAATGGATGTTGGATTTTGTCAAATGCTTTTTCTGCATCTATTGAGATGATCATATGGTTTTTATTAATTTGATTATTAATATGGTCAATTATACTAATAGTTTTCCTAATATTAAACCAGCCCTGCATTCCTGGTATAAATCCTACTTGATTGTAGTGTAATATCCTGGGGATGATTTTCTGAAGTCTTTTTGCTAATATTTTTTTTAAGATTTTAGCATCAATATTCATTAAGGAAATTGGTCTATAATTTTCTTTCTCAGTTTTTGATCGACCTGGTTTAGATATCAGTACCATGTCTGTGTCATAAAAGGAGTTTGGTAGGACTCCTTCATTCCCTATTTTTTCAAATAGTTTATATAGCATTGGGGCTAATTGTTCTTTAAATGTTTGGTAGAATTCACATGTAAATCCATCTGGTCCTGGGGATTTTTTCCTGGAGAGTTGATTAATAGCTTGTTCTATTTCTTTTTCTGAAATGGGACTATTTAAGCAATTTATTTCCTCCTCTGTTAATCTAGGTAGCCTATGTTTTTGGAAGAAGTCATCCATTTCACTTAAGTTATCAAATTTATTGGCATAAAGTTGTGCAAAGTAACTCCTTATTATTTCTCTAATTTCCTCTTCATTGGTGGAAAGATCCCCCTTTTCATTTGTAAGACTAACAATTTGATTTTCCTCTTTCTTTTTTCTGATCAGATTTACCAAGTGTTTATCTATTTTATTGGCTTTTTCATAAAACCAACTCTTGATTTTATTTATTAATTCAATAGTTTTTTTTTTACTTTCAATATTATTGATTTCTCCTTTAAATTTTTGTATTTCAAGTTTAATTTTGGGTTGGGGGTTTTTAATTTGGTCTTTTTCTAGCCTTTTAAATTGCAAGCCCAATTCGTTAATCTTCTCTTTCTCTATTTTCTTCAAATAAGCCTCTAAAGATATAAAATGTCCCCTTATTACTGCTTTAGCTGCATCCCACAGATTTTGGTATGATGTCTCATCATTGTCATTATCTTGGATGAAATTATTAATTGTTTCTATAATTTGCTGTTTCACCTAGTCATTCTTTAAGATGAGATTATTCAGTTTCCAATTATTGTTTGGTCTATTTACCCCTAACTTCTTACTGAATGTAGCTTTTATTGCATTGTAATCTGAGAAGAAGGCATTTATTATTTCTGCCTTCCTACATTTAATTTTGAGATCTTTATGTCCTAATATATGGTCAATTTTTGTATAGGATCCATGAACTGCTGAGAAGAAAGTATATTCCTTCCTATTGCCATTCAGTTTTCTCCAAACGTCTATCATACCTAGTTTTTCTAATGTTCTATTTACTTTTTTAATTTCTTTTTTATTTTGTGGTTTGATTTGTGCTTTTCTTTAATAAGTAATTAATTACAAAGTTAAAATAGAAATTTTGATAATTACATGTAATAATATCAATGGTACTGAAGTTTGAGAAATTTTGTGCTAAAAATAATTAATCAACAATAATTTATTAAATGCTTCTTAATAAACTGTCAGAGACTGTAATAAGAATTAAGGATACAAAGTTATAAGTGTGGTACTTGACCTCAAAGAGTTCATATTCTAATGGAAGAGATATCATGCAAATACCTCTGCACATATAAGATATATACATCATAGATGAAGATATTGTTAGGAAAGAGGCACTAGAAATAATGGGGCAGAGGGAGTTAGGCTTTCTAGGACTAGGGAAGGGCTCCTAAAAAAGGTGAAATTTGAGCTAAATTTTAATGGAAGCTAAGAAGGCCAGTAGGTAGAGGTAAGAAGTTAGACTATTTCAAGGATGGGGACTGTCAGTAAGAAAGCAGGACTTAGCAAATAGAGGGTCGAGTTTCTAGAAACTGTCAGAAATCTCTTGTCATAGAGTCCTTGAGAAGGAGTGAAAAAAAAAAAAAAAAAAAAGACTGCAAAGGAAAAAAGGGACTGAGTTGTGAATGCCCAAGCATGGACTGTATATTTGAGGTATTAGGAAGCCACTATAGATCAATGAATGCAGAAGGGACATGATAAGAACTATTCTTTAGAAAACACTTTTGGAAAGTGAATGAAGATTGGATTAGAGTAGATAGAGATTTAATGCAGATGATCAATCAGAAGATAATTACAACAGTATGGATGTGGGCTGATGAAATCCTGCATGAGGAAGAGGAGGCTGGAGCTGACTGTTTGAGTGGAAAGAAAATTATTTTTAAGAAATGTTGTAATTAAATGTAGAAATGACAAGATTTGACAACAAATTGGATATACAGAGTGAACATAAAAGAGGAACTGAGAATGACACTGAAGTTGAGAACCTGGGGTGACTGGGAAAATAGTGGCATTATCAAAAATAATAAAGAAGTTAGGAAAAGGGAAGATTTTGGAGGAAAGATGAAGATATCATATATTACATCAATGATTTATTTAGAGGTCTTTTATTGTATTATAAATGTAAAAATATCAAAATAGTTTATTAATATACACACACATATATATATGTACATATATATATATATATATTTATATATATACACATATATTAATATACAGGAGAAACTAAGGCAAGATAGAGATTAGAGAGTTACTAATATTTTATTTGAAAGGGAGAGATTTACTGAAACCAAATGGACCCATGGTTTGGTCCCAGGGTTGAATGAGACTATGGTCTCCAAGAATCCAGCAGAGGATGTTGGATACAAGATTCTTTTATAGGGTAACAAGAATGATGATGTAATAGGAGAGGTACCTGGGATGAGGATGACTTAATGGGCTGAGGAACTAGGATGACATAATGGAGGGACATACTGGAGAGGCTCCTGATATTCCAATGATGTCTAAAATATAAGACCTTTATCCTATCAAACATTCTAATGATTAAGAGGGAATAATTATAGCCTGAGGCAGAGTAACTGAGGTAGGACAATTAGGGAAACTGGCTCTTCATATTAAAAGGGAACTGTGGCACAACAGATATATGTCTATATATGGAATATCATTTATTGCATGATGCATATCCTATTGGGATCAGTGTTTCCTTTGAGGAAGGGCCAGGAAGAACTGGTCTAGGGGTTTTCATTTACTCAGGAAGTTGATTATGTCTTGCTGCTACTCCACAGCCAGCCTTCTAAGGTAACTTAGACTATACAAAGACTAGTATCTTTTCCTGAATGCAGATTGTACTCTGAGGAAAGTCTACTAGAGGGCAGGAAGATTATCTTCTGTCTGCCCCAAAGCAACCACTTATATTTAAGGCAGCTTTCACTTCCTGCTAACCAACTGAATCTCCCAACAAGGATGTAGTGAAGTGCCAGTGGGAAAAAATGATCAACTTCTCCCTATGATTTTAATCTTCCTCTGTTGTGCCTATACTTTAAGGGTAGAGGACTGGTACCTCTTTTTCATTCTCCAACTTGGTCACATTTTTTTTAATATCTCTGTGACTATAAATTCCTATAGATACTCATCCAAATCCCATTCCATAACCCCTTCCACTGGATTCTTCTTTCCCAATCCCCTTTACCCTTCTAACTCAGAATTTTAATCTAACTCTACACAGTCCTTCCATTGTCTTCTGGACTGCCTGCTTCAAGGGCATCAAACTTTTCTTAATATTACATCTTTTATTCTGAAAAATTTATTTTCATTTTCCATCAATTAGCTCTTAAAGAAATCTGGTTTCTTCCTGATGACAGACTGCTTGATTTTCTAGTATTAGTTTCACATTTACTCATATTTCTCAATTTATTGGTCAAGGTGATGGGGTGAAGGTGCACCCCAAAATGTTGATGTTCAAAGGAGACCCAAAAATTGTTGGAGTTCCAGTCTGGTGTTGTGAGGTATCTCAAAAGCATTTGCAGGCTCAGACCTATCTCCAAGTCAAAGACCAAAATTTATTATAATTGTAAAGTGAGCTAAATTCCAGAAGAAGAAGATAGCCAAGAACAAGGAGCAAAGAGGGAATTATAGAGAAAAGTTAGAGAAACTAGGTTCTTTATGTCAGTGATATGCTAATCTCATGGCTTAGAGGAGTGATCAGATTCTTACTTTGTGCTCAGGCATCCTACACACAAAGCTATCTGGGCAGAACTCTTAGGGAGAGCCTTTTAGAGGTGTGTTTTTAGGCCTAAAATGTCACTAGGTCAAAATGGTGAGATTCAATTTTGTGCCTGTGTTAACTTAAGCACCTCATTATTGATGTTCATTAGTCCAAGCATCCCGTTGTCACTGGCCAGTAGGCTGTTATCTGATGCCAGTGATCTTTTGGACTCAGGATCCTGGACATATAAGCTAAATTAAGGCAAGATAGTCTAAGGGAAGAAACACATCATGCCTAAGGGTCGCACTACATCAAAGGTAAGATGTAATATTCCTTATTCTTCATTGCTTCTTCCAGGTTCTTTTGCTTCCTCCATTATCACACTAATTTCTCTTCTTTTGAAGTTCATGCTATTTATAGCTACCATCCTATCAAAATTTTTATGGTTATTGTCTACCAATGTCTGCTCACTCCCTTTCCTTCTTCAATGAGTTTGAGAACTTGCTCATTATTATTTTTTTTCCTTTATCCAACTCTTACCCTTGTAATACAATACTTCAATGAATATTTTTATACTCCCTAAAACCATTCAGTTCCTTAACCTATCCCTTCATCCAAACTCAATAAAGATGATTATATGCTTGATCTTGCCATCACTCACAAATATAACATGCCTACATTCAAGAATTCTGAAAACTTCTTTTGGGATAATAATTTATTAGCTTTTTACTTCTTTCTCTGCCTTGCTTTATTAAAGCCTATTCTTTAATCCCCACTGTAATTTTTAATCCTTCAATCCCTTAATCCCCTTTAATATTGTTTCCCCTGTACTAGCCACTTTTCCTTTTTCTTCCTATCTTGACACCTTGGTGAATCAAATCAAACCATGCTGTCATCCTCCACTTATTAATTAGTCCCTTTAACATAGTTCCAATTATGCCCAACTAAGCATCAGTTTTGGATCACTTTTACCCATAATGACCTTCACTCCTATACATGTGCTAAACAAAAGGTAGAGAAAATCACTCAACATTTTTTAACTTGTCCATTTTAAATATGTTATATAATCTTAATTGAACTTTCATTTCTGCTAGGCATTTCAACTAGATTCCCTTTATTAGCTTACTATCCAACTTTCCACAGCAGTTTTTTGTTGTTGTTATTGTTGTTAGTTTGTTTGTTTTTTCCCTAAGCCTGTGCATTCCTTCTCAAATCTCCTGTGGAATGCTCTTTCCTTACCCTCTAAGGGACGAGGCCATTTATTGTATATTCCTCCTTTCCTCTTCCTTACCTTCTATTTCTCAGGTGCCTTTTTATACTTTGTCCTTTTTTTGCTCTAATCTCACATAATGGAATGATTTTACTCTTTACCAATGCTAAATCATCTACATGTTTAATTGATCCATTCCATCTTCTTTCCTCTAATTAACTGCCCCATTTATCTCAATTCTTTCACTTATTTTCAGTCTTTCTCTGTCTACTGATTCATTTTCTATTGTCTGTAAACCTGCCTATATCAACATCTTGAAAAAAGTTCACTTGATTTTTCCATCCCTGCTATTGTCTTCTATCCATACTTTTGCTAAATACTTCAAAAAGGCCATCTACAATAGATGTTCATACCTTCTCTCCTTTCACTCTCCTCTTAAAATCTTTCAAATCTGGCTTTTACTTTTCTCATTCCACTAAAACTGTTCTCTCCAAAGTGACTCATGTTCTTTTAGTTGCTAAGGTCAATGAACTTTTCTGAATTTGTTATCTTCATTGCCAACTGCAATCTCTGACTCTATCATCACTCTACATGAAACTCTTCTCTAGGTTTTTAGTGCCTTATTGACATCTTGTTCTCCTCCTATCTACCCTTTCTTTTTCTGTTTTCCTTGCTGGATCTTCTTATAAATTATATCCTTAACCATATGGTCTCTAAGGTTCTGTCCTGGGGTCTCTTCTCTTCTGCCTCTATACTACTTTACTTTATGATCTCATCAGTTCTCATGGATTTAATTACCACATATGCAGATGATTCTTAAATATACTTATTCTTTCCAAATCTCACAGTTCACTTCCAGTCTCACATCTCCAAATATAAGACATCCCAAACTAGATTTTTAGGAAATATTTTAAATTCAATATGTCTAAAATTTAACAAATTATTTTTCCTGCTAAAAGTTCTTCACCACCCATTCTCCATTCCTCATCATTCCTAAAGCTATAAAGGGCTATGTTAATCTCCCAATCTATCAGGCTCACAATTTCTGAGCAATTCTGGATTCTTTATTATTTCTCATTCCCATATCTAAATAAACTGTTGCCAAGACTAGTCAATTTTATTTTTGCCACATTTTTCATATATGCTTCCCTTTCCTCTTTGATCCTGCCCCTACTTGAGCTCAGGTCCTTATCACTCATACCTGAATTGTGGAAATAGCCTGATTGGAGGGAGGAATAGGGTCCTGTTTGAATCAAATCTCTTCCTGCTAATCTAATCCATCCTCCATTCAACCACTAAAATGATTATACTAAAATAGACATATGATCATGTCATCACCAATAAACTTCATTGTCTTCTTATAGCCTCCAGCAGCAAATTCAGATTTTTTATTTGGTATTTAAAGCCCTTTCCATTTTACCCATCCTCATCAACAATTATAGTATTTTATCCCTTAACATGTACTCTAATCCAGAGACACTGATCTCTTGTCTGTTCCACATGCAAAATATTCCATTTCTCTTACCCATGGAGTTTCCTCTGATATCTCCCATGCCTTGAATGCTCCCACTTTTGTTCTGACTACTGAACTCTCTGGCTTTTTTTTAAGTCCCATCTACAACTTCACCTTCTGCAGGAAGTCTTCCCAACCAAAAAAAGGAACCTTTTCTTGTTTCCTTCCTCTGTTAATTATTTCCTACTTATCCTATATATAGCTTGATTTGCATAATTTGCATGCTGTATCTCCCTTTAGATTGTAAATTCCTTGAGAGCATGGACTATTGTTTGGCTCTTTTTGAATCCCTAAAATTTGGATTCCTGGTCCTTACCCTGGAAGGGCTCCTGTTCCTCTGTAACTGCAAATCTTCTTGCTTCTCTCTTCCTTAGAACTAAAACCAAGCCCTTGCTCTTTTGTGACTAAAGTGAATCATTATTTTCTGCCTTGCAACTGTGACACACCACATATATGAGCAATGCAGTTGCTAGTTCATGTACCCATTGAGAGAAAAGGATCCCTCACAATCTCTTTCTGACATCATCCAACTCCTTTACTATCTTTAACTTTAGAATTCTCAAAGCTGCTACTACTGTCTCTGCCTCCAGGACTCACCATTGGTGCTACTGCTGTGGCTTGTAATTTAGGCAAACCCACACCCTTGTGTCACAGATTTCTCCTGCAAATAACCTAAATTATCTTATGCTGAGGAAATGCCTCACAGTGACATTTTTTGGCTCTATCACTCCAGAATTTAATTTGAGGCATTCTTTTAAAATTGTTTGGAGAAGAATGTTGAAATAGTTTGGCTGGTTTGCTATATCATCTCTGCCATTTGGCTTCCAGTTGAAATGATGGTTTTATGGGGCATTTTATTAGTGAGTAACTGGAGCCAAATTTGCAGAGAAAAGACTATCCAGGCAGAAGTTAAGTGATTGTCTCATTAGAGCTAGGACTGAAATAGCTACTTAAATGGTATGGAGATTGGGACAATGAACATGATCTTGGGTGAGGCAGAGTGCCTTGAGATGAAATTATGAAATCAAAGGTGACAAAGAATCACAGACAGCCTCCTTGTGTCACAAAATACTTATTCCATGATGGTTCCCTTTGGAGAGAAAATATTCACTAAGTTTTTGATTTTTTTAAATATTTGGAAGCAGCTAATTTGTTGCTGAGGTTTGCTTCAAGCAACAAGTCTGGTTCCCAATGCTTCATTTATTTCCGTTTTTTTCCACTTAGAAAGCAACAGCCTTGTTTCTACAGCCTTTGTCTGACTTGTCAATTTTACAAACATGGCCAATGACCCATGAAGTGCAAACAATTCTGCAGATGTGCCATGAATCAGGGAAGGAAAAAATGGAAACATTCTCAGGTTTAGCTGAATCCATTTCAGGGAGTTGTCACATTTTCTGAGGTAAGGAAGTGGGAGTCTATTTAGCCCTAGGATGTAAAAACTGAAGAAAAACTTTGGTTTGCAAGAGAAATATTCCCTATACTGAATTCATATATGTTTCTGTATGTATATATACACATAAACACTTATTTATGTATAAATATATATGCACACACATATATTTGAAATATATGTAATATATAACACAAAACATATATGAATTATTATATTAATAACATAGTGAGATATATGTCTCATATGCATATAAATTATATTACACATATAGCTCTGAAATGATTGTGTATGTACATGCATATATATGTATTCATTTAAATATACATATACCTTTATATGTAGACACAGATACTTATATATAATCTAAATATAAAAATGAATCATATATAGATATATATGCCTATGTAAACATATACAAATCTATATACTTTATGATATATATATGTGTTTTACATATAGATATGTGAATAAAGAAAACCATATATTTATAAATAAAACATAAACATGTATACATATACATGCATGCAAGTAAATACATATGTATATCACAGGGGATCAAAGATATTTAGAAATTGAAGATTGCTCAATAATAGGAATTCCTTATTTTAGGTCTCAATGTTGGTAGCATTTTCCCCTTTTTTATATAATTACCATAATAAATATAATAATTATATATCTATGTATTTAATGTGATTTGCTTTCCTTTAAAATCTATATATTTTAGTTTATGCATTAAAAACATAATTCTGAGGAGGGGAATGCCTTATGGCTCCATAAGACACAAAAATCCCTGGACTAGGGCCAGATATAAAAAGAAACATCAACTATCAGTGTCCCAATTTTCCCACATCCCCTCCAATATTTGTTATTTTCTATTTCTGTCATCTTAGTCAATTGAGAGGTGGGAGATGGTAACTCACAGTTGTTGTAATTAGCATTTCTCTGATCAATAGTTATTTAGAGCATTTTTTCATATGACTATAAACAACTTTAATTTTGTTATCTGAAAATTGTCTATTTATACATATCCTTTGACCATTTATCAATAGGGGAATGACTTTCATTCTTAAAAAAATTGACACAGTTCTTTATATATTTTAGAAATAAGATCTTTATCAGAAACACTGGCTGTAAAGATTCTTTTCCCAGCTTTGTGCTTCCCTTTTAATCTTGTTTGTGTTGGTTTTGTTTGTGCAAAATCTTTTTAATTTACTGTCATAAATGTTGTCCATTTTGCCTTTCATAATGTTGTCTAATTCACTCATTTTGACCTTATTTTGGTAAGGGGTGTGAGATATATGCTGAGTTTCTGAGATATTATTTTCTAGTTTTCCCAGAAATTTTTTGTCAAATAATGAGGGCTTATTATACTATAAGCCTTATTATATTGTGTGTATTTAATCTATTTCACTGATCCACCACTCTATCTTAGTCAGTACCAAATGGTTTTGATGACTGCTCTTTTATATATGATTTTAGGTTTTGAACTGCTAAGCCACCAATAATTTGTATTTTTTTCATTAATTTCCTTGATATTTTTGACCTTTTGTTCTTCCAGATGAATTTTGTTATCATTTTTTCTAGTTATATAAAATCATTTTCTGTTAGTTTGATAGATGACAAGGCATATTTTATAATTTTATCTTTTGACATTCCTGAAACCCATTTCATTTAGAATATTGTTTTTACATTTGGGAAAAGCTAAGTGAAAACAAAAATTGACACTGGCCCACTTCCAGGCAGGAAAGTACTGGAAATTATGAAGTAAGAGTATATACATTGAGTCATAGAGAAGGGAAAGATAGTAAGGAATTATGGAGTATTTTACAGTAGGAACTATCAATTGTAGACACAATTAGAGAATAAATAGTGTTGGTTTGTTAAGTATCTTTCTTCTATTATTTCATCCTCACTTTAAAACAACAAGCATAGCTAATAGGGATTTTAAGATTTGCAAAACACTTTTATTATTGCATTCTCACAAAAATCATGGGGAGTAGGTGCTATCATTTCACCTAATTCTCATTTTACAGAAAAAAGCGCAAACAAATCTGAGACTAGGAGATATTAAGTATTTGGTTCATGGTCACAGAACTAGAAAATGTCTAACACAAACTTTGAAGGCAAATTTTCCTAACTACTATTCCAACACTTAATCCATTAGAAAATCTAGGTGCCTCCTAGAGTACTCCTGAAAGTCCCCACTTCCCCCATCCGGTTTCCTCATTGTCCAATTTTTCCTTCTTAATTCCCCAATTCATCTGGCATATTCCCAAAGTCTTCTTCATCTACATATTTAATTTTTTTTTCTTTTCTCCTATGATTAATGGAAAAAAAAACTTTTATTTTTTCTCCTTTCACTACTAAGAAGCTAAAGTAATTCTGATAAACCAATTCATATCCAGATGGCAATGACTAAAAGCATTCAATATGTTTGCTGGATGTCTCCCATAGACCTTCCAAATAATATATTGCCTTTGAACAATAAAGGCATTGTTTTCAATTGTTGGAGTAAATAAAGTACCATCTATGTGCCAGGTATTCTACAAATAGTCATTTTTACAAATATTATCTCTTTTGAGTCTCCCAAAAATCATAACATTTAAGCTCTATTGTTGTCAATGTCAAATGGTGATAATGAAGCAGAGAGAAGTTAATGGACTTGTCTAGTGTTATATAATTAGTAAGTATCTGATATCAAATTTGAACTCAGGGCTTCGTGACAACAGGGCCAGGGTTCTATTGACTTTATCACCTGTCTTCTATGTTGAGACTAATGCTAGAACTTTCAGATATTCCATTTTTAGGTGAGTGAACTTCTGCCCTTCATGACAGAAATTTCCACTCTTAAGAAACAGTTGAAGACCATTATTTATTATCAATAGAGCATGTGAAATAGCAAGAGTGTAGTGGAATTTTGTTATGTTTATCAAGCAGAATCTGGCTTGCAAAATTGTCTGTCTTTGTGTTATGACTATCAACAATAGTATTTTATTCATTGAATTTTTAAAATGATTATTATTATTAATTAATGTAATCTTAGAAATCTCTCTGGTTTATTTGGAATATTTTGAGTTGTATTAATATTGAGTACTTTCATTGTTCAGACAGAGAATCTGAAGACCACATTCATCAGATGTAATGGAACAAAGCAGCTAGATAGTTCAATGGACAGATCATTGGTCCTGGAATTAGGAAGAGCTGAATTCAAATTTAGCTTCAGACCTTTACTATCTTTGTAAGCCTGGGCAAGTCATTTACCAGATGTTTGCCGTGGTTTCCTCAACTATAGAATGGAGATAATAATATTACCTAACTTGCAAAATTGATGGGAGAAAGAACTTAGATAATATTTGTATATGGCTTACCCCCAGGAACTAATACAGAATAGATATTATATAAACACTATTTATGATGATGATAAGGAGATTGATGATGCAGATAAATTGAGGTTCTACTTCTGGCTTTGTCATTCCCTATAAAATTTCAAGGAAGTCATTTAATTTTTCTGGGCCTGTAAAAGTTCTAGATCTAAAAGTAATCTTAAGTTTTTAAGTTGGTAGTAGAGAATAGATGATGGAGAAAAGAAAGAGTTGTTTGAGTTCTCCAAGTTACTTTCCAAGCAAGTTTTAATAAAGCCTCAGAACAAATTCTAAGGAGGCAGAATAAACAAAAGGATAGAGTAAAAAACAAAAGGTGAAAGGAAAAGGTCATAATGAGATGAGAATACAGTCCACTGCAGTCCATGCCAACTCAATCAATATTAGCCATTTCAACCTTAGGGATGATAGAGTCAACTGTGGCAGTAGTAAATTCCAGAGTTCTCAGACAACAGCCAGTAAGGAGATCAGATAATGAAATTACAAGGGTTTCATTGATGACACTGGGAACAGAAATCAATTGCATTGCTTATATAGGGATCCAGTTTCCAATTCAGAGTTGCATCCTAGGTTGAGGAAGAACACTAGACACAGCCACATGGAAGCAGGGATACTGGACACTGAAGAAAAGTGTTCCTTAAAAAGAATTGGCCAACTGAAAGAAGTAAAAAGTTCACTGAAGAAAATAATTCCTTAAAAATTTAAATTGGGCAAGGGGAAACTTTCTCTCCATTAAACATCAAGGAATATATGACCAAAATCAAAATATGAAAAAAAAATCTGAAATATCTTATTAAAAACAACAATTGATTTAAAACAGATTAAAGAGAGATAATTTAAGAATTTTTGGACTTCATGAAAACCATCATTTTTTAAAAACATCAAGGAAAACTGCCTTGATATTATAGAACCAGAGAGTATAATAAAAATAAAAATTCCCAAGATTATTATAGAAAAATTCCAGAGCTTCCAGGTCAAGGAGAAATATTACAAATAGCTTGAAAAAATTCAAATATCAAATATCAATATCTTGACTGTATCAGGTATCATAGTCAGGATAAAAAAAATATATAGCAATTTCTCCTTTAGAAGATCAGAGTTATTGGAATATGATACTCTGGAAGGCAAAGGAGCTATGCTTACAACTAGGAATCACTTACATAGCAAAACCAAGCATAACTCTTCAGAGGGGAAAGAGTTATTTAATGAAATAGAGGCCTTTCAATCATTCCTGGTGAAAAGACCAAAGGTGAATAGAAAATCTGACTTTCAAAAATAAGAATCAAACAAAACATTATAAAGGTAAACAGGAAAAAGAAATCATAAAAGATTCAATAAGATTAAAATATTTCATTATCTACATGGGAAAATAATCATCATAACTCTTCAGAACTTTATACTTATTGGTTAAGTTAGGATTACATATACATTGGCACATATACAAATACATGTGAGCTTAATATGATGAGATTATATCTAAAAAATAAAATTAAAGGGTGAAAAAGAGGAATAAAGGGGAAGAAGAAGGAAGAGAGAGGTAGCATGGGGTATATTATTTCAGTAACAAAAGGCATGAAAGAGAAGAAATTGGGGAGTTGGAGAAAAAAAATTTGCATATTACTCTTATTGGAATTGGTTCAAAAGAACAAACAATATGCACATATATTTGGATATGGAGGTCTATATTACCTAACAGGAAAATAGGAGGAAAAAGGGGAAGTGGAGAGGTAGCATGATAAGTAGGGAGAATGGATTGGAGGAGGCAGTAGCCAGAAACAAAACACTTTTTTGAAGGCTAAGAAGGGTGAATGAACAGAGGAAGAGTAGGATAAGTGGAAGAGAGAGAAATAGAACAAAATGCAATAATACATAATTAGAAATCATAACTCAAAAAAGTTACAGCAAGTTTTTATTCTGAAAAATTACTTATTTCTCAAATGTACAGAGAACGGAGTCAAATTTATGAAGAATAAAAACCATTGCCCAAATAATAAAGGGTTAAATGATCTGAACAGTTAATTTTTAGACAGAGTAATAATGAAAGCTATCTGTAATGATTAGAATAAATGCTCTAAATTTTTACTGATTAGAGAAATGCAAATTAAATCTACTTAGAGGTACCACCTCACACCTCTCAGATTGGCTAATATTTCAGAAGAGGAATATGGCAAATGTTGAGAAAGTTGGAAGAACTGAGACATTGTCAGTGGAGTTGATGCAGATCCATTCATTTTCCAGTTTCTAGCCACTACAAAAAGGGCTGCCACAAACATTTTGGCACATACAGCTCCCTTTCCCATCTTTAGTATTTCTGCTGGATCAAAGGATATGCACTTTTGATAACTTTTTGGCCATAGTTCCAAATTGCTCTCCAGAATGGCTGAATTCTTTCACAACTCTTCCAACAATGCATTAGTGTCCCAGTTTTCCCACATCCCCTCCAACATTCATCATTATCTTTTCCTGTCATCTTAGCCAATGTGACAGCTGTGTGGTGGTATCTCAGAGTTGTCTTAATTTGCATTTCTCTGATCAGTAGTGATTTGGAACACTCTTTCATATGAGTGCTCTAAAGAGCAATTTGGAACTATGCCCAGCAGTTTATAAAATCATGTATGTGTGCTTTATAAGAAATGTAGGAGGTTCTCAGAAAATAATAACAATAAAAAAATAAAATACTTGGAAAAAATAACATGAAATGATGTAAAGTACAGTGAGAAGAACAAAAACAGTGTACACAACAACAGTAATATTGAATATTGAGAATGACTTAGCTATTCTCAACAATGCAATGATAGATCCTCACTTAACACCATATACCAAGATAAGATCAAAATTGGTCCAGGATTTGGGCATAAAGAATGAGATCATAAATAGATTAAAGGAACAGAGGATAGTCTACCTCTCAGACCTGTGGAGCATGAAGGAATTTATGACAAAAGGAGAACTAGAGATCATTATTGATCACAAAATAGAAGAGTTTGATTATATCAAATTAAAAAACTTTTATATAAACAAAACTAATGCAAACAAGATTAGAAGGGAAGTAACAAATTGGGAAAATATTTTTACAGTTACAGGTTCTGATAAAGGCCTCATTTCCAAAATATATAGAGAACCATTCTCCAATTGATAAATGGTCAAAGGATATGAACACTTTTCAGATAATGAAATTGAAACTATATCCACTCATATGAAAGAGTGTTCCAAATCACTACTGATCAGAGAAATGCAAATTAAGACAACTCTGAGATACCACCACACAGTTGTCACATTGGCTAAGATGACAGGAAAAGATAATGATGAATGTTGGAGGGGATGTGGGAAAACTGGGACACTAATGCATTGTTGGAAGAGTTGTGAAAGAATTCAGCCATTCTGGAGAGCAATTTGGAACTATGGCCAAAAAGTTATCAAAAGTGCATATCCTTTGATCCAGCAGAAATACTAAAGATGGGAAAGGGAGCTGTATGTGCCAAAATGTTTGTGGCAGCCCTTTTTGTAGTGGCTAGAAACTGGAAAATGAATGGATCTGCATCAATTGGAGAATGGTTGGGTAAATTGTGGTATATGAAGATTATTGAATATTATTGCTCTATAAGAAATGACCAGCAGGATGAATACAGAGAGGTTTGGAGAGACTTACATGAACTGATGCTGAGTGAAATGAGCAGAACCAGAAGATCATCATACACTTCAACAACAATACTATATGAGGATGTATTCTGATGGAAGTGGATATCTTCAACATAGAGAAGATCTAATTCACTTCCAGTTGATCAGTGATGGACAGAAACAGTTACGCCCAGAGAAGGAACACTGGGAAGTGAATGTAAATTGTTAGCACTACTGTCTTTCTACCCAGGTTACTTATACCTTTGGAATCCAATTCTTACCGTGTAACAAGAAAATTGATTTTATACACTTATATTGTATCTAGGATATACTATAACACATTTAATATGTATGGGATTGCCTGTCATCTAGGGGAGGGAGTAGAGGGAGGGAGGAGAAAATTTGGAAAAATGAATACAAGGGATAATGTTGTAAAAAAATACTCATGCATATGTACTGTCAAAAATTACAATTATAAAATTAATAAAACAATAATAATTTTTTAAAAATGCAATGATAGAAGACAATTCCAAAGGACTTATGAAAATTGCTATCCACCTCCCAGAAAAAGAACTAATGATACCTAAATGTAGATCAAAGAATTCTTAAAAACAAATAACAAAACCAAAAAGCAAACAAAAGCTTTACTAATTTTTAAAATTTTTGTTTTCTTTTATAACATGGGTTATATGGAAATGTGTTTTGTATGACTGCATAAAATTGTTGGCTATCTCAGTGGGAAGAGCAGGAGGTATAAAGATCATTTGGAACTTAAAGTTTAAAAATAAAAAAAAGAACTATTAATAATATTTTTATATGTAAGCGGGGAAATGAAATATTAAATTCTGAGTAAGGTGTAAATGCTCTAACTCCCCCAACTTTCTCTCTCTTTCATGGATTCATACTTAATTGGAAAGTCTAATAAAACACTTAGATGCCTAGAAACTACATCACACTATTAGTGCTATAAAGAAATTAGCAAATTAGAAGAAAGATAACATACTAAACTTAGGAGATATTTTTAAAAAGTTTTGGATACATTATAAGTGTATGTATAAAATGGAGCTCTTAATCTGACTACCCTCAGAATAATATAACAATTTACATACATGCATATGTATATGCATATATTATATATCTGTGCTGGTTCATACATACATACATACATATATACATAAACACATACACAAATACCAAAGAAATATCTGAGTATTCCAATATGATATATACTTTCCAAGCATAAGGGAGATTGATAGTATATGAAAATTCAAATGTATAAAAGAGGGTATCACCTGCTTTACCATATTCATCCTGAAACAAAATTGTTTTCCACCATAGTTCCCAATATTTAGCAATGTTTATGCTCCTTTTGTTTATTTTTGGAAGGGTAATTAACTATAGAAACATAAAACTATACATTTGGAATCCAATTCAGCTGAAAATCAATATGAAAAAAAAAATGATTTAAAAAAAATGATCTAAATGTAATAAGACCTTGAGTATTGACTTGCATATTAGGATTTAGTGTTCAAAGAGGGAGCAATTTGGAATGTTTGGATCTGTGAACTAAAAGATGAAACGGAGTTAAACACTGGAGTTTCTTGAGGAAAGAAACACAGCCTGTGACACAGGTTAAAATGAATAAGAGAAATCTTATAAGTTGAATTGAAAAAATTTTGAGAAAAATAAATAGCAGATGAAAAAAGACCCTATAGGTATTTCAGAACAGAATATTCAAGTTATAGTTCAATATATTCAAACTATATTCAACATAATAGTTGTGCCTATCACATTAGATATGTAAAGTGAATTTATGTACATGCATATATATATACATGTTTTGCCTCAAACATCAAGAGATTAAAGATTATTTAGAAATAAAAAGAAATTCAAATTAGGGAAGATAATTCAATCTCTGCCTAAATGTTAAAAGTTTTCCCTATTGTAGACTCTAGCCTATTTTGAATGCAATCAAAAGTTTATTCTAGACTTGATAAAGCAGCAGAGGAGAGCACAAGGACTAGGGATGGCATTACATTCCCCTTAAGATTTAAAAGAAAAGAGAGAAACTAATTCCTTTTGTAGTGTATGGCTTAGTGAAACCCAAGAACTCAAGGAGGGAAGAAAAGGCTTAATATTGGCCAATTTACTCTCTCCAAAGTGACACACAGAACTACTAGTATTACATAAATCAAAATAAAAAACAAATTCAATGAAATGTTAGTTAACATGTAGCTTTGCAGAAACAATAGACCTCTTTGGAACTTCCTAAACCCCAAATTCTCAAGATATATCATCTTTGGAAAATTTTATTATATAAGTAAATTTTATATATATATATATATATATATATATATATATATATATATATATATATATATATATATATATATATATATAAGATTAAGTCTACTAGTACATCTCATCAGAATAGTCTGCCCCTCTGATTGGATATTCTGGACTTTGAGCTCTAGGGTATCCGTTTCAAAAGGGGACACAGCAGAGATTTTCTCCCATTTCCCTACCAGCTTTCCATGACACATATGTACAGAGTACTTTCAACAATCACTTTAACAGCTTTGTTTTTGGGGGGTTGTCTTTCATTATCAGATTTAAATTCCTTATAGGCAAGACTTAACTTTATTTTTATTCATATCCTCAATGCTTAACACCCTGCTTAGCATATAGCAATAAAATGTTTAAAAATGTTTATTGACTGACTATATAAAGTGAACCAAATATATATATATATACACACACACACATATATATACATTCATATACATATATACATATACATATACATATACATATATACATATACATATATACATATACATATACATATACATATACATATACATATACATATACATATACATATGCATATACATATACATATACATATACATATACATATATATATATATACACACACATATATATGGTTATAGGGTTACATCAAGGTCACTTTTTCCACTGATAGACGTTCCTTACATTGGTTTCTTCATGTGGAGCAAGAGCTAATGAATTTCCTATTTCAATCTTCATAGCTATGAAGATATTACCTATGGTTATAAAATCTGTACCGATTAGACTTCATAAAGTGATTCTGAAAACTGGCTAAAGCAAACTTCAGTCAGAAAAATCTCTACCACAAGTCTATCTGATCCTACCTGATACCTAATAACTGACCCATCCTTGGCTTATTAATTCTTGTGGAAGAAATGAGAACAGAGAAGTTTGACTATATTCATTATGACTAGGTATCATGGTATAGTTCTAGGGTGATTTTCAATAGAACAATTTCAAGAAGATACTTTACTCATAAATTCGTACTTTGTACACACACACACACACACACACACACACACACACACACACACACACACACAATGATCTTTTAAAATTGACCTTGGATGCTATGGTAACCAGACATGTTTTGAAATAGTCTACGGAAAGAACACTAACTGATTCAATTGGCACTTACTTGCCGGGCCTGCTCCAGATCAATTTTGTTCCCCACTAGCACCAAAGGAATGTCATAGGTGTGGCGGACCTGATAAATGAGCTCTTTAAACCCAGCAGCTTCCTGGAAGGATTGTCGATCAGTGACAGAGTAGCATATAATGAAGCCCTCTCCACCTCTCATGTACTGGTCCCGCATGGCTGTGAATTCTGCCTGCAGAGGAAGGATAAGAATAATTTTATAATTTAGCACAGAGGAGCAAATAATTAACACTAAAAGAATAGGAGGTCAAATCTCTACAAGTATAGTGACTAGGCATTGTATGTTGTTGCTTTCTTTTAGGATTTTCATATTTTTTTAAATTGAGATTTTTTTTAATAGCTTAAGAATTTTCCTGATTGTTAGTGATACTTTCCTTCCCCTCAAAATAAGTTTGTGTAAATTTAATATTAACATAATCTATGGGTATATATAATAGCTTTATAACTGGAAGGATACTTATTTAGAGATTATCTAATACATCTGCTATCCCCCAAAAATTGTATCCATGAGAAAACTAAGACTCAGAGGTTCGATAACTTGTCTAACCCTACACAGGGAATAGCTAGGGGAAAAAAAAAAAAAAAAAAAAAAGATTTAAATTCAGGTGCTCTCACTTCAGTTCCTGCTTAGTATAAAAGGTTACACATGTAGATGCTTAATAAATACTTGTTAAATTAAAGATCTGGGTGAAATCTTAATATCTCATTATGTCATTACTAAAAATTAAAATTCCTTTTCAGATATACACAATTTTCCATTTCAGAGGTGTGTTAAGGGAGCATTTTAAAATAACTGTGTGCATGTGTGTGTGTGTGTGTGTGAGTGCATGTGTGTGACAGAGACAGAGACAGAGACAGAGAGATACAGACAGACACACAGATAGAGATAGTGATAGACACAAAGGCAGAGACAGAAAGAGATAGAGAAAAGGGAGGGAGGGGAAGAAAAGAGAAAAAAACTATTCTATCTCCTGACAAGGATTCCTTGTTTGCTGTAGAATACTGTGTCTCTCTAGATTCTTACCTTTGTCAATATTTGTGCTTGGTAGTTCTGTACCTACATATCATTAAAGATCTATCATTCTTATAATAGAAATATAGTTAGAAAACTGCTATGGACCTAAAAGCCCATCTAATTTGAACTTTTCATTTTTCAGAAAATCAAATTCAGACTCAGAGTGGTAAAGTTACTTTCCTGAAATTGTATAGCATTGCAGGAGAGAAAGAATTTGAACCCAGGTCAGATTCAGTTGTCTTTCAGCCTACCAAATGGGTTGTTTTACCTAATTTTTCTGAGTGTGAGAATGGAATGACATAATCAACATGGAAGTGCTTTGAAGAATTGAAAGCATGATATCACATTTTATTAGTATTTCTTAGCTTTGAAGAGAAAGAGACAATGAAGGTGAATGTTTTTTGTTAGCATGATATGGTTTCACTTATCAAATATTCTCAACATGAATATTATTGAAAAAGATTTATAAAGACTCTTCTCAAATAAGCAAATATAATTAACATAGAGTTCCTTCTTTCCTCTGACCATACAGGTACCAATCACTCTTGGAATAAATAAACCCTCAAAGAGGCTTTGGGGGAAGCCTGGGCACAAAAGATTGAATAAGAACCCGGGTTATGTATTACCTGAATAATATATGCTACTGTAATCATTTTATAAGATAGAATTTAATGTTCAACATGTTATTTCCTCTTTCATTTATCCATGAATTAAAGAACAGTATTTTGTATTCCAAGCATCCTGCATGTTAATATCTTCCTCAATTGCTTCCTGCTATAAATGAAACTTGTTGGTTAATAATTCAGAAACATTACTAGATTCCATTTGCTAAGCATAAGGAATGGAATTGCTATAAAACAGACTTACTATGTAAAATTCTACCTTAAAAAGTGTTTCTTATGACTTTAATAACCTAAATCTATAGTCTTAGCTCTTTCTTTCAATATTAGTTACTATATGGTCAAAAAATGATTAGGAAAAGACATAAAACATTTATTTTGAAGGAAAAAAAGGGGAAAGCTATGTTTTTTTTAATTGCTAAAACAAAAAAAAATAGAAAATAGTGTGAAAATCTAGTCAACATGTTTTTTATTTGCTAACAGATTAAGAATTCTTCGATTGCAGTTCAAGATTGATAACTGTCTAGTTCTCAATAGTAATATTATAGAAAGGAAAGATACTAGATTTGGAATTCACTAAACTGGATTTGTATACCGTCCTCTCTCCTTCCCTTCCTCCTTCCCTCATTTCTTCTCTCTCTCTCTCTCTCTCTCTCTCTCTCTCTCTCTCTCTCTCTCTCTCTCTCACACACACACACACACACACACAGATTTTGCTGTTTGTTTAAAATTATTTTTTGAGATTATGAAAGCAAGGCTACTTGAAGTGAATTGTACAAAAGTTGAACTTCAAATAGACTGGAGGTGCTTATAGGGATCATTGACAGGCTACAACACCTTTCAATAAAGAATTACACAATGAAAGTTATGAGCATGCCATTAGAAAATGCTCTAAATAATATTTTTTAAGAATAATGGAGAATAGGAAAGAATAATGGGAAGAATAATGGAGTAATGCATGTTCTTTATTAGTACCCATAAATAGTAATTAAGAGAAATTTTTCTAATACATTGAGAAGACCATCTATGAAGAATTTTGGAGATGAGTGTGCAAAGATCAGAAAGGATAAACAGGCATCCTCTATAAGAATACACATATCTCTAAGATTGTAGATTCATTAAACTTTTGCGAGACCATTTACCTAATAGAATCGTTGTGAGGAAAATCATTTGCCAAAAACCAATGTGTCATAAAGCTTCTTATTTCATTGGATTATTATGGGAAAGAAATATGATAAGAGCTATTAAAATAATACTGCCATTGATTATGACCTGTTTCTCAACACTATAACCTCAAATAGGAAGAAATGCATCCACTTTTATTGATTAAAATAATAGCAGCAATATGAGAATGCAGAAGCAATTCCACTGAGTATAAAACCTTCTGAAAGAGGAGCAAAAAGTCAATAAAATTTCTACTTCTCCTTCCTAACATTACTCCTCCCATGAGATTCATGAAAGCATCATAAACAATATCGAACCTTTTTTTTTTTTGATGGCTTCTTTCTGTTCCTTCACAGAATTTTTAAAATTTATTATTCAGATAAAGAATTGTTGATCTCCAAAGATGTTTCTTCCTCCTATTTATGATCTTTTCACACTTTGTCACCATTTCTATAATCTGCTACATTTAAAGTAAAACAATAAATTCAGTGATAACTTGTGTAAGAAGATAATTTATTAATGAAACACATATTAAATATCCACTATATGCAAATTGCTGCATCAGAGAGTAGAAAATATAGAAATATAGCTATCTCAAAAGTCTTAGTGAGGTTTAAAATGTTAAATAGCTAGAATTGAACCAAGACAAGACTTTTGAGAAGCCACATATAATAAATAAATATCATATCTGCAAGGTACTTACAATTTAGGTGAGATAATTTATGTAGAGAAATATTATATGTATTAGGTTGTGATAAATGCCCAAGGGAAATAAATCCCACTGTGAAATCAAAAGGGACAAAAGGTTGTTGTTGCTATTGTTGTTGTTTCTTTATTTTTTTTTCCCATAGAGAAGGAAAAACCATGGACGATGCAGCATTATTGATCAGCCTTGAAGCAAGGTGTCAATAGTCAGGAATGAGTTTTGGAGGCATTTCTTGTGTTGATCATTGACATACTTCTAAATTAATAGCATAGGTGTCATAAAGTTATCTATCCCTGTGACCAAGCATAGAAAAGAGGCAAGGAAATAGGCTGAATTGAAACTGGTACCAAAATTTTAAAAAATTAAAAATTAAAAAAAAATTTAAGGATTTTCACACTCAAAACATAGTGATAAATATATTAAGAATTTCAGAGGGCTAACATAAAGAAATGTTTTGCAAATTACAAAGCGATATACACTTCAATAATTTCAGGATTCTTTCTTTCTTTCTTTCTTTCTTTCTTTCTTTCTTTCTTTCTTTCTTTCTTTCTTTCTTTCTTTCTTTCTTTCTTTCTTTCTTTGTAAGACAATTGGGGTTAAGTGACTTGCCCAGGGTCACACATCCAGGGAGTGTTAAGTGTCTGAAGTCAGATTTGAACTCAGATCCTCCTGACTTCAGGGTTGGTGCTCTATCCACTGCACCATCTAGCTGTCTCCCTTTATTTTTTTCTTCAGTGTTTTGTCCACTGATAAAGACCACAATCTGTCCATGCTTTAATAGATGGTTTTATTAGTTTGTTGTAGACAAAAATTAACACCATCTGCTGGCCAACATTCTTGTGATGATTTTCCTCCAATCATCTAGGAGGGAGCTATGTATGAGAGAGAAACAATACATTACTCTGCCATGAAGATGGATGGATCTTTCCAGCTGAAGAGTTTCTAATAGAATACTTCCTACTTGTATAATCTTCAGTGAAATTAAATCATTAAAGGATGGTTTTAGAATAGCTAGCATTATATGGGTAAGTAATAAGTCATGTGAGTGGATGATCACTACTAAATGAGGTTAGCAAGAGAAGAAAACATGGTACAAATGATTTTTTTAGTCTTCCCATTTTCTTGTGCTCATGGTAATCTGGATTTCTCTGGAAGATATTACAGTACAACTTCTTTAGATTTGACTCCTCCTCCTCTGATATGCCCTGATGCCCTCAGTCAAGAGGAATCAAAATAATCCTTCCTTTTGACTGTTATTTATAGCCATTCTATCCACTACTAGCATGCAGAAATCTCTAAGGCCGTTTCTGGCAAACAAAACAAAACAAAACAAAACAAAACTATGATCTTTCTCCCTCCCAGTATGAGTGTCCCCCAAAACTTTATTCTCAGTCCTAACCCGTCAGTAAAGAATTCCCTGACTACTCCAATTTGTACTGGTTTCTTGCTCCTCAGTTTGTGTTATATATACTTATATATGCTGTATGTGGCCACATGAAAAATTCTAAGGCCCTTGAGAGTAGGCGAAGTCTTTTCCTTTCTCTTCATATCCCCACAGCTTAAATGACTTACAAATTTCCTAACTTCTTAAATATTTATGGAATTGACTTGAATATTATTTTGCTGGGAGGAAAGATTTGCATTGGAATTGGACAAAATCATAACTAAAAAGTTAAGCAACAGTCAATGGACATATTGAGGGAATTTCTTTGAGGAAAATGTTTGGAAATACAGATGGCCTTTCAAGTATCCCTAAAGTAATATGTGTTTGGTGCCTAAAGACTTGTCCGGCTATTCCAAGAGTAATTACAAAAGTTTAGATCTTAAAAGGATCTTCAAGATCAACTATTACCCTAGTTTTACAGATGAAGGAAAGTAGGACACAAACATTGCTGGGCTTGAATATATCATCCTATATTTACATGTTCATATTTCTACATTCATTCATGCCCCTCCTCAGTTACAAAGTATTATGTTTGCCTTTAGAAATTAAAATCCATCCACCAATTTCCCTAATCACAGCAAATTATTTGCTTTTTTTAGAGTACACTTATGTAGGGACCAACCTTTGAGTGGTTAGAAACTATGGGCACTTTTATTTTTGTTTGTTTATTTTGTTTTTACAAAAAAGTCAATAACATATGTTATAAAAAGATTCCTTCCAATCCATATTAGTACTTTTCATTGTGATAATGTGAGAAACCAATTTAAAATGAAAAGAAAACACAAACACAATTAAATATATTTGTTAATTGATTTAGAACATGTCATTGAATGCTACAATGAATGAATAGATAGAGGGAAAATATATTACATAATACAAAGTCTTATTGAGCAAACAAAGCAGTGCACATCATCATGGACTAAATGGGAACATAAATTTAGCTTTTGCTTTCTCAATATGCACATTAAAACCCTAGACTTTTTGTTTTGTAGAAGTCAATGTATTTTATCCAGGATAGATAGATAATTTTAGAGCTGGCAATGACCTAGTAAACAGTTTAAATGATGGAACTGTGGTTCAGAATAGGTTTTATAACTTCCTCAAGGTCATATAACAAAGTAATTGAAATCCAGACTAGATCATAGGATGACAATAGAATGGAAATAATTTATCAATTACTCTGTTTTTCAGATATTTTGAAAATGTAGTCAGATTGCTATTTTTCTTTCCTTTTTTAAAATTTGATTTATTTATTTAATATTTTCCCCAGTTGCATTCAAAACAATTTTTTTTACATTTGTTTAAAAATTTTTTTAGTTCTAGGTTCTCTCCCTTTTCCCCACCCATAATTAAGAAAACACATGTGAAGTCATGTGCATTTCTATAAAACTTAAGTTATAAAAAACAAAACAAAACAAAAAAACAAACAAACAAACAAAAAAACATAGCTCTACCACACTAATGAAAATAAAAATGAAAATAAAAATTCTCAAGAAAATTTAAGTTTGAAAAACAAAAAAGAGATGAAGAGAAAAAGATTACTTCAAACTCTATTCAGATAGCACCACTTCCTTCTGGGTATGCATACAGTTTTTCATCATAAGTCCTTCAGAATAGCTCTGGATGATTGTACTACTAAGAACAGCAAACATTTACAGCTGGTCATGCCAGAATATTGTCTCTATTTTGTATACAGAGGATTTCACTTTCAGCTTATGAAGGACTTTCCTGTTTTGTTTCTTTTTTCCACTAGGAGCATCCTGCTTATCATTTCCCACAGAATTAACAATATTCCATCACAAACACATAACACAGTTTGTTGAATCATTCCTCAATTGATGAGCATCCTCTCAATTTCCAGTTTTTTGCCCTGAGAAAAGATGTTTTGAATATTTTTGTACATATAGGTCATTTTAATATATTAAATATCTTTAAAATTTTTTTACAATTACTATTGCTAAACACCACAAACAGGATCCAGACATCACCCAGACATCACATATTTCTTTTCTATTTATTTTCTATCTCCTTTCACCGTGTCCCTCCTCAAAACTGTTTTGGTACTGACCACTCCTTCCCCCAATATGCCCTCTCTTTTATTATCTTCCCCCACTTTCCATATCCTATTTCCCTTCTATTTTTCTACAGGACAAGATAGATTTCTATATCTATATTGATTATGCATGTTATTTCCTCTTTGATACAATTCTGATGAGAATAGGGTTCACTCCCACTCCTTCTCCCACTCTATCCCTCCCTGTAAAAGCTTTTCCTTGCTTCTTTTTTATGACAGATCTTTTGCATCATTCCACTTCTCCCTTTCCCTTTCTCCCAATACATTAATCTCTCACCTTTAATTTCATCATTAAAAAAAAAATATATATATATATATTATCCCTTCATATTTGACTCACACTTATAACCTGTATCTTTATTCACTCCTTCTACTTGCCATAATAATGAGAAAATTCTAATGAGTTACAAATACCATTCTCTCATGTAAAAATATTACAGATAAACCTTATTAAGTACATTACTCTATCATTTTCCTTATTACTTCCTCATGCTTCTCTAGAGTCCTGTATCTAAATCTAATTTTCCATTCAGCTCTGGTCTTTTCATCATTAATGCTTGAAAATCTTTTTTTTTTTTTTTTTTTTTTTTTTAATTGAATGACCACTTTTTTTTCTCTGAAGGATTATACTCAGTTTTACTGGGTAGGTGATTCTTGATTATAATCCTAGTTCCATTACTCTCTGAAATATCTTATTCCAAGCCCTCTGATTCTTTAATGTAGAAGCTGCTACATCTTGTGTTTTCATGATTGTGGTTCCACTCTACTTCAATTGTTTCTTTCTGGATGATTGGAATATGTTCTCCTTGACCTGGGAGTTCAATACTTTGGCCATAATTTTCCTGGGAGTTTTCATTTTGGGATCTCTTTCAGGATATGATCAGTGAATTCTTTTTTTTTTTTTCACCGCTAATATTATTTTTTTTAATTCATTTTTCCAAATTATCCCCTCCCTCCCTCCACTCCCTCCCCCCAATGGCAGGTAATCCCATACATTTTACATGTGTTACAATATAACCTAGATACAATATATGTGTGTAAATACCATTTTCTTGTTGCACATTAATTATTAGCTTCCGAAGGTATAAGTAACCTGGGTAGATAGACAATAGTGCTAACAATTTACATTCGCTTCCCAGTGTTCCTTCTCTGGGTATAGTTATTTCTGTCCATCATTGATCAACTGGAAGTGAGTTGGATCTTCTTTATGTTGAAGATTTCCACTTCCATCAGAATACATCCTCATACAGTATTGTTGTTGAAGTATATAGTGATCTTCTGGTTCTGCTCATTTCACTCAGCATCAGTTAATATAAGTCTCTCCAAGCCTCTCTGTATTCCTCCTGCTGGTCATTTCTTACAGAGCAATAATATTCCATAACCTTCATATACCACAATTTACCCAACCATTCTCCAATTGATGGACATCCATTCAACTTCCAGTTTCTAGCTACAACAAAAAGAGCTGCCACAAACATTTTGGCACATACGGGTCCCTTTCCACTCTTTAGTATTACTTTGGGATATAATCCCAATAACAGCAATTCTGGGTCAAAGGGTATGCACAGTTTGACAACTTTTTGGGCATAGTTCCAAATTGCTCTCCAGAATGGCTGGATTCTTTCACAACTCCACCAACAATGTATCAGTGTCCCAGTTTTCCCACATCCCCTCCAACATTCCTCATTATTTGTTCCTGTCATTTTAGCCAATCTGACAGGTGTGTAGTGGTATCTCAGAGTTGTCTTAATTTGCATTTCTCTGATCAGTAGTTGATCAGTGAATGCTTGCAATTTCAGTTTTATCCTCTGGTTCTAGAATACCAGCACAGTTTTCCTTGATAGTTTCTTGAAAGATGATGTCTAGGCTCTTTTTTTGATCATTACTTTCAGGTAGACAAAATTTTTTTAAATTATCTGTCCTAGATCCATTTTCCAGGCCAATTGTTTTTCCAATGAGATAGTTTTTTTTACTTTCATTAGCTTTAATTTGCTCAATTATATTTTTTAAGGAATTACTTTCCTCAGTGAGCAGATGGCATTTTTTGTTCAAAGTCTATTGGGATTGCTTTGGATCATAGAATTACTAAGAATCAAGTCTTTCATAGTTGATTATTGCACATTCTTGCTATATAATTCTGTACAAGGTATTTGAGATTCTGTTTGATTTGCTCAGCATCAGGTCATGTAAACCTTTCAGGCCTTTCTAAAATCAGTTTGTTCATTTTTAATAGCATGATAATATTCCATTATTTTCATCTACTATAACTTGTTCATCCATTCCCTAATAAGTTGCTGTATTCTCTTTGCTGATATTTTATTTAAAACTTTTGCTTCAATATTCGTTTGAGATATCGGTATATAATTTTTTCCCTCTGTTTCAGTTTTTCATGGTTTAGTATCAGAACCATACTTATGTTATAGAAGGAATTTGGTAGTATTCCTTCTTTACTGTTTTCCCAAATAGTTTACATAGCATTAGAATTAATTTCCCTTTAAATTTTTGGTAGATTTCACTTGTAAATTCATCTGGCCCTGAGGATTTCTTCATAGGGAATCCATTAATGTCTTGTTTAATTTCTTTTTTAAAATGGGACTGCTTAAGTAATTTATTTTCTCTTTTGTTATTCTGATAATTTTATATTTTTGTAAATATTCATCCATTTTGATTACATTATCAGAATTGATGTTCTACAGTTAAGCAAAATAGTTCCTAATTATTGCTTTACTTTCTTTTTCATTGGTGATGAGTTCACCCTTTTCGTTTTTTGATGCTGGTGATTTTTTTTTTTCCTAATCAAGTTAACAAATAAAAAGCCACCACATCCTGGCTAATCCTCACTGTTATTCCTTGAGCTATGATTTTTTTTTTTTTCTGTCAGCTTGCAGTATTTTTGCCTTGAGATTCTAGTTCTGGAATATTGTAACAATATTATTTAAGGATTTGCTATGGGATCTCTTTTGAAAGGTGATCAATGGATTCTTTCAATGAGCATTTCCCCTCTGTTTCTAGAATATTGAGTTAGTTTTCCTTAAAGATCTTTTGAAGAGTGCTATCTACTCTTTTTTTGGTTATGGCCTTAAAGAAGGCCAATAATTTTTAACTTGTCTCTTCTGATCTATTTTCCAGGTTGGCTATACTTCCAATGAGGTATTTCATATATATATTTTTTTTTTGCATTTTTTCATTATTTTTAGTTTGTTTGAGTTATTCTTGCTGTTTTGCAGAGTCATTAGTTTCCATTTGTTCTATTCTCATTTTAACCTGTGATTTTCTTCAATTAACTTTTGTATCTTTTTCTATTTGGTTAATTCTATTTTTGAAAGTGTTGGGGTTTTTTTCAGACATTTTTCTCCTTCCTTTTCCAAGCTGTTGACTCTCTCATGCATGCCTTTCATTTTCTTTCTCATTTTTTCTTATCCCTCTCTTATTTACCTTTTAAAGTCTTTTATGAGCACTTCCAAGAAAGCTCTTTGGGCTAATATCACTATTCTTTTGTGAACATTTTGTCTTCATCTGAGTTTGTGTTTTGGTCTGCCCTGTCACCATAGTAGCTTTCTATGGTCAAGGTTCTTTTCTGTTTGTTGCTCCTTTTCTTTCCTTTTCCTTTTGGTATTTTTTTTAATTTTTTTTTTTTTAAGATTGAGTTCTGATCCTGGGGGGTAAATGGGCTCTGCCTAAGCTTCCTCTATGTCTGTGAATCTTGGGTTTGATCACAGGGGCCCCTATATTTACAGGGGTAGCTTTGCCTATACTTTTCAGGAAACAGCCTGTTTTCCCAGACTTTGCCTTATAATCTGGGACTGGAGGCTGCCCACCATGATTTGCTCCTCTACTGAGCCAGGGTCTTAGTGGCTGATTTGTAGTTAAAACCCATTTACCAGCTTTCCCAAACTCTATCTGAGCTTCTCTGAACACCCTTTGCACCTCAGTGAGACTAACTTTTCTTGAAGTTTTTCCAGTATATCTTGAACTGGAGAGTGGTTTCATTCTTTCAGACTGTTCAGGGGCTTGGTTCCATGGTGGTTTCATTGGGGAAACTGGGAGAGCTCCAGCAGCTTCCTGGTTTCACCCTGACATCTTGGCTCTATCCCTAGAAGTAGCTCTTACTTGTTTTTCAAAATCTTTGAGCTCTTTTGAGCTCTTCCATACTCTGAGCCCAATTTTTACTTTTCTTGAAGGCTTTGGATGTTGAAGCTTTGATTTTTTTTTTTTTAAATCATCTTCTGGGTGTGTGTTTTAATCTGACTTGTCATCATAATAACTTTCAATGATCAGAAACTTTTTCTATTATATATTAATTTTCCCAGTTTATTGTTTAGCTTTTAACTCCTTGTTAAAATAGGACTCTGTATATAAGGCATTGGGCACATTGACTCAAGCTTTAGGGATTTTGTGCAGTGGTTTTCAGAGATCCTTCTAGGAACTTCAAGACATATTCAGGGGATGCTATTTCCAGAGCACTGTATGTACAGAATGATTTTATAGTGATAATTGTTAGGATTCTTACAAGGTACTAAGACAGTGGAATTGATAGAGACAATAATTATCTAATTTAGCATGGTTTAGTATGATTGATCTGATCCTACAAGGAGATGTTATGACCCAGAACTTGAAACAAGGTACTGAGTGGAATTGAGGAGACAATGATTGAATCTACAACAAATAATGGTTTCCTAGTGATATAATGATTGGTGTATGTTCAGAGAGGGGCATATAAGGAGGAGGTCTCAGGGCCAGAAGGGAGAAGCCCACTAGAAGCTCATTCGGAGGGAGCTAGGGACTAAAGCTGGCAGAGGCAAAGGACTAGTGGCAGGAGCTCTCTGAACCATGGAAGAAATAGACCTCTAAGAAAGCTAACCAGACCCAAGGAAGGAGACAAGACTTTGAAGGAGAAAATAAAGGATTTGCACTTTAACTCCTGGTTGCATTTGGGATGATTACTGAACTGAAAGGAGGGCTGCCTCCAGAAACCCCCAAGAAACCTGCTCCCAGAGAACATTAAATTTTAGAGAAGATTATTACAGATAATTATTAAGTCTTGATTCATATACTCTAGAAATTATTATTCAAGTAAGTTTCCTGTGAGGAAGTGTCTGTTTCATAGCTTTCTTCATAACCTACACCCTGCAAAGTTCTCTGTGCATTGTAGGTAATTTGATAGATAAATGTTTATCACATTTAAGGCTAACTATACAGCCAAACTTAATATCCATATATGATATGCTACATCTCCATAACTTTTGAGAGATTATTCCTTCTACTTCCTCCCTGAAACTTAAAACAACTTAAAGGAGAAATCAATTCTCCTTTGAAACCATTTATATGAAATGTCAATAACTACTTCATTATGCTTCAATTCTAAAGCCTGGAAGAGATGTAGGCAATCTCTTTGCTTTCAACTGGTACTTCTAGACCATTCCTCTATCTCCAATCTCAGTAAACATTCTCTGAAATTCAGGTTGAATTTCCCTCATCTTTGTGGCTTTCCTTTGAGATTATTCTTCAAAGTTTCTGAAATTATTTAATTAATTTGCTTTAGTCTTTCTTTTTACTCCAACTTCTACCATCAATCTCATCTACTATCAGTACTGATAGCTCTTCTAATATCTTCTAATACCTTGATCTCATTCTTCCTTAATCGGATTTCACTATCTTCAGTCTCTTCTTTCATTTTACTTCATTTACTTGTTACCTAAGTCATTATATTCATCCATTAAACAGCTTTCAGGATCTGAAACTTGGATATTCCTGTCTTATAATACATCCTTATCCTTTTTACCCTCCTATCTCATTTATAAGAAAACTAATATTATTTTAATTTTGAAGTTTCCTTTTTATTATAAGATTTACTATTAATAAATATCTTTTCAACATATAGTATGATGAAGGACTTGAAAAGTCACTATAAAATAACTTCTATTACATTCAAGTTTTAAAAAGTATATATTAAATTCAATATAACAATGCCACTATTATGTTATCTGCTTATGTTCCATTTTGGATTTCTTTTTATTTACTTCAATGAATTTTTTTTAAAGTTCTCTAGTATTCACTATTTTTACTTTCAATTTTTTTTTCTTTTCATCTCTATTACTACCAAACCACTCTACCTAAAAATCCAAACTTTCCCTTTTAAAAGTGATATCAAATCAAATCAACACATTGACCATGTCTGCTTTTTTTTTATTTCATTCTACACTTCTAGTTCATCACCTTTTAACTAAGACATATGAAGCATATCTTATTCATAATGTTCTGAAGTCATGATTAGTCACTGAACTGATCAGAATTCTGAATTCTTTCAATGCTGCTTTCCTTTGCATTATTGTAGTTAACATGTAAACTGTTCTTCTGGTTTTGTTCATCTCACCATACATCAGTTTCAGTCTTCTTAGTCTTTGTGTTAAACATCATGTGTCATAATCCATCAGCTTTCATTTACATGCAACAATTTACATTTTAAATATTAACTATAAAGTTTTTGATCAAAGTATTTTAAGTCAGGACTCTTTTTTTTCCCTGCTAAGTATAGCCAAGATTTCAGATGACAGATGTCTTTAGGTGTATGCAAAGTTCATTGTAACCTGGCTATCTTTTCTCTTCACAAAGAAAATGAAGAATGACTAGGCCCTAGGGGAAGTTTTCACAAATGTTAACAACAATGAATAATTTAAAAGAAGGCTTCTTTTCTGAACAGTCTCAAAGAATTTAATTTAGATAGTTAAATTAAGAACTGAAAGTGAAAGCACTGCAAATCACCCTGACTAATATGGGAACAATCACTAATTTATTAGGCCATTTGATTCTCACCCCACTCTTATATAGTAGTTGGGGTAGATAAAGTCCTACCCACATTCTAGGTGTAGAAGCTTAGAATAACATTCAACCAATAGCTAGCAAATATCAATGGTTAAGTGATAAGCCTATATCTTTTGACCAGACAGGATTACTTTGTTAATTGAATCACCTTTACATGCAGTGGATACTTGAAATAATTTATTTACAATGACAGAAAGAGCTTATTTTACCTTGTCCTCCTGGAAATTAAAATTGAAAATGTTTTATTTCAAGGATACCACAAATGGCTTCTTCTAGTCTTAATGATTTAGATATCATCACAACATATATATGTTTGGTTTTTTTTTCTGAATTTCCCAGATTTTTTCCCCACTTTATTTCTAAGGAATATCTCAATGCACTTTAGGGCATAGTGTTTTTAAATCTGATTGCATTATAGAATGATAACCTGACCTGCATCCTTTGAAGCCTGAAGGAATACGGAAGGGTATGAGGACTGAAAGAAAAACTGAAATACTACAATGTAAGGGTTCTTTAAATGGCCTAGCACAGCACAACAGGTTTCAGTGGCCCAGAAGTAATTTTCTGTGGCTAGGGACTGCACTATGGGCAGGATCCCGGCCATATTGAGATAGCTTCTTAATGGGAGAAAACTCTTTCACTGATTGGTTGTGTGTGTGTGTGAGAGAGACCTCACAGACCCTTTTTAAGCCCACTGCAAGCAGCAGGTTGCTCTCTTTATCCTGGGGTAGCTGAGCTGAGTGGATGGATCGCCAAGAGAGGTAAGGAGTCTGATAGTGAACACGTGGGTCTTCAGACCAGGTGTTCACTAGGGAATTAACAAGTCAAGGCATTATGAGAGCATGCATAATAAAAGCTTTAAGTTTGCACATGGCTGTTCTTGAGCATGCTATTGGTTATTAAACTGCGATTCAAGAAATCTTAGCCAGGGATCTCTAAAGACCTCAGAGGAAGCAAGCCAGGTAGAATTAGTTGACACTGCAAAAGTCAGTGGCCAGAGATACTCTGATGCCCTGGGAATTAGGAGAGACTGGCAATGTGAAATATCAGGTAATGCTAAGGCTTTCACAGATGAAGTGATTGCTCAGGGTTAAATAATGAACCGATATTTTACACTGCATTTAACAACCAGTCCAAAAAATTCAACAATGAAATTGAGAAGCTATTCCTGTCCTTGGCTCCCATAACCAGATATTATAACTTACATATTTCACTTTAGGTTCCAATTTCTTATGTTTGTGACAATTCAAATGAGTTCTTGCATAATTGTTTCTATCTTGCAAATTTACTAATTTGGAAAAATCTAAAAGAATGTCTTTTGATACTAAGTTTTCATAGATAACTATCTTGAAATAAAATGAACACTTATGTCTACCATTTCATAGAAGTCTAGAAATTTTGGTTTTTAAAGGTTAACAAGTCCAATACTCTCATTGTGCATAGAGGACAAAGTGACATACACCAAATTGCACAGCTTGTAAATAGCACAGCCACAGATGGAATTCATGTTTGAGTTTAGACTAAATTTGACTAAGCCTAGTGTTCTTTCAAGATAAATATGGTTATAATATTCTCTGAAAATACTACTTAACTTTTAGTATCATTTCATGTGGGTGCTCTGCTCAAAGGAATGTAGATTTTAATCTTTGAAATCTCTAAAACCTGGGATTTAGAGGCTAGATTTTTTTCTTAAGGACTATAATTTAAACTCACATCACTCTGGCTCTCATTCATTGGAAAACAGTAGTTCTTAGCCCAAATTCTTCTTGGTCATTTTTAAGGACATGATTTGCTCAGAGTGAATGAAAATAGCAAGAATTTCTATTTTAGCCAGAAACTCTCAGAGTTTTCCTCCTCTCAAACTGAATTTTTTGGGGTAAGTAAAGATAGCCATTCTACTACATTTTTATCCATGACTTAATGAATAATTGGACAATCCCTCAGTCAAACTGAGATCTGTTAAAGATCTTGGCTTAAAAAGGCTAAAGTCTATTTTTAGGTATTCCAATCTATGTCTTTCCACTGGATCCAGATAATTCCAAAGAAGAAAGTAAGGTTGATGACTTTGCATAATCCTCCACATAAATCCAATTAACTTCCTTGTTATAATTTCATCTTCCTGATGCCATAGTATTTTCCAAAAACTATAAGGTTCTTTAAATGGGCCAGCACAATGCAACAGTAGGTTTGAGTGGCCTGGAAGTAATTTTTTGTGGCTAAGGACTGCCCTGCCCCATGGGCAGGACTCTTGTCATATTGAGATAGCTTCAAAAGAGGAGACAGCTCTTTCTCTGATTGGCTATGTGTGTGACCTCACAGACCCTTTTTAAGCCCACTGCCATCAGTAGTTTGGTCTCTTTATCCTGGGGTAGTTGAGCTGAGTGGATGGATAGCCAAGAGAGATAAGGAGCTTGATAGTGAACACTTGGGTCTACAGACCACTGCAAAGGTCACTGGCCAGAGATATTATGATGCCCTGGGAATTAGGAGAGACTGGCAATGTGAAATATCAGGTAATGCTAGGGCTTTCACAGATGAAGTGATTGCCCAGAGTTAAGTAATAAAACAATATTTTACAAAGAACAAAAGACAAGGATTGCAAGGCTGATTCAATAACAGAAAAACTGTTGCCACAATTTCACCATATCAATTATAAAACAACAAAAAACAAAAAATAATCTCAATACAGGCAGAAAACATTTTTGAAAATTTTAACACCAAACACTAAAAACTCTAAAGAACACAGAAATAAAAGAGTTTTCCTTAAAATGATAAAGCAGTATCTATCTAAAACCAACAGCAAGTATTATTTGTAATGGAGAGAAAATGGATACATCCCCAATAAGCTCAAGAGTTAAACAAGGGTGTCCATCATCACCACTTATTCAATATTATACTAGAAATGTTGGCTTTAAGAAAAAGAAAATAAAAAGACATTAAAAATTAGAATTGACAATGCGAACATAAAACTATTACTCTTTATAGATGCCTTAGAAATAAGAGAAGAAAAACAAATTGAAGAAATTTAAATAGTAAACAAAATTATCACTTTGCAGATGATATGATGACACATTTAGAGAATCTTAGAGAATCATCCAAAAACCTACTGGAAACAGTCATCAAAACCATTTGGTACTGGTTAAGAAATTAAGTGGTGGATCAGTAGAATAGGTTAAATCTACATGACAGAACAATTAATGAGTAATAGTATTTGATAATCTCCCAAATTCTAGCTTCTGGGATAAGAACTCACTATTTCACAAAAATTTCTGGGAAAACTGGTAAATAATATAGAAGAAACTGATTATAGACATCTCACACATCATACCAAAATAAGATCAAAATGGTACATGATTTGGGTGCAAAGTGTGATAGTATAAGCAAATTAGTCGAGTAAGGGATAGTTTATTTATCAGATCTTTTGAGAAGAGAGGAATTTATGACCAAAGAAGAACTAAAGAAGATTATGAAATACAAAATGGACAACTAATTACATTAAATTAAAAAGGTTTTATACAAATAAAATCAACATAAACGAGATTAAAGGAAAGCACAAAGCTGATATAACATTTTTATAGTCTGTGTTTCTGATAAAGGCCTCATTTCTAAAATATATAAGGAACAATGCCAAATTCATAAGAATACAAGTCATTTACCAATTAATATATGCTCAAAGGATATGAAAAATTTTCAGAAGATGAAAATCAAGTGATCTATAATCATATGTAATATAATTATAAGTATATATAATCAAGTGATTCATAATCATAAAGATGCTTTAAATCATTCTTGATTAGAGAAATACAAATTAAAACAACTCTGAGATACCACCTCATACCTCTCAGATTGGCTAAGATGACAGGAAAAAAATCATGATAGATGTTAGAGAGAATGTGGAAAAACTTGGACACTAATGTATTATTGGTGGAGTTGTTAAATTGTACAGCCAGTCTGGAAAGCAATTTGGAACTATGCACAAAAAGCAATAAAACTGATCAGTGCTGCTACTTGGTCTGTATCCCAAGGAAATCACAAATGAGGGAAAATGACCCACGTGTGCAAAAATGTCTGTAGCAGTTCTTTTTGTGGTAGCAAAAAATTGGAAAGTGAATAGATCACCATCATTGGGGATTGGATGAATAATTTATGATATATGAAAGCAATAGAATGGGATTGTTCTATAAAAATGATGAACAAGCTTATTTTAGAAAGGCCATGAAAGAATTTTATAAACTGATGCTGAGTGAAACAAGTAGAACTAGGAATATATCATACACAATAACAGCAAGATGGTGTGATATTCAACTATGAAAAACTTGATTCTTCTCAGTGATTCAAAGATTCAGGCCAATCCCAATAAACTCGAGATAGAAAACATCATCTGAATCTAGAAAGAGAACTATGGGGAATGAAAGTAAATCAAACCATGCTGTGTTCATTATTTTTCTTCTTTTGTTTTTCTCTCATGGTTTTCCCTTTTGTTCTGATTTTTCTCTCCCTATATCAGTTGTAAAATTTAAAAACTAATGTACATGTATAACCAAAAAAATAAACAATATGAAAAAACAAAAAAAATCCAAAAAACAAACAGAAGTAAATACATTTAATTATTAAACAAGAAAAATATTTGTAAGAATAAAGTACACTTAAATCATGATATATGAATGTTATGGAATATTATTGTTCTGTAAGAAATGACCAACAAAATTATTTCAGAGAGGACTGGAGAGACTAAGTGAAATGAGCAGAACCAGGAGATCTTATACATGTCAACAAGAAGACTATATGATGATCAATTCTAATGAATATGGCTTTCTTCAACAAAGAAATGATTCAAACTAGTTCCATTTGTTCAATGATGAAGAGAGCCATCTTACACCTAGAGAGAGAACTGTGGGAACTAAGTGTGGACCACAACATTGTATTCTCACTCTTTCTGCTGTTGTTTGCTTGCGTTTTGTTTTCCTTTTCAGGTGTTTTTATTCCTAGATCTGATTTTTCATGTGCAGCAGGATAACTGCATTAATATGTGTATATGTGTATATATATGTATATATATTGGATTTAACATATATTTTAATATATTTAACATGTATTAGACTACCTGCCATCTAGGGGAGGGAGTGGGGGAAAGGAGGGAAAAATGTGGCACAGAAAGTTTTGCAAAGGGAACTGTTGAATAATTACCCATGCATATGTTTTATAAATAAAATGATTTAATAAAAATACATTTTAAAAAAGAATAAAGTGCATTTCTTAATTTCTTCAATGAAAAAATCAATTCCTTCAATGCCTATATCTATCCTCACTGATAATAATCAAGTAATATATTAACAAGCATTTATTAGATACTTACTCTGTACCAGCCATTATACTAATGCTGGTGATATAATAACCCCTATCCCTCCAAAAAAAAAAGTACCCTCTCCCCAAAGAATTTACATTATAATAAGATGGAATCACCCTTGATATTTATATAGTTATTACATATTTATAACTAAAACATCATAAAATACAAAATCTAACTTTTCTAAAAAATTTAGCTTGCAAACATTCTCTCTTGTGTTATCTATGATTATTCATAGTTATTGTCTTATCATTTATCTTCTATGAGTGCTGAGGGCAGGAAAGTTATCTTATTTTTCTTATGCATCCTCCAAAGCAACTAGTGTGAATAGTTTTGAATAGATATTTTGTGCTATTTCCACAAAATCTTTCCTACTGCCTCTCCAAATGATTGCATTCTTCCCCTCCTCAAATTATCTTACATTCAATTTTCTATTTGCACATTGAATCTCTTGTACAATGTAAACTCAATGAGAGCAATATTTTACATTTAGAAAATTCCTAGAATTAATCATGTTCTTGAGCATTTTGAGACCTAATAAATACTTTTAGAAATTTAATCTACAGAGACTGTTTATTTAATGATCTTAATACAACAATTGCTTATTATATTAAAAAAAAAGACATTTGTGATTTGACAGATAATATCCAGGAAAAAAAAAAAAAAAAACATTTTAGCTTCAGTATTTTTGTTTACTTTTGGTTTTTAAGCAAATAATAGTATTATGCTACCAGTGTAGAAATAGGTTTGTAAGTCAAAGTGAGCAAAACAAAAGGAAATAATGTATTTCCATTATTGCCAAGAAAGGGTCAATAGAATTAGAAAGGAAGAGAAATAAAAGATATACAAATAACAAGAAATTTCAAACAGATCTGAAAAGTGGTCTTGATTATCAACCAAGCATAAAATTTATTTCGATACCTAACAGTATTGGATCAAATCTGCTCAACATTTAGGTTAATGACCTGATAATAGGAGTAAAGAGGACACAGGTGGAATTTTTCAGAGTTAGTATACAATTAAAAATAGCGGAGAAGAATATGAACTGCAACAAAGAAATCCAAGGAGATTAGGCTAGCAGAAATACAAATTTCATTTGGATTAGAAAAATAGAAAATAATACATTGGGAAAAGACAAAAGTGAACACAAATTCAGGAATTCAGAAGAAACTCAGAATTGTAACCAGTAGAATTTAGAGGATGTAATGGATTAAATACAACTTTGAGAACACAAGAAGTTGGCTCCATTTATTTTGAAATAGTGTATAAATTACTCTCTCAGTGAGTCAAGGCTGAAATTGTAAAGGACTATCTTGTACTAGAGACATTGTATTATCAGGAAGGGAGGAGAAAATGACACTGCTTAAAGTTGAGTCACAAAGATATTTTGGGACTGAAGGGTTTATCTGTGAAGGAAGGTGATTGATTTTGGAGAAAACAACTAAAAAAAGTTAAATATATGTCACTTGTTCCTATTAATGTTTGAAATTCAGTATTTGAAAGTTATAAAGCAGAAAAAAAGATGATTTATGGAGCATCTCTGAGGAGGAAGAATGAGGAATAATAAGAGGAAAGGAAGAAAAGGGAATTTTAAGTAGAATATCCAGACAAGTCAATGTTGAGTTTTATTAGTTTCTGAAATGTCTCCCAAGGAAAATGGTAGAAATGCAAATCCCAGAAACATTTGCAATGATAGTGGACAAACGGAAAGAAATCTAATTCATGAAACAGTTTTACCTAGGATGGCAGTCAACAAAAATGACATTATAAAATAGGTCTTTTCCATATCTAGATTTCAGGATTTGGTAGGATTTATAGCATTAATGTATGTGTCAATAATTTGAAAGTCCCTTTCAAGATCAGAGTGTGCTACAGAGCTTCAAAAATAGGAAATAACAAGATGAAAAGATTTCTTCTTTAAAACAAATCTCTCTCCCCCTCCCTCTGGAGAGGTAGAGAGTATATTCATCAAAAGAGTATATTTTTCAGAGTTGTTCAGAATACTTTGCTGATATGCTGATATACCTATATCTATATTTCTATAAATATGCATATCTATATATGTATATATATATATATACACATATTATTCATATTATTTTTATGTGTGTATATATGTTTGTGTATATATACTGGACTTTAGCTCATAGCTTTAGCTCATATATATAAATTTGTTCAGTTGTGGTTATTAAAAATCAATTTTAGAAGGGGGCTATTGATAATAAATTGTAAAATTCTCTCTGAGTTTTAAGTGGTCTGAGAAAAATCATGCATTTTTAGATAGAATTGATGCTACATTTGGGCTTTGGGGAATATTGAACTCAAAAATAAAAATAGAATAAAGAGAAAGAGTAGAGTCACTTCTGGTTGCTTTATTCCACTTCATTCAGTTTAAAGCCAATAATCCTAATGATTGTGAGAGACTAAAAGGTTCCACAACTTTGGGTTTTATATATGTGAATATTTGTAGAAAAATTGCCCTATATGGTAATAAGCAACATTTTTTTTTTTTTTAACTCACATGCCAGTGTCAAGAATTTTAAAAATCTAGAAAGACTTCCAGGATACAGCCAAGATGATGCAATGAAGCCAGGAAGCTGCTTCAGCTCTCCCAGTTTCTCTTGAAAGCCACTGGAAACCAGATCTCTGAACAATCTAATGGAATAAAACTACACTTCAGCTCAAGATAGATTGGAAGGACTTCAAGAAAGTCAGTCATACTGGTGTGAAATGGATGTTCAGCCCAGCTCAATCAGAGTCTGGAAAACCAGTGAAAGATTCTTAGTCACAGTAAGTCAGCAACTGAGACTCTCAGAACTGGCTCAGTAAAAGAGCAAATAAGTGAGAGAATACCCAGTAACAACTCAGAAGACAAATTCTGTTTCCTGGAAAGAGCAGGAAAAGCTACCCTCTGAAAATACAAGATGCTCCTGTGCTCAATGCCAAGGTCATAACTACACAAGAAGATTGGGACAATGTGTCATTTATCTCAGGAGCAGAGTTCAAGTATAAAAAGTGAAAAATAAAAAATAAATAAAATAAAATAAAAATGAAACACCAAAGTAAAGGGAAAAAATGAGCAAGAAAGAGAAAAGAATCTTGACCACAGAAAGCTAGAATGGTGACAAGATAGAATAAAACACCAATTCAGAGGAGAAGAAATCTGAAAGAATGATATGAATTGGTCTTATACCCAAGGAGGCTTCTTGGAAATGTTCATTAAAGACATTAAAAGGTAAGTAGAAGAAAAATGAGAGGTATGAAAGAGAGAGTCAACAGATTGCAAAAGGAAGTCAATTCCTTAAAATATGCAATTGGCCAAATGGAAAAAAAAAATCACTGAAGAAAACAATTTGAAAAGTAGAATTAACCAAATGGGAAAAAAAAAAGATACAAAAGATAAGTGAAGAAAATCACACATTAAAAAGTAAAATGGGGCAAATGGAAGAATGGAAGCTAATGGCTCTATGAGGCATCAAGAATCAGTAAAACAAACTAAAAGGAATGAAAAAAATGGTCAAAAATGTAAAATCCATCATTGTAAAAATAACTGCCCTGGATTCAGGAGAGACAACTTAAACATTATTGGTCTATGAAAAGGTCCTGACCAAAAAAAGAAAAAAAATAAACTAGATAACATTCTCTAAGAGATCATGAAGGAAAACTTCCTTGATATACTAGAAAGAGAAGGGAAAATAATAATTGAAAGAATCCATCGATCAACTTTAGAAAGACATCCCATAAGGAAAACCCCAAGTAACACTGTTGCAAAATTTCAGAACCATAATATCAAGGAAAAAAAAAAAAGTACAAACTTCCAGACAAAAGCAATTCGAACATTAAGGAGGAATAGGAGGGATTACTCAGAATCTGGCAGCTTCTATAACAAAGAATTAAAGGACTTGGAATACCATATTCCAGAAGGCAAAGGATCTGGGGTTACAATCAAGAATTAACTACCCAGCTAGACTGAGCATCATCTCTCAGAGGAGGAGAGGGATCATCAGTGAAGTAAGAGACTTTCAATCATTTCTATTGAAAAAATCTTAACAAAACAGAATTTTTTTTCCTTCCACTTATATTTATTTTTAATACCTATTACTTTATGAATCATGTTGGAAGAGAAAAATCATCGCATAAGAGGAAAACCTTGGAAGAGGAAAAAAAAAAAAAAAAAAAAAAAAAAAAAAAAGAAAAAAAAGAAAAGCCATGTATTGGTTTACATTCAATCTCCATTGTTCTTTTTCTGGATGTTGATGATATTTTCTGTCCAAAGTTTGTTGGGATTACTTTGGTTCAGTGAACCACTGAGAAAAAGCTGAGTCTTTCATAGTTGATCATTGCCCATACTTGCTGTTTTTGTGTAAAATGTATTCCAGGTTCTGCTTATCTCACTCAGCATCAATTCATGTAAACCTTTCCAGGCCTTTATAAAATAAGCTTCATCATTTTTTTAGTGCAATAATATTCCATTATTTTCATATGCCACAACTTATTGAGTCATTCCCCAATTGATAGATATTTACTCCTTTTCTAATTCTTTGCTACAAAAAGATCTGCTACAAACATTTTTGTCTATATGGGTCTTTTTTCCTTCTTTATTATTTCCTTCATATACAGATCCAATAGCTACAGAAAACTTGATCTTCAAACACATAACTCAAGAGAAGCATTGAAAAGTAAACAACGGAAAAATTTAAATTATTAAAAGAATAAGCTGTTTACATTCCAACATGGAAAAATGATATCAGTAACTTTTAAGAAATTATCTATTTGGAAGATGGCGGAGAAGAAACACACGACTCAGTGAACGTCCTCACTCCCTCACAACCAATTAGATAAATTAAGTCTCAGAATTAGCTCAGGACTGATAGATACCACAAGGACTGGAAGCACGACTTACCAGCTGAAGAGAATCTGAAGTTTCAACAGGAAAGGTCAGTTCTCAGGGGAGGAATAAGAAAGACCAGCACAGACAGTGGGGTAGGGGCACACTGCGGCCATTGCGCTGGGAAGGGCTCTGGGATCAGAGAAGCCACTGAGGTAAAGGAATCTGGCACAGGCTGTTAGCTCTTCTCTGCTAATTATTTAGCAGTTCAGAAGAGAAAGCCAAAATATTTTAAAACTCAAATTAGATTTTCCCCGATCCTGGGGGTGACTCAGCTGACTCGGCACCAGGGGGTGTGGCCTCAGCTACCACCTGAGAATAGTTAAGAGACTGACAAGTGGGTGGATACGGCCCAAGGCAACACACACTGCCTAGCTTAGCTGGAGGGAGTGGAACTCAGCTCCAGGAAGTCCCAGAGAAGCGGAACCTTTGAACTAGGGACCGTGGTTTCTGGCAGACACTTCCAGTTTGAGCACAGGGGCTTCTCATGTCACCTGCTGCAGACATCCACTCCCCACCCTGACACATAGGCTGGGCTTTGTGCTGTCTTCACTATTCTACACCCTCGAAGCACAGTAGTGCTAATCACCTCTGAGGCACTTCCAGGGAGGGGGGTGGGGAACTCTCTCCCAGAGCTCTCTCTTAGCTCAGGTGCAGGGGCCACTGCATCCATCCAGTCTGGGAGGAAGCTGGTAAAGAAGTAAATAATTTCCTACCCCAGGGACAGACCCTAAAACATTTTTTTAAATATGAGCAAAAAAGTTAGAAAAACTATAGATTCCTTCTATACAGAGAAAGAGCGGGTATCCAACCCCGAGGAAGTTGACAGCAGAGAATCAGATAACAACCTAAAGGGGAACAATTCCTGCCCCGCATCACATAACTCTCTCCTAGAAGAAGCTCTTAAAAAATTGAGGGAGATCGAAGAAAAATGGGGAAAGGAAAGGGAAGTTATGATAGAGAATAACAACGTCCTGAAATTGGAGTTGGAAAAAATAAAGAATTCACAGGAGATGCAGGGAAACAAAATTAGTGAATTAGAAAAGGTTAAAAAAACACAGGAAAGTAGGATTTCTGAATTGGAAAAGATAAAAAAGTCTCAAGAAAATAGAATTTCTGAATTGGAAAAAGAAAATAATTCTCAAAAAAAAAATTAGGGAAATGGAAAAAAATTCAATAGAGCAAAATAATTCATTTAAAAACGAAATTGGGCATTTACAAAAAGAACTAAAAACTGTGAAAGAAGAAAATAACTCCTTAAAAGTCAGGATGGAACAAATAGAAATGAATGACTCACAGAGAACCCAAGAATCAGTCAAACAAAACAAAAAAAATGAGAAGCTGGAGAACAACGTCAAATACTTACTGGGAAAATCTATAGACCTGGAAAATAGATCTAGGAGAGATAATCTGCGGATTATTGGACTTCCAGAAAACTATGACCAAAAAAAGAGCCTTGATTCTATTTTACAGGAAATTATCAAAGAGAACTGTCCAGAGATAATAGAAACAGAAGGGAAAGTAGATGTGGAAAGAATTCATCGAACTCCTTCTGAAATAGACCCTAAAAAAAGAACACCACGGAATATTGTGGCTAAGCTGCAGAATTACCACACAAAGGAGAAAATCCTGCAAGCAGCTAGAAAAAAACAATTTAAATACCAAGGTGCCACAATAAGGGTCACCCAAGATCTGGCTGCCTCCACACTAAAAGATAGAAGGGCCTGGAACCTGATATTCCGTAAGGCAAAAGATCAAGGACTGCAACCAAGAATGAACTACCCAGCTAAGTTTAGCATCTTTTTCCATGGAAGAAGATGGTCATTCAATGAAACAGAGGAATTCTATATGTTTCTAAGAAAAAAACCAGACTTAAACAAAAAATTTGATCTACATCCACAAGACTGAAGAGAAACAGAAAAAGGTACACAGAACCCTTGAGAACTGTAACTCTGTTGTGGGTATATAAAAAATACTCAAGGATAATTTGATTTTACCGATATAAAAGAAAAAAAGGAGGGTGTAGTAAAGGGAAGGAGGTCGGTTCAGAAAAAGGGGAAGGAGTGATAAAAAGAGGGAAACTACATCCCAGGAAGAGACATAGAAAATACACCATATCTGAGGGAACTTAGTGAGGGGGAGAATCATTGTGTGAATCTTACTCTCATCAGAAGAGGCTCAAAGAGTAAATAATTAACATATTTGTTATTCAGAGAATTTTCTCTCACCTCATTAAAAGGGGGGAGAGGAAAAGGGAAAAGGAAAAGGAGAATAAGTGAAGGGACTTGGAGGGAGGGGGGAGGGATCCTAAAAAAAAAAAAAAAAAAAAAAAAAAGGGAGGGTTGCGCGTCACAAGGGGGGGTCTGTAAATTAAATATCGGGGAGGGGGATCAGGGGGGTCAAGGGAAAAAAGCATAATCTGGGGATAATACGATGGCAGGAAATACAGAATTAGTAATTTTAACTGTAAATGTAAATGGGATGAACGATCCCATCAAACGGAGACGGATAGCAGATTGGATCAAAAAGCAGAACCCTACAATATGTTGCCTACAGTTAACACACTTAAAGCAGGGAGATACATACAGAATAAAGGTAAAAGGTTGGAACAGAGCCTATTATGCTTCAGGTAAAGCTAAAAAAGCAGGGGTAGCTATCCTTATCTCAGATCAAGCAAAAGCAGAAGTAGATCTTGTTAAAAAAGATAAGGAAGGAAACTATATCCTGCTGAAAGGTAGCATAAATAATGAAGCCATATCAATACTAAACATATATGCACCAAGTGGTATAGCATCTAACTTTCTAAAGGAAAAGTTAAGAGAACTGCAAGAAGAAATAGACAGTAAAACTATAATAGTGGATGATCTCAACCTTGCACTCTCAGATTTAGACAAATCAAACCACAAAACAAACAAGAAAGAAATTAAAAAAGTAAATAGAACATTAGAAAAACTAGGTATGATAGACCTTTGGAGAAAACTGAATGGCAATAGGAAGGAATACACTTTCTTCTCAGCAGTTCATGGATCCTATACAAAAATTGACCATATATTAGGACATAAAGATCTCAAAATTAAATGTAGGAAGGCAGAAATAATAAATGCCTTCTTCTCAGATCACAATGCAATAAAAGCTACATTCAGTAAAAAGTTAGGGGTAAATAGACCAAAAAGTAATTGGAAACTGAATAATCTCATCTTAAAGAATGACTGGGTGAAAGAGCAAATTATAGAAACAATTAACAATTTCACCCAAGATAATGATAATGATGAGACATCATATCAAAATCTTTGGGATGCAGCTAAAGCAGTAATAAGGGGACATTTTATATCTTTAGAGGCTTATTTGAAGAAAATTGAGAAAGAGACGATTAACGAATTGGGCTTACAACTTAAAAGGCTAGAAAAAGACCAAATTATAAACCCCCAACCAAAAATTAAACTTGAAATACAAAAATTAAAAGGAGAAATCAATAAAATTGAAAGTAAAAAAACTATTGAATTAATAAATAAAACCAAGAGTTGGTTTTATGAAAAAGCCAATAAAATAGATAAACCTTTGGTAAATTTGATCAAAAAAAAGAAAGAGGAAAATCAAATTGATAGTCTTACAAATGAAAAGGGGGATCTTTCCACCAATGAAGAGGAAATTAGAGAAATAATAAGGAGTTACTTTGCCCAACTTTATGCCAATAAATTTGATAACTTAAGTGAAATGGATGACTTCCTCCAAAAATATAGGCTCCCTAGATTAACAGAGGAGGAGATAAATTGCGTAAATAGTCCCATTTCAGAAAAAGAAGTAGAACAAGCTATTAATCAACTCCCCAGGAAAAAATCCCCAGGGCCAGATGGATTCACATGTGAATTCTACCAAACATTTAAAGAACAATTAGCCCCAATGTTATATAAATTATTTGAAAAAATAGGGGATGAAGGAGTCCTACCAAATTCCTTTTATGACACAGACATGGTACTGATACCTAAACCTGGTAGATCGAAAACTGAGAAAGAAAATTATAGACCAATCTCCTTAATGAATATTGATGCTAAAATCTTAAATAAGATATTAGCAAAAAGACTTCAGAAAATCATCTCCAAGATAATACACTATGATCAAGTAGGATTTATTCCAGGAATGCAGGGCTGGTTTAATATTAGGAAAACTATTAATATAATTGACCATATTAATAATCAAATTAATAAGAACCATATGATCATCTCAATAGATGCAGAAAAAGCATTTGACAAAATCCAACATCCATTCCTACTAAAAACTCTTGAGAGTATAGGAATAAATGGATTATTCCTTAGAATAATCAGGAGTATATATTTAAGACCGTCAGTAAGCATAATATGCAATAGAAATAAACTGCAACCTTTCCCAGTAAGATCAGGAGTGAAACAAGGTTGCCCACTATCACCATTACTATTCAATATAGTACTAGAAACGCTAGCCTTGGCAATAAGAGCAGAGAAAGAGATTCAAGGAATTAGAGTAGGAAATGAGGAAATTAAACTATCACTTTTTGCAGATGACATGATGGTATACTTAGAGAACCCCAAAGACTCTGCTAAAAAGCTACTAGAAATAATTCAAAATTTCAGCAAAGTGGCAGGATACAAAATAAATCCACATAAATCCTCGGCATTTTTATATATCACTAACAAAATGCAACAGCAAGAGATACAAAGAGAAATTCCATTCCAAACAAATGTTGAGAGTATAAAATATTTGGGAATCCATCTACCAAAGAAAAGTCAGGAATTATATGAGAAAAATTACAAAACACTTGCCACAAAAATAAAATCGGATTTAAATAATTGGAAAGACATTCAGTGCTCTTGGATAGGCCGAGCGAATATAATAAAGATGACAATACTCCCCAAACTAATCTATTTATTTAGTGCTATACCAATCAGACTCACAAGAAACTATTTGTATGACCTAGAAAAAATAACAACAAAATTCATATGGAAGAATAAAAGGTCAAGAATTGCAAGGGAACTAATGAAAAAAAACTCAGAGGAAGGTGGTCTAAGTGTACCTGATCTAAAGCTATATTATATAGCAGCAGTCACCAAAACCATTTGGTATTGGCTAAGAAATAGACCAGTAGATCAGTGGAACAGATTAGATACAAAGGACAAAAAAGGGTACATCTATAGCAATCTAATCTTTGACAAACCCAAAGATTCCAACATTAGGGATAAAAATTCATTATTCGGAAAAAACTGTTGGGAAAACTGGAAATTAGTATGGCAGAAATTAGATATGGATCCACACTTAACACCATATACCAAGATAAGATCAAAATGGGTCCATGATTTAGGCATAAAGAGGGAGATAATAAATAAATTAGAGGAACAGAGGATAATCTACCTCTCAGACTTGTGGAGGAGGAAGGAATTTATGACCAGAGGAGAACTAGAGATCATTATTGATCACAAAATAGAAGATTTTGATTACATCAAACTAAAAAGTTTCTGTACAAATAATACTAATGCAAACAAGATTAGAAGGGAAGTAACAAATTGGGAAAATATTTTTAAAAACAAAGGTTCTGACAAAGGTCTCATTTCCAAAATATATAGAGAACTGACCCTGATTTATAGGAAACCAAACCATTCTCCAATTCATAAATGGTCAAAGGATATGAACAGACAATTTTCAGAGGAAGAAATTGAAACTATATCCACTCACATGAAAGAGTGTTCCAAATCACTACTGATCAGAGAAATGCAAATTAAGACCACTCTGAGATACCACTACACACCTGTCAGATTGGCTAAGATTACAGGAACAAATAATGACAAATGTTGGAGGGGATGTGGGGAAATTGGGACACTAATACATTGCTGGTGGAGTTGTGAAAGAATCCAGCCATTCTGGAGAGCAATCTGGAATTATGCCCAAAAAGTTATCAAACTGTGCATACCCTTTGACCCAGCAGCGCTACTACTGGGATTATATCCCAAAGAAATACTAAAGTGCGGAAAGAAACATATATGTGCCAAAATGTTTGTGGCAGCTCTATTTGTTGTAGCTAGAAACTGGAAGATGAATGGATGTCCATCAGTTGGAGAATGGTTGGGTAAATTATGGTATATGAAGGTTATGGTATATTATTGCTCGGTAAGAAATGACCAGCAGGAGGAATATAGAGAGGCCTGGAGAGACTTAAATCAACTGATGCTGAGTGAAATGAGCAGAACCAGAAAATCACTGTACACTTCAACAACAATACTGTATGAGGATGTATTCTGATGGAAGTGGAAATCTTCAACATAAAGAAGATCCAACTCACTTCCAGTTGATCAATGATGGATAGAGGTAGCTACACCCAGAGAAGAAACACTGGGAGGGGAATGTAAATTGTTAGCACTAATATCTGTCTGCCCAGGTTACATGTACCTTCGGATTGTAATGTTTATTGTGCAACAAGAAAATGATATTCACACACATGTATTGTACCTAGACTATATTGTAACACATGTAAAATGTATGGGATTGCCTGTCATCGGGGGGAGGGAATAGAGGGAGGGGGGTAATTTGGAAAAATGAATACAAGGGATAATATTATAAATATATATATATATATATATATATATATATATATATATATATATATATATATAATAAAAAAAAAAGAAAAAAAAAAGAAATTATCTATTTGGGGAGCAGTTAAAAGGGGGCAATGCATGGACAGATGTGTGGTGTGATATGATGCTATCAAAGAAAAAGACATTAAGAGGTGAAGAAAATTTGTAATGGGAGAAGAGGCAAGGAGAAATATAATGGCACAAATTAAATTACATAAAAAAGATACATCATCAGTTCTGGCTCAAAGAGGGAATAATTTAATCATTCAATTGTGTTTAGAAATTTATTTTACCCTATAGAGAAATAACAGAAAGAGGAAAGAAAAAGGAGGGGCTGAATATAAAGGAGAGCAAAAACACTAAGAGAAAGGGATAAGAGAAGTGGGTAGGGGTAATAGGAAATAAGGCAGATAGTGGGTGTGGTGGATTAAAAACAATATACTACTAAGGAGGGATGGGGTGAAAAGAGAGAAGAAAGCTATATTCAGGGGAAAAATAAGATGGAGGAAAATACAGAGCCGGTAAACATAACTGTAAATGTGAATGGGATGAACTCTCACATAAAATGGCAGTGAATAGCAGAATTGATTAAAAAGCATAATCCTACCATATGTTGTTGACAAGAAACACATCTGAAACATACAGTTACACATAGAGTAAAGGTAAAAAACTAGCGCAGAATTTATTAGGTTTCAGTTTAAGAAAAAAAAAAAAAACAAAAGAGGGATAGCCATTATGTTCAAAGAAAAAATAATTAAAAGATATAAGGAAGGAAAGTATATCTTGATAAAGAGTATCATAAACAATGAAACAATAATGATACTAAATGTATATGCACCAAGTGGTAGAGCATACAAATTTCTAGAGAAAATATTAAGCCAGTTATAGGAAGAAATAGAAAGCAAAACTATATTAGTGGGGCCCCTGAACCTTTCCGTCTCAGAATAAGACAAATCAAACAACCAAATAAACAAAAAGGATACTAGGGAGGTTAACAGAATCCTAGAAAAGTGATATATGATAAACTCTTGGAGAAAATTGAATAGGGAGATAAAAGAAGACACCTTTTTCTCAATAGTACATGGCACCTGTACAAAAAAATTAACTTTATGTTAGTGCATTAAAACATCACTATCAAATGCAGAAAAGCAGAAATTGTAAATGCTTCTTTTTTAGACCATGATGCAATAAACTAAAAATCTACTAGAAATTAATCTAATTGTAAAGAATGAGTGGGTCAAACAACAATTCACAGAAACAATCCATAATTTCATCCAAGAAAATGACAATAATGAGGCAACATACCAAAACTTATGGGACGAAGCCAAAATAGTTCTTAGGAGAAATTTTATGTCTCCAAATAGTTACAATAATAAAATAAAGAAGAGGAGATAAATGCATTGGAAATGCAACTAAAAAAATAGAAAAAGAACAAATTAACCCCGCAATTAAATATCAAAATAGAAATTCTGAAACACAAAGGAGAGATTAATAAAATTTAAATTGAGTAAACTAATGACCTAATTAATAAAACTAAAAAATTGTTTTTATTTTAGGAAAAAACCCAACAAAATAGATAGACCTTTGTTTAATTTGATTAGAAAAAGGAAAGAAAAACAAAAACAAAAACAAATCACCAGCATCAAAAATGAAAGAGTGACCTTACCACAAATAAAAAGAAATTAAAGCAATAATTAAGAGCTGTTTTGCCAACTGTATGGCAAAAATCTGATAATCTAACTTAAGTAAATGAATATTTACAAAAATATAAATTGCCCAGATTAACAAAAGCAAAAATAAATTGCTTAAATAGTCTCATTTTACAAAAAGAAATTGAACAAGACATCAAGGAACTACCCAAGAAAAAAATCTGCAAGCCAGATGGATTCATGAGTGAATTCTGCCAAAGATTAAAAAAATACTTAATTGAAATACTATATAAAGTATTTGGAAAAATAGATAAAGAAGGAGTCCTGCCAAATTCCATCTATGACATAAATATGGTACTGACACTTAAGCCAGAAAGAGTTAAAACAGAGAAAGAAATTTAAAGACCAATTTTCCTAATGAATTTTTATGCAAAATTTTTAAATAAAATATTAGCAAACAGATTACAACAGTTTATCAGTAGGATAATACACTATGAGCTAGTAAGATTTGCACCAGGAATTCAGGTTTGGTGTAAATCAGGAAAACTATTTTCAGAATAAACCATTCAAAACCAACCAAAACCATGTGATAATCTCAATAGATTCAGAAAAAGCTTTGGATAAAACACAGAATTCATTCTCATTAAAAACACTAGAGAGCATAGGAATAAAGGGAGTTTCCTTAAAATAATAAGCAGTATCTATCTAAAACCAACAGTATGCATTATTTGTAAAGTAGAGAAGCTGGATGCATTCTAATAAGATCAGCAGTGAAACTAGGATACCCATTATCACCACTATTCTTCATCATTGTAATAGAAATGTTGGGTTTAGCAATAAGAAAAGAAAAAGAAATTAAAGGAACTAGAAAGGCAATGAGGAGATAAAACTATCTCTCTTTCCAGATGGGATGATAATATACTTAGAGAATCCTAGAAAATCATTCAAAAACCTACTGAAAACAATTCACAGCTTTAGCAGTTACAGGATATAAAATAAACCCACGTAAATCATTAGCATTTTTATGTATCACTGACAAAATTCAGCAACAAGAGATACAAAGAGCAATTCTATTTAAAATAACTGTAGAAAAAATAAAATATTTAGGTGTCTACCTGCCCAGACAAACTGAGGAACTATAGGAATACAATTACAAAACACTTTTCACAGATATAGTCAGATCTAAACAATTGGATAAATATCAATTGCTGATATTATCAAAAGGTAAAAAAATATCAAGAGAATTAATGAAAGCAAAAAAAAAAAGGATGGCAGTCTAGCAATACCAAACATAAAACTTTTTATAAAGCAGCAGTCATCAAGACTATTTGGTACTTGCTAAAAAATAAAGTGGTGATCAGTGAAATAGATTAAATACTCATGAAGTAATCAAGACCTATAGTAATCCAGTATTTGATAATTCCCCAAACTCTGGCTTCTGGAATAAGAACTCACTATTTCACAAAAATTTCTAGGAAAACTGGAAAATTATATGTCAGAAACAGCATAGATAAACATCTCACACATCATTTCAAAATGAGATCAAAATGCCTACATGCTTTTTGATGTAAAGGATGATACCATAAGCAAATTAGGAGAGCAAGAAATAGTACACACACACACACACACACACACACACACACACACACACACACACACACACAAACACACACATCTTTGGAGAAGGGAGGAATTTATGACCAAAGAAAAACTAGAGAATATTATGAAATGCAAAATGGACAATTTTGATTACATTAAATTAAAAGTGTTTACACAAACAAAACCAACAGAAACAAGATTAAAAGGGAAGTAAAACAAAGTTGGGAAATATATTTTTACAACGCATGTTTCTGATAAAAGCCTTATTTCTAAAATATATAAAGAGCTGTATCAAATTTATAAGAATACAAATAATTCCCCAATTGATAAATAGTCAAAGGATATGAATTGACAATTTTAGATGATAAAAATAATATTTAATCATATGAAAAGATGCTCTAAATCACTGTTGATTAGAGAAATACAATTTAAAACAACTCTGAGGTGCCAACTCACACCTCTCAGATTGGCTAAGGTGACAGGAAAAGATAATGATAGATTTTGGAGGGGATGTGAAAAAACAGGGACACTATTGCATTATTGGTTATGCTTTGAAATGATACAACCATTCTGGAAAGCAATTTGGAACTATGCCCAAAGGGCTATAAAACTATTCATACCCTTTTGATCAAGTAGTGATACTACTGGTTTAGTATCCAAAGAAAATCATAAACAAGAAAAAAGGACCCACATGTACAAAAATGTTTGTAGCAGCTCTTTTTGTGGTGACAAAGAATTGGAAAATTCGGGATTGGTTGAATAACTAATGGAATATTATTGTAATATAAAAAAATGATGCACAAGCTGATTTTTTAAGGTCTGGAAAGATTTACATGAACTGATGCTGGGTGAAACAAGCAATACCAGGAATATATTGTGCACAGCAAAAGCAAGATTGTGCCATGGTCAACTATGAAAGACTTAATTCTTCTCAGCAGTTCAGTGATGCAAGGTAATCCCAATAAACTCTGGATAGAAAATGGCATCTGCATCCACAAAGAGACTGTAGAGATTGAATGTAAATCAACACATACTATGTTCACTTCTTTTTTCTGTTTTTTTTTTTTTCTCTCGTGTTTTTTTCCTTTTGTTCTGATTTTTTCTCTTCCAGCATGATTCATAAAGAAATGTGTTTTTTAAAAGTTAATATGCACGTATAACCATTAAAAATTAAAACAATTAAAAAAAGAAAATATCCCAATTTCTTCTATTATTTTCTTTTTTCCTCCCTGTAGATAGCTTTGTTTTTATGTGTCTACATTCTTTCTCTCATATTAGGATATGTTCCTTGAGGATAGAGGCTATCTTTAAGTTTTTTATTTGTTTGTTTGTTTCATCAGCACTCAAGTGTTTCCCAAACATACTAAGTACTGAATAAATGTTCAACTCTTTGAATTCTTACACATCTGTGTTCAAATCCTTCCTTGACTCTTACTAGTTATATCACCAGCCTATACTTCCCTAAATCAGAGTCTCTTCAATTATAAATAGGGATAATTTTACTTGTAGTAAGTACATTGCAAAGTTATTTTCTACACAACATAAATAATATAAGAAAAGTGTTATCAAAAATTAGCTGCTATTATTGTTATTATTATCTGTTTTCAGTGGCACCAGCAGAATTCACAGCTTCTATTTTTGATCTTCTCAGGTCAGATTTCTGCCAATAGAGAAAACAATTAGCTATTCTCAGATATGTGATGTCTCTCTGTCCTGAAATGTAGCAGGAGTAGGAAGAGAAAGATAAAAAATGGATATAAATAGGGACATTGAAGATACTGCAGCTATACTTCACAAGTTTTTTTTTTTTTTTCCCTAGTCTTATCTTGAAGGATGCATTATTTTGTCTACATGATAGATTATTTCAGTCTGCTTGGGTAAAAACTTTATTGTTCACTTTTAATAGTAATCTAAAAGCTAGTATTACATCAAGATGATATATAACATCCATTGACAAAAGGGACAAGTCACATAAAATACAAATTTATGTGATGATATGTGTGAAATGCTTTGCAGTCTTGAAAATGCCATATAAACATGAATTATTACTATGTTATGATTATTATCACCATTATTGACACCAAAATATTGAAAAGAAAAAAAAAATCTATGAATGAATAAGTTGCCAGTACTATATGATAGCAAACAGTTAATTTGTTGTAATGTTTTATCATTGAACCTACATTTGTGTTTAGACATAAAAACAGTTTAACTATTTTATTGAGTTGAATAAGCCATTCAGTAAAAAAAGCAGAACAAGAATTTTTTAAAAAATATCATTATTTTCTGACATCATTTGGATACAATATGTTATTCTATTTGCCACTCAAGAACTACATGCAAACAATGCCATTATTCTTATGCCCAGTTCCTTTGTGTCCCCATTATGATTTATCTCAGGCCTTCATTTGTGTTATCATTATAAATATGGCTTCCCAATCTATATATATGCAGACTTAGTCTCTCTCCTGAGCTCTAATTTCATATAGCCAACTTCTTATTGAAAATGTTCAAATGAAATATACTTCAAGTATTTCAAATTCAGTATGGCCAAAACAGAACTCATTATTTTATCCTTCAAATCCATTTTTCTTTTCTAAACTTTTTTCTGTCAAAGATATTACCATCCATCTAATCATCACAATTCATAGTTTCAGTATAATACTTCATAGTCACCTCCACTCAATCCACATATTTTATCAGTATCTGAATCTTATCATTTCCATTTCCAAATCATTTCTTGTATACATTTCACTGGTTCCATTTACAGAGTTCCTACCATAGTTTCAGCTCTAGTTTCTTCTCTCATGGATTACAACAGCATCCTACTTTTTTTTTAACTTGTTAAAATCTGTCTATATTATAACCATTTTCTGACAGTCATTTTCCTATAGCCCAAGCCTGACCATATGAACTCACCCATCAAATAACTTGAATTACTCCCATTCACCTTTAAGAAGTATAAATGTTTCTTTTGACCATCTTTATATCTTTCCAACTTAAATTTTCAGGTTTATCACATACAATTTTAATCAACATCATTTATAATTTAGTTATGCCTAACATTTGACTCTTCAAATCCTACTTTGTGCTTTTGGACTGGATTTCAACGTGCTTAAAATGTGCACTCTACTCAATCTGGCCATTTGGAATGTTTCCTTCAAGATTTAGTTCAAAGCTTGCTACACATAGGTCCTTTTCTGATGAAGCCTCAATCATCCATAGTTAGTGATTTGCCTTACATTTCCCTGACAAATTATTATTGTACTGGTGTGTGTATATGTGTGTGTGTTTATTTGTTCAAACTTGTACATAAATCTCTGATCTACATCATTAGAATATAGGTCATTGAAGACAGAGGGAGAGTCATTTTAGAAGTTATGTACTAAGTTTTTAGCATAATTAAAAACTCCATCAATGCCTCTTTATTGAATGATTGTTGTTTCATTAATTATTGAGTTAATACAGAAGACTATTCAAATAATTTCAATTGATAGGATTAAGCAGTAAATCCTGTGAGATTTTCCCATAAATAAATTCTGGTAGAATATTAACTTTCTTTGATTTCAAAATAAAGCTTGGAAGAACTGGGCAGAGTCCTATAGATTCACATTTGCCATTTACACATATCTATTTGTATCTGCTTTCACATATTTTTCAATATATTGGTACTAAATTTATATTTTATTATAAAATGATTATCTGGAAAAACCAAAAGCTTACAATCACTGCTTCTCTAGCTATTGGTACCGTGCCTATTCTTTCTCTGTTGTGTGAGTTTTATGCTCATTGCTCAGTTTGATGCTTCATTTTCTAATTCAGGTATTATATTATTCTCTATGGTAACTAGAAAGCAGGATTATCTTATGGAATTTCAATTATTTGTGTGAACTAGACATGGCCCAGAAGTCTTTGGGGGAAAAATTCAAAGTGATAAAGACACTGGTGCCTCAGTACTTTCACTAAAGCTTGACTTGGAGACATTTGTCTATAGCAATGAAATGACAACCTATTTTTACTTGGTAATAGGTAGAAAAAAGTTGATCAAAAAATGATGGAATTTTTTTTTTTTGTATTGAATAGATCAGTTCTTATTATCCTCATCAGAAATATTGAGCAAATGCTCCAATATGAGACCTTAACTATAAGGTACTTTCTGCTTTATCATATTATGTATGATATTATTTTTGTATCATGTTATTAAACTTAACATATTATGCATATGATATTATTTTGTCAAATAAGTAAAAATTAAATAGTATAATGAAAAGAGTACTGAATAAGAAATTAGAGGGCCTACCTTGAAATACTACTTCTAGCCATGTACAAAAATTATAATAGAAAATATCACCATTATTTCTAAAATTCCACAATTAGCACATTCCTGGCGATTCATATATGTAGCAAAGTATTCACTTTGAATATCTAAAATCATTATGGAATTAAATTTAATTTTAGGAAAATAACTAATGTGATTCTTTGAGTAAACTTTCTCATTAAAAGTGAGGCAAGGTGGTAAGGATAATGTAGATCTCTCTGAACTGCCTAAGAATGAGGGGCAAAGAACCTAGAAAATTAATCCAATCTTTGGTATAGCTAAAATAATTGGGGTTAAGGAATGAGCTAGGTTGTGTATCTCAGTATCTCAATAGGTAAAACTTTAGTATATGGAAGCTTGAGATGAACCACGTACAGACAATGAAAGAAAAAAGGTTGCTTTCAGGTATATGAGTGCTTATTCAGATTATTATCTATCTGGTCTAACTGATCATGTAAAATTTGGTTACTGTCACAGTCTTACAAATTTTGACTCAGTTAAAAAATCTTAGTTTTGTTATTAGTCAATGCATGGTAAAGGTAAGAGGAGAAATAAAATATCTTGATTTAATGGTTTAATTTCATCAAGGAAAAGTGAAATTTAGCTATCCTAAGAAATTAATATTTTATTTCTTCAATATGTGCGTCTGTTCACTAATACATTGCTGGTGGAGTTGCGAAAGAATCCAGCCATTCTGGAGAGCAATCTGGAATTATGCCCAAAAAGTTATCAAACTGTGCATACCCTTTGACCCAGCAGCGCTACTACTGGGATTATATCCCAAAGAAATACTAAAGAGCGGAAAGAGACATATATGTGCCAAAATGTTTGTGGCAGCTCTTTTTGTTGTAGCTAGAAACTGGAAGATGAATGGATGTCCATCAGTTGGAGAATGGTTGGGTAAATTGTGGTATATGAAGGTTATGGAATATTATTGCTCGGTAAGAAATGACCAGCAGGAGGAATATAGAGAGGCCTGGAGAGACTTAAATCAACTGATGCTGAGTGAAATGAGCAGAACCAGAAGATCACTGTACACTTCAACAACAATACTGTATGAGGATGTATTCTGATGGAAGTGGAAATCTTCAACATAAAGAAGATCCAACTCACTTCCAGTTGATCAATGATGGACAGAGGTAGCTACACCCAGAGAAGAAACACTGGGAAGTGAATGTAAATTGTTAGCACTAATATCTGTCTGCCCAGGTTACATGTACCTTCGGATTCTAATGTTTATTGTGCAACAAGAAAATGATATTCACACACATGTATTGTACCTAGACTATATTGTAACACATGTAAAATGTATGGGATTGCCTGTCATCGGGGGGAGGGAATAGAGGGAGGGGGGATAATTTGGAAAAATGAATACAAGGGATAATATTATAAAAATATATATATATAATAAAAAAATTAAAAAAAAAGATTCATCCTAGAAAAAAAAAATATGTGCGTCTGTTCAATTGATAAATTCAGTTGCAGATTCTAGATCACATGATTCTTAAATATTCAGATGGGCTGATTCTTTAAAATTCAGGTAGTGACTCTTATTATTTATGATTGATCTTATTAAGAAAATGCAATGGAGTTATTGGTTTGATTTGAGTTTCATAATATTTCATTGTAATTTTTTGTGCTTTCTCATGGCTGTAATTTATCAACTACAACTGAATCTTTTTGAAAAGTCAAAAGCAGAAGATAGTTAAGGGTAAGAGAAATGTGAATCATGAAGCCAAAGTAATTGACATTAAAGAGTATGGTGTTTATAAAAGTGAAAAAAGAAAAGGGAAATGGAAAATGATAGAATTCATTGAGGTCACTGTAAAATAAGAAATCAAGGGAAGATAAGATTTAAGACATTTTAAAGGAGCTTTTTAAGACTCAGGAGAAAGGAAATATCAATAGCAACAATAGAGTCTTGGGAAGCTGGGTTATAGAGAACAGAGATGGAATGGAAGTGCCACTTTTCTTTTCATAATCTCTTGCCTTTTGCTTCCCCTTTCCTAATTGATCCTTACATTTAGATAGAGACTTTACAAACTATAGGAGAATAGTCAGCTGGAAAGTAAAACATTTATTCAATCAATCAGTTTCTCTTCTGACGTGACAAAAAACAAAACAAAACCAAAAAAAAAAAAAAAACAACAACAACAACAACAACAACAAAAAAACACTGGCACTGTTTTTCACAGATCTAACCTCCCAAGTTATGTTATTAAACAGACAGTGCCTTTATCTCTAGGATTCCTAAACCTTATGAACACTAAATCCATCTTTTTAATGTTTTCCCAATGAACTTCCAATGATAGGTGTAGGTTGAACTATATTTTTATAGCTGTCTTTGTGCAATCAATAACTGTGGATAGAACAGCCTAACTCTTTATTTTTCTCCTACTGAAAAGAGAACCAAGCCATATCACTTCCATTTTTCTCTCTCACCATTTTTATTTTAGTATGTGCCCTGGAGTGAGTTTGGAGGAAACATTCACTATGAGTCTATTTTATTAAGAACTCTATATAATGTTAGTGGAAAAAATACTTTATTTTAAACCAGTGACTCACAATCTCTTTGATGTCACAATGTTATGATACTGTCATTGAGATTCCTTGGTGCTTCTACTCCCTCAAAACTGTTATATATACATTTTAAAAATTAAAGTTATTTTCAAATAATTTTCTGTTGGTAAATCTAAAACATCTTTTTAGATAATTGGAGAAATCCTGGAATGTTTTTTTTAAAATACTTGTGATAGTTCATTTTTTTAAAAAAATTACTGAAGTGCAATATATTGTCTCTTTTCAAGAGCACTTAAAGATATGAGTAAGTTGGTTTTTATCCCCATCAGTGCCCAGCCCAGTGTTCTGTCTACCATGAGTCCTGAATATGTATAATGGATAGTTTGGGGAATAAGGTGAGATATTTGTCCTGTTTTGCAATTCAGAAGAATTAGTTAAAATCTACACCTTGATACTCTGGGCAAAGTATTGCACTTTAGATTAGAAGAAATAGGACTTTTGTTCCTAGCTTTGACATTTGCTAGCTGCATGATACTGAGCAAGTCACTACAAGCTAAATAAGCTTTGGTTTTTGAATTTGTAAAGTGAGAGGAAAAATACCAGTAATATCTTTCTCATAAAAGTTTTGTGGGGATCAAATTAGAGGTAAAATGTAAAGTCCTCTACCAAATATAAGAATATACTGAAATATCTATAATTTTTGTTATTATTATTATCATTGATGATGATAATAGCATGCCATTTCCCTCAATTCATATTTTATTCCCCTTGATGCTTCCCTCTTCCTTCCTCCCCCCCTGCACTTTTTAACACATAAAACCAAACTGTAGTTTTGAAAAAAAGAGGTAAAAGCATATCTTGCCTACCCTGAGGGCATAGAGCTATCTGAACAAGCTTCATTGGTTTTTCAACTGACTTTTCTGTTCTTCTGATTTCCCTCAGCTCTGCTTTCCATCTGTGCTTCAGCCGGTCTCACAGCTGGAGAGAAATTAAAATAGAGATTGCTACAGCCATAACCATAACTAGGAGGTCTAATTAGATGCTCTGTGATACAGCCCAAAGCATCAGAGCCAATGAGAAGCTCTATTTAAAATTTTTTTAAAATATTTAAAAAAGCTCTATATAAAGAAAGCATCTTCTTTCTCTGTCAAGGTGGAGGAGTACTTGGTGAAGTGCTTAATCTGGTTTCTTTTTGACTTAAGGGTCACAGAAACCTATTTGCCTAAGAAATTTCCTGAATGACTGGCACTGCTTGAGAACTGGAACTTTAAATTGTGGCACTTCAAGAGTAAGGAACATGTTTAAAAATGTATTCAGTTAAGTAAGGAAAACCAAAACCTCACCTATGCTCTATACACATTTAATTCATCTCCATGTTATGTTATTTCAGAAGGCATATTTTTGAACAATCTGGCTTTGTTGAGTTAAAAGGAACTTAAACTATAATTATAGTTAATGGAAAATGAAAGCCTACCTATCTCTTAGCACTCACATTTTCAGTGCAGATTCTTCTAGGTAATTTTGTCAGTTAGAGATAATATTTGCTTTCCCCCATATCTTCACATACCTTGAATCTTGAATAATATTGCTAATATCTTTCTAATGTATTTGTCATGTAATAGCATATATTATACTTATCTTTGGAAATGACACACCTTTGTGGGTTGTGCCATCTTTCCAGACTATACATTCCATTCCACAATACAGGGATCTCAGCTTATTTAATATTTGAATTCAGATTCAAATATTACAGCAATATATTACAGCACCATATTCTGCCCATTGTGAGACTTTTAAATATTTGATGATTAAATAAAATTTTAAAATTTTAAATAAATGAATGAATAAATGGATGAACTAACTGTAAATGTGTATCTTGCATTCTTTCCTTCCTCTCTCCCTGTCTCCTCTTTTCACATGGGAAATCATACCCTTCACCAGTGGGTATTTTATCCAACTGAATATAATTTTTGATTGCTGAAACCTCACAAGATATTTTGAAGTTTACAGGATACCTTAATTTTTAAACCAAAACCATTCTGGCTTTCTTTGGCATTCCTGGGCAAAAGTAGGTTATAGCCCAAGCCTCATTTGGTCATTGTTTAGATTCCAATTGCTCAGAATGAGTGTAAATAGTAATAGTTTTTATTTTGTCCAGAAACTCTTAGCATCTTCTCTCAGACTGATTTTTTTTGACTAGACCAAAGAGACCATTCTTTGCCTCATTTCCTACACAACTTTAATCACTGAATGGGCATTGCCTCAGACAAACTGGGACTTTGGAAGACCTGATTTAATAATGTCAAGGTTTCCCACTGCAGCCAGGTCATCTCTAGTCATCCTGTTCTATATCTTGTGACTGGATCCTGATAGTCCTGAAGGAGAAAAAGACTGATTACTTTTAGAACACTCCTTCAATTAAAAAAGTCACTTGCAAATCATACATCACCTAACTGATGTCATTGGTCTTTCTGGAGAAAAAAGAACAAACAACTCCATCACTTCATGTGTTTCTATTGGTCTGTAAGTATATGCAAGTATTCATGTACATTTGTATTATAGGGACTCATTTTACCACAATGGAAAGAGTTCAGCATTTAGAATTAAAGGACTTAAACAAAAAGATATTCAAATCCCAGATCTGTCTCCTACCAATTGTGTTATATTGGACAAATGATTTCATTTTTTTCTGAGGCTCAGTTTCCTCAACTATTTTAAGCAGTTTGGGTTAAGTATATAATGGAATCACTTTCTACCTATAATCTTAAGAATGTATAAGGCAAAATGTAAAAGAAAATTGCTCTGTACCTCAAAATTACCAAGCTCATTGGAGTTTTTTTTCCCTTCACTTTAGTTAAATAGTTAAATAGGACCCTTATTTATTTTCTTTTCTCCTTGAGGTAAACATATTTTCTCAAGAAGACAATGCTATTATTATTATCTTATATTCTTTCCCTTTGGCGAAACCATTTTCCAAACTACTCTTTTAAAAATCTTTTTGTGTATGTAATGGATTCCTTGGCAAATTGGTGAAGCCTATGTGCCCTTTCTCAGAACAACATTTTAAAATGCAGGAAATAAAACTGAAGATTAAAATAGAAATTAATTATTTTAAAGTAAAAATATAATGTAACCCCCAGGCTAATATCACCTATTATAGAAGAAAATAACTCAGTAACTCAAGTTTATAATTTCATAGTGCATTTATAGACTATTATTTTATTTCAATCCTCTCATTTAATCAACTGCCAAGTATCCTTAATTCTGTCTTCATAACAACTCTTGAATCCATATCCTTTTCTCAATTTACAATCACTAACCTTTAGGATCTTCATCACTTCTCATTAGGCTCATATTGCCTTTCAGCCCCTTAATTGATATAGTAGACTCTCCCCTTCCTAATCCTCCCTTCAGACAACTGCCAACTAATTATCCTTATGCACAGTTCTTGCCATGTCACTAGGTAATTTAGTGGATAGAACTTTGTGCATGGAGTCAGAGCTGAGTCTAAATCTGGCTAAACTCTGAGCAAATCAACAACCTCTGAAGTTTTTGTGATTATAAAATGACAACAGTAATAGTTCCTAATTCTTAGATGTGTTGTAAGAATCAAAATAGATATTTGCAAAGTGTTTAACATAATGCCTGTTACACAGTAATGATTAATAAATTATCTTTTCCTCCCTTCCTTTCTTCCTTTTCTTCTTTCCTACCTTCCTCAAAATTTTCAGGGTCTCCCCAGTATCCCTAAAATAAAGTAAATATTCTTCAGTTTAGCATTTCAGGCTCTTTACAAGTCCCTACCTATCTATCTATCTTCACAAGTTCCTGCCATCCTCCCCTGCCTCACACATGCATTCTTTCCCTCTGCAAACTTAGTGTCTTAAACTAATTAGATTGCCACTTCACCAAACTCATATGTTTATATTACTTCCAAATTCTTCAATGGATTCCTCCCTTATCTCTTCCTGTCACAACTATAATCTCTTTATAAAATTTGGGTCACATGCCAATCTTGCTGGGAAGCCTTTCTGGATCCCTTAGTTTATTTAGTTTTCTTCAAAGAGAGGGTATTATGAGTATATTATATTTTCATATACATTACAATTTACAATTAAAGATTACAATAATATATAATCTTTTAGGGACTGGAAACTGGATCTATTGTTGTAGAGAGCATACTATAGGGTAGTCCAGCTTATGAAATTATCTTTACCAGTGCTGACAAGTACTTTCAGGGTGATTTATGATCTTAGACTTGTTAAAAGTTAAATGACTCATCCAGTGCCATATAGTCAGTAGATATCAAAAGTGGAACTTCATTCCAGATTATACTGGCTCTAGAGCTGACATTCTATCTTGCCATGATTCATGCCCTTAAATGTTATATCTACATATCTACATAATATTTATCTTACTAATCATATTTTAGCAATATTATTATGAGTAATATATATATGTATCTTTATATTTATGTCTCCAAGTTCTAAATTAATATTGTTTTAAGGCTAAATATATAGGTACTTAACATGTTCTTATTTGTTTTATTTAGTTTCTCATCTGTATAAGTTATATCCTTCAAATCATAATCTTCCAGTGCAATGCAAACACATACTACTTTAAGACAGAGTGTCCGCATCTATAACCCTGAGAATATACTAGTCCTATCATTGTTATAGGCACCACAGTTGAAGAATGTTCCCTTTTTGCCATCCCCACCTTGAAATAAATATCTTGCCACAAAATATTTTGACATGAGAAAGTGATAAAATATTTTCAATAGAAATAATATTAAATAAGAACCATTAACATCTGCTTTGCCACAGTACTCCAAAGATCATAGAATTTGTCCTTGAGAATTATAACAGAAACTTTCCATATAGGTTGTCTTTTGTATTAGAATAATAATTCCTTGATAGTAGGAACTGTTGGATTCTGGGGAGACCACGAAGTTTTGAAGTTTTTTTTTTTTAATTTAGGTTGACTCATTTATTTAGATTGATTAAAAATCTTAGCCTCATTTTACAATTTCCATTAATTTATCCTAGTTCTTAATTTTTGAAAATTTGTATTGATTAACTGTATTTATATCCCCAGCACTTAGCAGAAAGTAAGTGTATACTAAATACGTATTAGTCTATGGACTAATTTTTCTTAACTTTAATTTTGTTCTGTTCAATTTACAGAAATTGTTAAACCTATTCCTACATATCTGCAGTTAAAATAATCCATGGTGCTTTAACTTGTTTCTGATATTATATTTTATGTTATCTAACTTTTAAAATGGGGATAAGTTTCATGACTGAACTGATGCTGAGTAAAGTGAGCAGAAGCAGGAGAACACTGTACACAGTAACAACAAGACTGTGTGATGATCAATTGACAGACTTAGGTTTTCTCAGCAATAAAGTCATCCAAAACAGTTCTATAGACCTGGGGTAGAAAATGCCATCTGCATCTAGAGGGAGACTGAATATGGATTGAAGCACACTATTTTCACTTTTTTGTTATTGTTGCTGTTTCTTTCTTTTTCTCATTTTTTTCTTTCTCTTTTCTGTTTTACTTCTAGTGTCATTCCCGTAGATGATCCGAAGATATACCTCAGACAGACAAGGATAGGAAATTAAATGATGCCTTGGATATTAGGAGCCAGCTAGCATTTTCCTTTATCTATCCATATTTTTTCTTCAATATAGCCATGCTATTATTATACTGAAATTCCAGTTCATTTATGCATAGACTTAGTACCTCTGTAACCTCTGAAGTATACTCAAGAGTTGCTGAATAAGATGAGGGTTACAGATAAATGAATCGTGTACTTGAAATTTGATTTCCTCTGCTTGATTTCATTGGTTTGAGATACAATGAATCTAATCACAGATTGATCTTATTAAGTCTAATGACCTGATGATTAACAAGAGAAATACATCTGTGGTCAAATTGCCTATTTTAATTATTTCACAGCTCAGCATGACTGACGGGCAGTAATCTCTTAGATAGGAGTTTTCTTGCACCTGTTGTTTTACTAGCTACTCTTCTCTTTATAACTAGATAAAAATGAATTATATATATATATATATACATATATATACATACATATGTATGTATATATATGTATAAATGTTTGTATTTATACATATACACATACATATAAATACACATACTATATATGTGTGTTTATTTCTCAGACAGGTTTCAATTACTCTTTGTTTACTGAACAGGAAAAATAAAATTTAAGTCAAAAGCTCAATTTCCATTTGGGCTAGCTATTTTCTCTCAGTCATACCAGCTCCAAGTAACTACTAGGCAAAACTACCCACTAGGGACTATGGCTTGGAATGCAGTTATATGGAAGAAAGTCTAACAATTTCAGTGAGCCAAATGGGACAAAAGTCAAGGTAAGAATTGTAAAAAACAGGTAAGTACTAGGTATACAGGAAGGGAGAATTAACGGTCCAGAGGGTCATTATAAAATGATCAAAGAGCTTTACTTTTTGAATTTAATTCCCTTGTACTAGAATTGTGCTAATATTTAATTATTTATTAAATATTTAATATTTAACAACTAGCTTGCTGTGGAGGAAAAGAGATAAGGATAGCATACTTTTATTATTAATAATATTTACTTTTTTAAAGAATAGAGAATCAAGGGGCATCTAGGCGGTACAGTGGATAGAGCACCAGCCCTTAAAGTCAGGAGGACCCGATTTTAAATCTGGCCTCAGACACTGTGTGACCTTGGGTTTGTCACTTAATCCCAATTTCCTCAACAAAAAGGAATAGAGAATCAACAAAGCAGAAAATTAATTTCTGATTAATATTGTTTGCCAATTTCAGATTGAGAAATGAGAATTTGGTTTTCTAGAGCTGCTTCAAGATTATACTAGGTTCTTTGCAACCAAACCAAGAAGAATTGCATCCCAGAATACCAAAAGAACTGATGATTAGTACTTCCCAATCCTTTCAGTGATTTCTGAAAGATAATGGGAAATAGAAAATGCAAGATACGGAAAATGCTTGCATTTTCAAAATAAGAAAAGACACTGAAAAGAAAATAGTCTGTGAGAAAGACTCCTATTGTTGGAAAATTTCTAGACCATATTATCAATGTTAGTGATAAGTAGGAGTCACTCTAATTTTAACTTTTTTTCAGGAGAGGTTGGTCTTAGTTTCTTTTTGTGACTGTCTTGCTTGATTGATAGACAAGGAGAAATTGAAGATAAATATTTAGATTTTAGTGAGACATCTTATAAATATTTTTTGTGTTAATCTTGTGTGCAAGATGAAGAGATGTAACCTAAATGATCATCCAGCTAAACTGATTAATGACCAAGACAAATAAACAGTTATCAATGGGACTTATGACCATTTGGAGGGAGGTCTCTAATGGAATCCTACAGTCATCTATCATTGGGCTAATATTGCATAGTGTTCTCTGTGGTTTGAATGAAGGTAATGATGGTATGAATGATCATCTAATTTGCAAAAGTCATAAAATTGATTTCATATAAGAGACCAATATTTTTTAAATTCCTAACAAATTGGAATAATGGACTGAAATTAATGAGACAGAATTTAATGTGGGACACATACAAAATGTTATTCTTGAAGAAACAATTTCCCTTCCTCTACATCTATGTCTTTCTGTCTCTATTTCTGTCCACCTCCTCTATCTATTTATCTTCCACTTATTTTGAAGAGCTATACATCAGTATATTATTTTTTTTTAATTTTAATTTTAGTTCATGGAATGAACAAGCATTTCTATAACACAGAATAGAAAAAAAATGTTGCATATGAAACTGCAAATCTATTAGACACAATTTGCTATTCCTTTTAATAAAGTAATAAAGTTATTATATAAATTTATTTTCCCCTCTTTTTTCTTCCTGTGTTCCCAAGGTTTTACTTGCATAACTGGCTAACTGCCAGATATTTCACTTCTCCGAGATAGCAGGTAATCAAATAAAAAGGAATGTTTCCAAATCACTAGTAAACTAACAAAATATTGGAGAGAATATTAGACTAAGTAAAAAAACCCACTTTGAGCCCCATATTAATTATCTATTTTACCCCAAACAAATTGTTTAACCTATCTAGGTTGCAATTTCTTCATTGGTTAAACAATAATTGGTTTAATAAAGATTTGCTTAACAATAACTATTTAACATGAAATCCTAGAATTTAATGGAATATAAATGTAAAAAAAATTTAAATTACAACGTAATCTATACATTTAAGTGTAATACATAAAGTTTTATTTAATATCTCTTTTTGCACCTGTAGCTATTTAGATGTTTCACATTTATATTCTTAAATACAAATCAAACCTAAATCAGAGAACATTTATTAACTGATTACTATTTATATGTAAATCTTTGCACCAGTTCCTAGGGCTGAAAAGACCAAAACAACATCTAAAACAACAACAAAAGTTGTCAAAATGCTTTCATTCTATCAATGTGATAATAATATGTAAATATATAAATATGTTTAAAGTTGTGGTGGATAGAACTCTGGTCATAGAATCAAGAAGAGTTGAGTTATAATGTGACCTCAAATAGTAAACAAAGTATCTTACCTTCTACCCACCTTGGTTTCCTCTACTGTAAAATATGGATAATAATAACTACATCCCAAGGTTTTTGTTAGGATCAAAAGAGATAATATTTGTAAAATTCTTAGTAATGTGCTAGATATATACATAGTAGGCACTTAGTTTCAAATACTTATTTCATTCCTTCTTATACTTAATAATGTTATTATTCAGAAAAGGGAGAGAATGCTAACAATTAAGGGCAACATAAAAGGCTTCCTGTGGGAGATGGAGCATCACTATGGTTTTAAAGGCAACTAAGTTCTGTATTCTGAAAAGATCAAATGGAACATACATGGCACTGTAGTCTACTTATTGGGAAAAAAATGGAAGCATGAAGCCAAGAATAAAAAACAGTGAATAGGTATATTTGGCTAATACAAGATTACTTGGAAGAAAATTATACATAATAACCTGAGGGAAAAAATAGACTCAAATCATAGATGAAGTATTATAATAATAAGATGAGGAATCTGCCTGTTTGAAAATTAAATATAGCTGTTCTCAAATTGGATATTTTAAACAAAACATGACTTTTATATCTTAGAAAAGCATGCATCTGATGAGTCTGACCTCCTCTGCTACCATTTCAAAAGATATTTACTTTTCAATTTGGATGTTTTTTCCTAACTAAATCCTGGTGCAAAGGTAGATATATACATATATATGCATGCCTATATGTGTATATACATATACTGCATTTATATATACATACATGCATGTGTATACATGCCTATAAACATATGTACACACAAACATATACACATACATTGTGTGTATTAATGAGGAAGAGTCCACGAATCAGGAATGAAAAAGATTATTGATTAAGCCATTATTATCAATACCCAAAAAAAAGTAATAGTGATTTCTTTCAAAGCATGGTGGGGAGGAGGGCACTAATATGTAAAAGAATCAAATAAATTCAGAGAAGGATAGGAACCTAGAGATCATCTATTTCAATCCTTTTATGTTATAAATGATACAAATGAGCTCTAAGGATTTGTGAGGAATTATCCAAGATAACTTAATGACTTGATTGTAGAGCTGGGATTTGTCCAGGTTTTATTATTGTTTTTGTTCTGTTTGTTGCTGTTGTTTACTTTGTGTTTTTTTTTTTGACCCATACAATTGAATAGAAAATTACTTGTCCAAAGCATAGTGCCTGAGTAATTGGTATTAAAAAAAATAAGAAGGATGAAAGGTGGTTCTTGACCTATAGTTGACCTAGATCAAAAATTACAATATTGACAAAAGTTGTTTTAATTTTCACTATTCTCCTTTTCCTATACCCATTTTTACCCAGAATATATCTTTGTCCAATTCTTGTGTTCACTCTTTTCCCTGTTCTGTTTCTATTCTGTTTTCAGGAAAAGTTTGATTATTGAGCCCATTCAGTTATTCTGTAACAACAACAACAACAACAACAACAACAACAACAACAACAACAACAACAACAAAAAAAAAAGTTTACTATTCCAGAGAGACTGTGTCTCTCACAGATGGCATAGTGAATAGAATATTAGATTATTAATCATTGCTCTCTGTTTTTGAATCTATCCTTCGATATTTACTTTTTTGACACATTAAGAAAGCCACGTAATCTCTGCACTACTCAATTTCGTTGTCTATAAAATGGGGATCAATTATAAATGCTATCTACAGCTTAATGAGGTTCAAATAAAATTACTGGTAAAAGGAAACCTTTGCGTATCTTATAAATGAACCTAAGTGGTACATTGGAGAGTGTACAAAGCCTGGAGTAAAAATAAATAAATAAACAAACAAACAAACAAATAAATAAATAAACAGATTAAATAAATAAATGAATGAATAAATAAATAGATAGATAGATAAATTAATTAATTAATAGATAGATAGATAAGTAAATAAATAGATAATTATAAGTTCTAATCTAGCTTCAGATATTTAATTACTGTGTGATCTTGATTAAGTTACTTAATCCTATTTGCTTCAGTGTCCTCATGAAGGAAATAGCAAACTACTCCAGTATTTTTGCCAAGAAAATCACAAATGAGCTCACCAAGAATCAGACACAAATGAAATGACTGAACAACAAAAATGCTAGCCATGACATCTACTTTTCTTTTAACTATATCCTTTGGTAAAACAATGTCAGCTATTCCTAAAAAAGGACAGGTATTTTGGAAGGTCATGAGACCTCAGTCTGCATTAGTCTTGAAGTTTGAAAACCTGCATAGTAATCCAGGTATTAATCCTTACTTAATATGAACTAACAAGTTACTAAACCTGTAAGGCCTTTTTTCAGTGATACATTTTATGACTTTTTCCTATAATCATTGAATCACATCCTAGGCATTATATATGTTTAATATACTTCCTATATTATTGTCTATGTTTATATACAAGTCCTGGACAGGTACCTGACTGCATAAAATATGCATTACTATACTTGAATACACTTTGGAATTATTTTAAAACAAGGCCTTGGCTGGAAATCAAAGCTTTAGAGAAAATACATGAGCATTTTTTTCATGTTACTGTCCAAGGCAATTTTCCTGCTAGATTACAGGAAGGAAAGAAAAAGTAAAATTCATTTTAAAGTCTTAAGGAACTTGGTTTATGAGCCCATTAAATGTCTTGCTGCTAAAAATGCAGTTTGAGTTTCCATTAGAAATGATGTTATAGCTTTCATAGAGAAACTGGACTTGAATTGATTCAGGATTACAGAACAGCATGCTTCAATAATAGGCAGGAAAATCCTAGATAGCTCTCTGAGCAACTCACAGAAGTTTTATGTTTAGGGCAGGAAAGTGTATTTATCTCAAGGGCCCTTGGGAGTCACATAGCTTTTTTTCAAAGCAGGAAGCAGGGGGTAAAATCTACTGCTTAGAAGTCTGGCAGAAATAGCATGTCTTTTGATTTGCTACTAGTTTCAGAGATGTTTGTTAGCATCGTGGGTGGACTTATCATTTAGCTTGAAGCTGTTGGCCCCATACAGGCCTCCCATCACCAGAGGAATGCTCTAAATGAGTTGTTCATTATCGTTTTCATTTGTATTAAAGTGAATTCGGAGAATGCTAACAAACAAGCACTCTTAATAACCATTCACAGGAATAATCTTATACAAACTGTCCTTCTCATCAAACTCCATTGATTTTGGGAAGTTTCTTACCTACTTTGAAAGCACTTAATGGTTCTAGGCCAATATATTTTCCAGCTCTTTTGTCACAATTTGTCCCCAGTTGCTCATTGAGGTCAGAATCAGCAGGCTATTTAGTTTGTCCAAGGGATAATCTCAAGTCCCTTGGAATGAAAGCTTTTTAGTAGCCCTGCTGCCTAATTGCAGAATTGATTTCTAATGAAGAAGTTTGGTTCTCTTACCCCATCTGTTTCTACACAACAGATTAAATGTAGCACAATTATTTCTCACTACTTCTAAAAATATCTAGGAAGAAGAAAATAGAATTGGATATTAAAAATACTCTGAGATTCTTGGATAAATGTTCATATGGAGACATAGAGGAGCGTTCCATTTCCATTTCATCTCTAGGAACTTGAACATTTGTTTATAACTTCTTAAGGTAATAAATCAATTGGCAGTTATTGAGTATTTATTAGCTGCCTAATACTGTTAGCTAGCTAATGTGAAAAAGACACTATCCTTCAAGAAATTACCAAGTGGAGGGGAAAAAACAAATATAATGATGTACTAAACTCTTGAAAAACTTTAGAAATTCAGAGAAAGAAGAGTTATAACTTGTTAGGATTACTAGGTGAGAATTCAGGTTGTCTGGACAATTACAAGGTGAGAACTCAGGTTGACTTGACAGTTCTCTGGCTCAGACCTTTGGTTTGGGCCTTTAAAGGGAGTTTACACCTTAGGAATTCTAAGAGGAGCAAGCTCATTGGTTGGAGTACTTCTTCCCAGAAGCCCTTGCATTATCCCACGCCCATTCTCTGGGAGGATAAAAGAGGACAGCACTCCAGAGATAGGAGACGTCTCTGCACTACATCAGGCTTGATGCGGCTCTCTGCAGGAAGGGAAGTTACTTCTCTGGACAAGAGTTAAGGGCAACTGCCTGGAGACAATGGTTTTCTACAGGAAGAAGAATCTGTCCAAAAGATTTGAGTTGACACAGCAGATCTCTTCCCAGAGAGAGATCTGGCAGCTTCTGGAGACAACAGCTCGCTACAATAACTGATTAGGATAGTAATTGTATCATTTCTTTTGCTATTTAAGCCAATTCATTATTTATTAAACATTTATGCTGGGGACACAAGAATCAAAAGGAAAGAATATCAACTATTAAAAATCTCACCACTATTAAAGGGAAATTACTAATACAAAGAGTAAATGGAGTAGGGGGGTGTATAAAAAGTAAATTTCTTGGTGCATTCATTTAACTACCCATTGCTTCCCATCCTCCCCAACCCCTACTTTTTCTTTCTTTTTTCTTTATTTTTTTATTTTTTTTTTTAGTTTTTTTTTTAATATATTTTTTATAATATTATCCCTTGTATTCATTTTTCCAAATTATCCCCCCCTCCCTCCACTCCCGCCCCCCGATGACAGGCAATCCCATACATTTTATGTGTGTTACAATATAACCAAGATATAATACATGTGTGTAAATACCATTTTCTTGTTGCACAATAAGCTAGATTCCGAAGGTACATGTAACCTGGGCAGACAGATATTAGTGCTAACAATTTACATTCACTTCCCAGTGTTTTCTTCTCTGGGTGTAGCTACCTCTGGACATCATTGATCAATTGGGAGTGAGTTGGCTCTTCTTTATGTTGAAGGTTTCCACTTCCATCAGAATACATCCTCATACAGTATTGTTGTTGAAGTGTATAGTGATCTTCTGGTTCTGCTCATTTCACTCAGCATCAGTTGATGTAAGTCTCTCCAAGCCTCTCTATATTCCTCCTGCTGGTCATTTCTTACAGAGCAATAATATTCCATAACCTTCATATACTATAATTTACCCAACCATTCTCCAACTGATGGTTATCCATTCATCTTCCAGTTTCTAGCTACAACAAAAAGAGATGCCACAAACATTTTGGCACATATAGGTCTCTTTCTGCGCTTTAGTATTTCTTTGGGATATAAGCCCAGTAGTAGTACTGCTGGGTCAAAGGGTATGCACAGTTTGATAACTTTTTGGGCATTGTTCCAAATTGCTCTCCAGAATGGCTGGATTCTTTCACAACTCCACCAGCAATGTATTAGTGTCCCAGTTTTCCCACATCCCCTCCAACATTCCTCATTATTTGTTCCTGTCATCTTAGCCAATCTGACAGGTGTGTAGTGGTATCTCAGAGTTGTCTTAATTTGCATTTCTCTGATCAGTAGTGATTTGGAACACTCTTTCATATGAGTGGATATAGTTTCAATTTCTTTATCTGAGAATTGTCTGTTCATATCCTTTGACCATTTATCAATTGGAGAATGGTTCGGTTTCTTATAAATTAGGGTCAGTTCTCTATATATTTTGGAAATGAGACCTTTGTCAGAACCTTTGCTTTTAAAAATATTTTCCCAATTTGTTACTTCCTCTACTTTTTCTTATCTGATTTCCTAAACAAAATCTAGAATCCTGTTTTATATTTCCTTGGCTTATTTTCTTCTTTCCAATCATCTGGCTCAGAACTGTGCATTTTGTTTGGGTGAACTGATAGTGTTATATCAATAGTCTTTTGCATCCAAGTCTGGTTTTCCAATTCAGTAGTCACAGTTCTTTCATCTAATCAATAAATACATGTGCCTTGTCTCCACACTTGGATTCGAAGTTTTATTATTCTTTTTCCCACAGTATCTAATAGAATGCTAAAAGGCAAATATATTTGTTATCAAATGAACAAGTCCAATTATATTTATGAGTCTCTCTCTCTCTCTCTCTCTCTCTCTCTCTCTCTCTCTCTCTCTCTCTCTCTCTTGTCTCTCTCTCTTTCTCTCTCTCTTATTTCTCTCTCTCTCTTTCTCTCTCTCTCTTTCTCTGTCTGTCTCTCTCTCCATATATGTATGTATACATATGTGTATGCCCACAGAGAAATAGATAGACATAGATATAGATATATAAAATGTCTTATAACTGTTATTCAAAACTGAGAGCAACTTCAGATTTTATTTAATGAATTTTCAATGAACTATGTTAATACTAAAGCTATCAGCACTTTAAAAAAATGGAAAAAAATAAAAACAAAACAATCAGATTCAAAAAGTATCTGTACAATACCCACTATGTGTCCAACTAAGATCTAGAAACAAAAACGATGAAAACAATATGTATTCAGGGAGTTTATATTCTACTGGATAGGGTGAAAAACATATAGGTGAGCAAGGACAAGATAACTGAAGGAGAGAATGAGGACTATAAGGGGGGGATTGAAAAGGCTTCATCTGTGAGATATCAAATGAGTTGAACTGACTATTGAATCAATTCAAGGATTCTTAGGGGCAGAACTAAAGTTGGCATGTATTATGAGCATGAGGGAATGCTAAAATACCGAAGAATTCAAATCAATTCAATGAAAAGCTATAATCCCAATATTGATATATATTCTCCACATATTCACACAGAGGTAATGAATGAAATATACAGAAGGAGACATGTTCTTTTGTTACTGCTGCAACTGTGTTGTTTAATTGTTTCAATTCTGTCAGACTCTTCATGATCTCATTTTGAATTTTCTTGACAAAGATACTGAAGTGGTTTGCTCTTTCCTTTTCCATCTCAGTTTATAGGTGAACAACTGATACAGGGTTAAGCAATTTCCCCTAGGTTACATAGCTTGTAATGTCTAATGCCAGATATGAATTCAGGAATATGAGTCTTGCTGGCTTCAAATCTAGAACTCTATCCACTATACCACCTAATTGCACCCCTACACATACACATATTTGGATCTGACTAACATGAGGATTTGTTTTGCTTGATTATCCATTTTTGTTATAAGGATTTTGTTTCTCTCTCTCTTTTCTTTTTTCTTTTTCTTCCTCCATTGGTTTGAAAGAAAGGTGGGGGAAAGGGGAGAAAATTTCTTAACTAAAAATTAAATAAACACATTAAAGAGGAAGAAAATTAAATAGCATATTAAGGGAAAAAACAAACACTGATTTGCCTAGAATAGACTAGTTGAAGGCAAAGACAAATAATAAGAAATAAATCTTGGAATATAGATAGAAAATAGATTGTAAAGTATCAAATGCTCATGGATAGGCCAAGCTAATGTAATAAAATGACAATTCTAACTTTTATTGGGTAGCTGATTCTTAGTTGTAATCCTAGCTCTCCATAATATCATACCCCAAACTGTCTGTTTACCATAGAAGTTTCTAAATCTTGTGTTATCCTGATTGTGACTCTAAAATACTTTAACTGTTTCTTCCTGGATGCTTGCAATATTTCCTTCCTCACCTGGAAGTTTTAGAAATTGGCTAAACTATTTTCATCTTAGGAACTCTTTCAGAAGATAATTGACAGATTCTATCCATTTTTACTTTACTTTCTGGTTCTAGAATATCAGGACAGGTTACCTTGATAATTTTTTTTGATAATGGCTTTCATGCAGTCCAATAATGTTTAAATTAACTCTCCCAGATCTATTGTCCAGGTCAATTGTTTTCTCACTGAAATATTTCACATTGTTGGGTTTTTATTTATTTTTTTTATTTTGTTTGATTGTTAGTTTGCATTTAGTCAATTCTAATTTTTAGGGAATTTTTTTCCTTGGTGAATTTTTGTATTTCCTTCCTCATTTGGTCATTTTTGCTTTTTAAAGCATTCTTCTTCTCATTGACTTTTTGTACTTCTTTTTGCATCACTGTTATTTCTCTTTATAGTTCTTCTTGTATCTCTCTTACTTGTTTTTCAAAATCCTCTTTGAGCTCTTCCCTGAGATCAATTATCTTTTTTTCCTGTTTTTTTGTTCATTTTCTCCATCTATTACTTGATATCTAAGTCTTTGTTAAAGTTGGGTTCCATTTCCAGGGTAGAGGGTGCATTTTCCCATGCTACAGGGATTTTGTGCTCTCTCTCTGAATCTATATCTCTGAATCACTTTCTTCCAAAGTGGTGTTATCAAAGCAGAAGTGCTCTCACTCTTCTGACCTGTGCTTTGATCTGTGAGTGACCTCAAGCACCCTTTTCTGCCCTGGAACTGGGAGAAGGGTCCCCATTCCACTGTGGGGACAAGTTCTAGTGGACTAGTGTATATTCTCCAAAGGACTGTGAACTAGCAATGCATCCCAGATCTGAGTATGGCAACAATAGTCCTGTCTGAGGGAATAAATCTAATCTCTAATTTCTTTTTGACTAGCTGTTCAATCCCCTTACTCTCTGTGGACTGGGATCTTCAGAAGCCACTGCTGCCACAGCTGCTGCAGCTACTACTGATAATTCAGTAGCTACTAGTATGCTGGGGCTTTCCTCTCATGTTAGTTCCACAAACTTTTTTCCTACCAATTTTTTTTTTTTCCTGAGGCAGTTGGGGTTAAGTGACTTGCCTAAGGTCACACAGATAGGAAGTGTTAAGTTTTTGAACTTAGGCCCTCCTGACTTTAGGGCTGGTATTCCATCCACTGCATCATCTAGTTATCCCTCCTGCCAATTTTCTAAGTCATCTTTGGTATTTATGGGATGAGTAGCATAGAAATCACCATTACTGCTGCCAATTCAGAGAGCTTGAGGTCCATTTCTGGTTTCTTATGGCCTGGGCTGTGTTGTCAAAGCCTGTGTTAGACTGTACTGCACACCCTACTCTGGTGCAATTGACCTTTCCAGCTGATCTTCCAAACTATCTTCAGCTTCAATTTGTCTTTTTGTATATTCTGATGCTCTAAAATTTCTTTTGTCATTATTTGGAGAGATTTGAGAGAGCTTAGGGGAGTCCATGTCTTTACTCTGCCATTTTGGCTCTACCTTTCTATGTCTTCTTAAAAAAAGAAAAATAATCTCAAAGATGGGGAATAGGATAATTAAGAAACACTTACCAATGTATTGGAAAACACTCACATTGCATTCAGTTTTTCATTTTGACAGTTTCCTTCCTTTTCAAAAGAGGCTCTACATGTAGCTTCTCACATTTATTTCTTAAACATTATAATTTTATAGTATTTGGTTTCTGCTTTGTCGTTTTGCTTTTCACTTATATCATTATTGCCCTTGTATACATTTTCTTGTTCTGATTAGTTCATTCTGTATAAATGATTCTTCCCTTTTTCTGAGATAGGACTATTTAGACTACTTACTTCTTCCTCTGTTAATCTGGGCAAGCTATATTTTTGAAGATATTCTTCCATTTCATTTAAGTGATCAAATTTATCGGCATAAAGTTGAGCAAAGTAGCTCCTAACTATTGTTCTAATTTCCTCTTCATTAGTGGTGAGTTCACCTTTTCATTTTCAAGACTAACAATTTGCTTTTTCTCTTTCCTTTTTTTAATCAGGTTTACTAAGGGTTTGTCTATTTTGTTGATTTTTTCATAGAACCAACTCTTAGTTTTACTAATTAATTCAATAGTTTTTTTTCTTTTAATTTTATTAATCTCACCTTTTATTTTTTGAATTTCAAGTTTTGTGTTTGTCTGGGGGTTTTTAATTTGTTCCTTTTCTAGCAATTTGAGTTGTAAGCCCAATTCGTTGGCCCTCTCTTTCTCTATTTTGTGCAAGTAGGCCTGTAGAGATATAAAACTTCCCCTTATTACTGCTTTGGCTGTATCCCACACATTTTGGTATGATGTCTCATTATTGTCATTCTCTTGGGTGAAGTTATTAATTATGTCTATGATTTGCTGTTTTACCCAATCATTCTTTAGTATAAGATTATTTAGTTTCCAATTATTTTTTGGTCTATTTTCCCCTGGCTTTTTATTAAATGTAATTTTGATTGCATTATGGTCTGAAAAGGATGCATTTACTATTTCTGCCTTACTGCATTTGATTTTGAGGTTTTTATGACCTAGTATATGATCAATTTTTGTATAGGTTCCATGAACTGCTGAGAAAAAAGTATACTCCTTTCTGTCTCCATTTAGCTTTCGCCAAAGATCTATCATATCAAACTTTTCTAGTATTCTATTTACCTCTTTGACTTCTTTCTTATTTATTTTGTGGTTTGATTTATCTAATTCTGAGAGTGCAAGGTTGAGATCTCCCACTATTATAGTTTTGCTCTCTATTTCCTCTTGCAGCTCTCTTAATTTCTCTTTTAAGAATTTAGATGCTGCACCACTTGGTGCATATATGTTTAATATTGATACTGCTTCATTATTGATGCTTCCCTTTAGCAGGATATAATGCCCTTCCTTATCTCTTTTAATTAGATCAATTTTTGTTTTTGCTTGATCTGAGATGAGGATGGCTACTCCTGCTTTTTTGGTTTTGCCTGAAGCATAGTAGATTCTACTCCACCCTTTTACTTTTAGTTTGAATGTCTCACCCTATTTCAGGTGTGTTTCCTGTAAACAACATATAGTAGGGTTCTGACTTTTAATCCAGTCTGCTAACTGCTTCCTCTTTATGAGACACTTTATCCCATTCACATTTATGGTTAGAAGGACTAATTCTATATTGCTTGCCATCCTATTAACCCCTGCTTATGCTTTTCCCCTTTCCTTCCCTCTTACCCCCCTACCCAGTATTAAACTTGTGAACAGCCCTCCCTTTTTAGGATCCCTCCCCCACCTTAAAGATCCTCCCCTTATTTTACCCCTTTTCCTCCAAATTTCTATATTCCCTTCCCCTTAGTTTACTTCTTCCCTTTCACTTTTCAATGAAGTGGAAGAAGTTTCAACATAAATCAAATATGTCTCTTGATACACGCTATGTTCATCTCCCTCCTTTCTTTCTCTCAGATACAATAGGTTACCTTTGCCTCTTCATGAGATGTAGTACCACCACTTTACACTTTTTTATGATATAATTTCCTTTCTACCTCTAGTTTCTAAGACAAATTGTACATATGTTCTTTACATGTTTTTTTGGCAGAAGTATAGTTCTCAAGATTTCTTTTTACCTTTTTAGAAATCTCTTGAGTTCTGTATTTGAAGATCAAACCTTTTATGTAGGTCTGGTTTATTCATCAAAAATAGATGGAATTCATTTATTTCATTAAATGTCCATCTTCTTCCCTGGAAAACGATGCTCATTCTTGCTGGGTAAGTTATTCTTGGCTGCATACCAAGTTCCTTAGCCTTTCGGAATATCATGTTCCAGGCCCTGCGTTCTTTTAATGTGGACGCTGCTAGATCCTGGGTTATCCTTATTGTGGATCCTCCATATCTGAATTGCTTTTTTCTAGCAGCTTCCAATATCTTTTCCTTTGTCTGATGGTTCTTGAACTTGGCCACTATATTTCTTGGCGTTTTGATTTTAGGGTCCCTTTCAGTAGGTGATCAATGAATTTTTTTCAATGTCTATTTTACCCTCTGTTTCCAGAACGTCTGGGCAGTAATCTTTGATAATGTCCTCGAAAATAGTGTCCAAGCTCTTTTTTTCCTCACATTTTTCAGGGAGTCTGATTATTCTCAAATTGTCTCTCCTGGATCTGTTTTCCAGGTCTGTTGTCTTTCTGATAAGGTACTTGACATTCTTTTCAATTGTTTCATTTCTCTGGTTTTGCTTGACTACCTCTTGGTTTCTCCTTGAGTCATTCATTTCTACTTGTTCTAGTCTAATTTTCAATGATGTATTTTTTTCACTCACCTTTTTTATATCTCTTTGTAATTGTCCAATTGAGTTTTTATCTTCTATGGAATTTTTTTCCATTTTATCCATTTTATTTTTTAGAGAGCTGTTTTCTTTTTCCAGCTCATTAATCCTGTTTTCCTTGGAGTTGTTTACCTTTTCCAGTTCACTAATCTTGTTTCTCAATGATTTGATTTCTTTATCCACTCTGTCTTTGAATGCATGGGATGACTTCTTCAGGCTCTCTTGCCAAGCTTCCCTTTCCTTTTCCCATTTCTCTTCCAGATCTCTTGTGAGAGTCTTTTTGATTTCCTCTATGAGGTTCTTTTGTATTGAGGAGCAGCTTATATCCCTCCCAGGGGATACATCTGGAGACAGTCTGTTCCTAGTCTCCTCAGCATTTGAAGTCTGCTCCCTCTCCACACAGAACCTGTCAATGGTTAGAGCCCTTTTGAATTTTTTGTTCATTTGTCAGAGTAGGAATCAAAGAAAACAAACTGACAAGAGAAACAATTGGTCTGTTTTGTGGGGGATGGGGCTAGATAGTATTAAAGGGCTTCTCTACAGACTGGGGGTAGGGCAGCAGAGAGCCACTAACAGAACAGCAATGACTGTACTGAGTCTATTCTCTGAGGCTCTGAGAACTCGCTGAGTCAGTCCAGGTGGGGGTTGGGGGTGGCTGGTTCTGAGAGACACTGGCTTTCTGGGGTTTTAATCTTCACCTCTGGTGTTTACACCCTCTCCGCTGCTCCTAGCTTGCTGCCAAGATGGAGTATTCACACTGGGGAAAAAGTCTTTTCGCAGAAACGGCAGAGATCGTACCCATCCCCCTCCAATCTGAGCTGTGTGAGCTGCCTGTTTTGCTCTGGCTTGCCTGCCCTCAGTCTGTGCCCAGTCTGATTGACCCTCCCCCAAGCAAACAAAGACCTTTGCTGGCAACTTTCAAGGATTCCTTCTCTTGGTGATTATTTGTGGATTTCTTTCTGGGTCAAGCATTAACTCTGAGGCTTGTCATGAAGTAAGTTCTGAGAGAAAATGAGGACCTCAAGCAGGTGTCTGCCTCTATGCCGCCATCTTGGCCGGAAGTCAGTCGCATCAAGCTATTAACCAACTTCCTAAGAAAAAGTCCCCAGGACCAGATGGATTTACATGTGAATTCTACCAAACATTTAAAGAGCAACTAACTCCAATGCTATGTAAACTGTTGGAAAAAATAGGGATTGAAGGAGTCCTACCAAATTCCTTCTATGACCCAGACATGGTACTGATACCTAAACCAGGTAGATTGAAAACTGAGAAAGAAAACTATAGACCAATTTCCTTAATGAATATTGATGCTAAAATCTTAAATAAGATATTAGCAAATAGACTTCAGAAAATCATCCCCAGGATAATACACTATGACCAAGTGGGATTTATACCAGGAATGCAGGGCTGGTTTAATATTAGGAAAACTATTAGTATAATTGACCATATTAATAATCAAATTGATAAAAACCATATGATCATCTCAATAGATGCAGAAAAAGCATTTGATAAAATCCAACATCCATTCCTACTAAAAACGCTTGAGAGTATAGGAATAAATGGACTATTCCTTAAAATAATAAGGAGCATACATTTAAAACCTTCAGTAAACATCATATGTAATGGCGATAAACTAGAATCTTTCCCTGTAAGATCAGGAGTGAAACAAGGTTGCCCACTATCACCATTACTTTTCAATATAGTACTAGAAACTCTAGCCTCAGCAATAAGAGCTGAGAAAGATATTCTAAGGAATTAGAGTAGGAAATGAGGAAATCAAACTATCACTCTTTGCAGATGGCATGATGGTATACTTAGAGAACCCCAAAGACTCTGCTAAAAAGCTATTAGAAATAATTCAGAATTTTAGCAAAGTCGCAGGATACAAAATAAATCCACATAAATCCTCAGCATTCATATACATTACCAACACAATCCAACAGCAAGAGATACAAAGAGAAATTCCATTCAAAGTAACGGTTGATTGTATAAAATATTTGGGAATATATCTACCAAAGGAGAGTCAGGAATTATATGAGCAAAATTACAAAACACTTGCCACAAAAATAAAGTCAGATTTAAATAATTGGAAAGACATTCAGTGCTCTTGGATAGGCAGAGCAAATATAATTAAGATGACAATACTCCCTAAACTAATCTATTTATTTAGTGCCATACCAATCAGACTTCCAAGAAACTATTTTAATAATCTAGGAAAAATAACAACAGAATTCATATGGAACAACAAAAGGTCAAGAATTTCAAGGGAAGTAATGAAAAAAAAAATTAAGTGAAGGTGGTCTATCGGTACCTGATCTAGAACTGTATTATAAAGCAACAGTAACCAAAACCATTTGGTATTGGATAAGAAATAGACTAGTTGATCAGTGGCATAGGTTAGGTTCACAGGGCAACATAATAAATAAAAATAGCAATCTAGTGTTTGACAAACCCAAAGATCCAAATTTTGGGATAAGAATTCATTATTTGACAAAAACTGCTGGGAAAACTGGAAATTAGTATGGCAGAAACTAGGCAAGGACCGACATTTAACACCACATACTAAGATTAAATCAAAATGGGTCCAAGATTTAGGCATAAAGAACGAAATAATAAATAAATTGGAGCAACAGGGGATGGTTTACCTCTCAGACTTGTGGAGGAGGAAGGAGTTTGTGTCCAAGGCAGAACTAGAGAGCATTATTGATCACAAAACAGAAAATTTTGATTACATCAAATGAAAAAGTTTCTGTACAAACAAAACTAATGCAAACAAGATTAGAAGGGAAGTAACAAATTGGGAAAACATTTTTACAGTTAAAGGTTATGATAAAGGCCTCATCTCCAAAATATACAGAGAATTGATTTTAATTTATGAGAAATCAAGCCATTCTCCAATTGACAAATGTTCAAAGGGTATGAACAGACAATTTTCAGATGATGAAATTAAAACTATTTCCACTCATATGAAAGAGTGTTCCAAATCACTATTGATCAGAGAAATGCAAATTAAGACAACTCTGAGATATCATTACACACCTGTCAGATTGGCTAAGATGACAGGAACAAATAATGATGAATGTTGGAGGGGCTGTGGGAAAACTGGGACACTGATGCATTGTTGGTGGAGTTGTGAATGAATGCAACCATTCTGGAGAGCAATCTGGAATTATGCCCCAAAAGTTATCAAACTGTGCATACCCTTTGACCCAGCCATACTACTACTGGGCTTTTATCCCAAAGAAATCCTAAAGAAGGGAAAGGGACCTGTATGTGCCAAAATGTTTGTGGCAGCCCTTTTCATAGTGGCTAGAAGCTGGAAGATGAATGATGTCCATCGGAGAATGGTTGGGTAAATTATGGTATATGAATGTTATGGAATATTATTGTTCTGTAAGAAACGACCAACAGGAGAAATACAGAGAGGCTTGGAGAGACTTACATCAACTGATGCTGAGTGAAAGGAGCAGAACCAGAAGATCATTATACACTTCAACAATGATACTGTACGAGGATGTCTGCTGATGGAAGTGGATATCTTCAACATAGAGAAGAGCTAATCCATTCCAATTGATTAATGATGGACAGAATCAGCTACATCCAGAAAAGGAACACTGGGAAATGAGTGTAAACTGTTATTTTTACCTTCTGAATCCAATTCTACATGTGCAACAAGAAATTTGGTTCTACACACATATATTGTATCTAGAATATATTGTAATATATGTAACATGTATAAGACTGCCTGCCATCTGGGGGAGGGGGTTAGGGGAGGAAGGGAAAAAATCTGAACAGAAGTAAGTGCAAGGGATAATGTTATAAAAAATTACCCATGCATATGTACTGTCAAAAAAAAGTTATACTTATAAAATAAAATAAAAATTAAATTAAAAAAAAATAAAAAATAAATGATTCTTCCCATGCTTCCCTGAATTCTTCATGATGATTGTTTCTCAAAATATAATAAATAAGATGCCATCTCATTCTTCTATCACAGCTCAACATTCTGTCTATTTTGCTGCCTTATAATATATGCCAAGTAGTGGAATCTCAGTGTTAAAAGATATTGACTTCTAAATTACTCTCTTCATATAAAGAAATATGTCAGAGTAATAGATGAGGATTTCATTAGCCTATAAGTAGGAAGAGCTGTGTTCAAGGCCTACACATGAGCATACTGGCTGTTTGTCTCCCAATAATTCACTTAAACTTTTTTTTGTGTTCTAACAAAAAAATTCTAAAATTCTGTGTTACAGATAATGGTTTACCTTGTAATAATAAGTTTTTTACACTGCTCAAATAATAAGGTAAATTCATACTTTCATTATTGAACGCTTGTTTTTTGAGCTCTTTTCCCTAAAACTCCAATATAAATTATTATTTTTTTTCATCTTTCCCCTTTTATTATATGCAATATAAAACTATGGAGTGCTTTTGATTTTGATCTATTTTTATTATTAGTGGTTGGATCATTATTTTATATAGTTGTTAATGGTTTGTGATTTCTTGAGACAGCTATTTGTTTGCATACTTTGATCACTTTGTCCACTTTCTTCAATACTACATAGTTAATGGATTTGGTTATGAAGTTACCATTGTCAAAAGAAGACATATATATTACACACACACACACACACACACACACACACATATATATATATATATATATATATATATATATATATATATATATATATATATGTACACACACATACTTGCACTTATCTCTCTGTTTTTTTCAGAAGTACAGTTCAAAACTTGAAAAGGAGATGAAATGACATCTATTCTAACAAGTCAATTTATAAGTCAAGAAAGAAAAGAGTGATTAAATGGCCTGACAAGGCCATTAAATATAGTTTTTTAATGAGATGACCTTGGTTTCTTGAATCCTAGAATTGGCTTGCCCTCAACAACACTGGTTCTGCACCTTGGCATGAGCTTCTTCTATTTCACATAACACATTGATTCAAATGTTCAATTTTGGCAATAGCCAGAACATCAACTCTTTTCATCCCTTACTGCCAAGCAGTGCTCATTGTCTACAAGAGATGATCTTCTAAAGCAAGCTATACATACTCCATCTATAAACACACACACACACACACACACACACACACACACACACACACACACACACACACAATCTGAAAAAAAAAAGCCTGAAGATGGATCTTGAAGTGAAACATTTGAAAACTTTGCTGTCTGACTTCTTCAATAGAAGCCTATGTCCAGAGTGTCCTAACAATAATTTTGAGTAATAGAGCTTCAGCATGATACACTATAAAAAGACACACTGAAGGAATAGCCTTCAATTAATGACAGCCATGAAATTGTGAAATGAATAATGGGAACCCTCAATGACATTTCATTTCATCTTTCAGTTTTTTCAATTAAAACTGAATTTCAATGGAATTTGATAATCTAGATGATAATTTTGGGCCAAGTAAAAATAGAATAATTTTTAAAGCAAAAGTGGCAAAATACAATCATCTTGGCAGCAGTGAGCCTAGATTTTGCCAAATTTCAACTGAAAATAAGAATGGTTATTAAATACTTTGTGTCTAATATATACCATGAATCAAATGGATTTTTAAAATAGTTATTGATATTGAACACCGCATTTTGTAAGATAATGTTAATGGATAGATATACAAAGTGAAAAGTAGAAGGAAAAGAGATGCTTATTCTAGCATGTTTGATATTTAAGGCATCCAAATCCTATGAATGTTAATGATATAGCTACACAAACATATATGCATAAATATGTATATACATGCATAAAGCACTTAATTTATCTGATAATAATTGGCATAGATTCTCCGGTTGGGAAGTTGTTGTTTCATACAAATTTCATAGAATATATAGTTCTCTGCAAATTTGCTTATTTGATTTCCCAATCTAGGGAAAATTAGAAGTAGTAAACCAGAAAGAAAGTAATTATAATGACAGCTTGGCAATAATGAAGAAGCAGAATAGCTAAAAGGAAGATATAGATTTGGACACAATAAAAAACAATAAAAATAGTAGCAATCATGAATAATGATGAAAAGCTTAAATTATTTTCAGTATCCTCTATTTAAAATACAAGGAGTGTGCAATGAATTTAAAATGAAAAGATAGAGTTCTGGTCATAGAATCAGAAAGAGTTGATTCCAGTCTCTATCTAGTCATACCTAGATAACTGACTTTAATAAGTCACTCAAAATCTTAGTGTACCAGACAATTCTAACAGACTATAAATTTCAGGGAAGCTGCTCATCTGAAATGGTAGAGGAAATTATGGTGTCAACAATTCATTCCATATCAAAAACAAATATCACTAACAATATTTGAAGGCACAAATTTCATTCATCTGGAAAACAAACAAACAAACAAAAAGTAGAACGGTTTATATGGTATGTAAATACACATACATATGTATAGAGGACCAGAACTTGGAAAAGGTATACCTGAACCTAGGTCAGCATGGTGTTTATAGTTAAGTACCTATTCAATGTGAGATAATGGTTCTCTATGGTGATGTAATGATTGCTTGCTCATTGCGGTATAGTGATATAATTGTACTGAAGTATTTCAGGGCTGGAACAACTGGGAACCCTCTCTCAGACACAGCTTTCGGCCACAGACACAAGAGAAGATGCCAGATTCTAGATTCCGTCTTTGACCAGCCATGTGGCCCTCTTGCCTCCTTCACTACTCCATTAAGACCAAAACTCAGTTGATCCTAAGGTCCTCCAGAGAGCTAAGCCCAGACTTTACACATATGTAATAAAAGGTAAAAATAATTAATATCAATTTACATATATAATGCATACATATTGAACATTGCCTGGACAAATGTTAAAAATTATTTGGTCTTAAATTTTCATTAGAAATATAAGAAAATTAGGTTCAAGAGAAGGGAAGTAACTTTATGGAAGGTGATATTGTTATTTAAACACACATATTCATGCATATATCCTGCAAATTCACATTTCATTGGCTGCTGAAACTGAAAAAATAAATCTATCACAAGGTCATCTATTTTTATCCCAAATCTATAGTAGTTTTGTAAATAGTAATGCTTTTAGACTTTTGATTCAGAAGACAAAAGAAATGGAATGATTAAAGTTCCCAAACACCTCCTCTTGTACTTGTCATAAGGACTAAGTTCCTACAAACTCTTGCTTAATTTTTACCTTTTTTCTTTTTAATTTTTTGATTGTTCTTGAAAAATGCACACTATAAGCTCAATTAAGCTGTCAATGGGTACAGCCATTATGGTTGAGCTCTACTCTACATCTCCAAACAAACCTTGAAAATGCACTGATTGACAAATCTAAGAAAAAAATCAGTTGATTTTGGTTTTGTTTGTTTGTTTTTTACCATCTTAGATCTAGATAAAGAGCCAGAGGGAGAAGTCTGTGAACACTAAAAAAGGGGTCTGTCCAATAAGGACTAGAAGGAGAATTCTAGAGCAGAAAATGAAAGAGGTGAATGGATGTGCATGAAGGTAACTAATAGTCCTAAACCCATACAATGAGGGCTGTCTTTCTACATTATATAAGGATCTCTGTTAATTATCAGGTATTACTCATTCTCTAGTTCTAGATTAGATTCAGGGCAAATGATGAAGAGCTGGACCTAAACCTGGAGATCCATGGTGAGGACTGTTTTAGGGTCTTAGATTATTTATGAAACATGGAACAAGTTCACAAGTATGCAGCAAATATGGGATTCAGATTTCTGGAGTGGAATGGTTTCTCTCTTCTAGTCACTGGGGCTATCTATACCTGAACAGTCACATCAAAGAGAAGCCTGTTATTCTAATGGTCTAAAACAAGAGCTTTCTAGATGACTTTGAGGGCCTGGTTGTAGCAGCTGGCTAATAGAAGCCCTAGGCATGTTGCACAGACCATCACCAAATCAAGAATTTGCTTATAAAACAGTTGGGGTGGGGAAAGAGGAATGAGAACTATGAAAGGTGTCAGGTCGCTCAGAGGAAAAAAACAACTATACTGGAAAACAGATTGAAGATAAATGATTTAAGTATGTTTGGATCTAAACACATGGTGTAAATTAAATAAATAAATGAATGAATAAACAAAAACAAACAAATAAATAAATATTACAAAATTCAAGTATCATAGTTTTGGAAATCTTAAAAAGAAAAACTGTCCAGATTTTTAAGAACCATAGAGCTGTTGTTGTGGCTATTTGTTCTTCATTCTCAAAGAGGACCATGACATTATGAAAGCAATTCCCATGCAAGTATATTGCATTTAAGTTAGAGAGAGCTATGCAAAGTCACCAGCCTCAATTTTTCCTCTAGAAACATCTGAGTCCAGTGACAAGCTATAGGTCAGAATGACTAGAGATGGTCATTCTTTCTTGGTCTTTTTAACTTAAAGTCTGTATTTAGTAGGTTTCAATTTGACTGAGGCAATGTGCAATCAGTGGTGAAGGCTAGGCAAGAAAGGAAGCAGAATGGCTTCTTTTATCTAGTGGAAAAATGCACAAACATTTATGTGGGTATCCTTATGTACATATATACACACATATATACACATGTGCATATATGAATGTATATGCAGATATATAGGTATAGCCATATATCTAGATAGATAGATAGAAAGATAGATCGACAGACAGTTCTTTGCCTTACTGTCTATCTGTCTCTCTCTCACTCTCTTTCTCTCTCTTTCTATTATGTATTTATTTGGGAGGAGAGACCTTTAGGTTTTCTGGCCAAAACATAAACAACTGTTATTTAAATTTACTCTAAGCCAAACAGAACCCAGACACTGACCAAGTGGATCTTGGCCACAACTTATTGGAAAAGTAAAATGAAAATAATATGCAAAAAAAAATCCTAAATAAATCTTTCAGGGTTATCATGATAAAAATCCATAACCTCTAGTCAAAGAAAAAAATACTACCATAATTTAATAAGAAATAATTTAATGACTCTATGATTAATTAAGCCCATTTCCTCCTCTCTAAACTGTTTATTTGAAATTAAATTTTGTACTTATCCTGAGAGAGAGGGATAAGAGTAGTCTGCTGATATTACTTACCTGTCCAGCAGTATCCAAAATGTCCAGATATGCAGGCTCATCATCAATTCGAACCTGGGTCTTATAAGCATCTTCTGAAAGACACAATGTGACATCAACATATAAAAATAATCAGCAAAAAGATATTTCTGTCTCCCACTTTCAGAGCATTCTCATATTATGTTGTACTTCTAAAGGAAATAATTCTTGAAGTAACTGTCCATATCATCTAATGTTAATCATACTCATGCTCCAAAATCCCAATTGATCCTGTTGAATAAATCATTGTGATATTTACAACTGAACAGCTGGTCATTAGGACAAGTTTATTCATTCACAATTTTTCAAAATGCAAATGGGAAATGGACAATTAATATTTGTGCAGTTTTCTCTTTTGTTTATATTTCATATAGTTGCTTCATTTGGCTTAAATGGGGCATAAGAAATGGACAATATTTAGACTGGACATAGAATTAGGAGTGAATCACATGATTTTTAATTAAACAACAACACACAGCAGATACTGTGCTCTGGTTGATTAATGAAACATCTGACTTGTGAAGTGAGGCATGAGGGGAAGTCAAGTGTTCCCAGACCCTGTGAGACAGAGGCCCTTAATCAGCACAATCACAGAGCCAGAGTTAACTTCTTCATGTTGGAACAGGTACAGAAAGAAGCACTGGGATTAGTACTAAAAATAAGTCATTCTCATTATTTTGTGGAAGGAGGATGAATGCTGCCTTCATCTTAAATGTTTGTTTACTCTCCTAAAGTAAAACCTGATTAGCTTGAAGTATATAAGACAGAGACAGTATTGAGCAGAGAATTTAAATGATTTGAGATATCAAATTTCTATCATTTATTCTTTTATGCATTCCTCCAATTAAATTAATTTTCAAAAAAAAAACTGGTCTAAAATTTTCTTACAACATAGAAATTCTCCATATTGCTTCTTTTAAATTGAGTTTCAAAAGTAGAAATATTAAATAAAGCATAATAGCATAAAATAGCCTAGAGAAAGGTAAAGCCTCTAAAAAGTAATTATACTCAAAAATTTTCCTCAAATTTTCTCAAATGATTTATTACTATTGCTATTATTTTAGTGTGGAGTTTTAAAAACTCACCACAGTGCAACTTTGAAGTTCACAGCTAAAATATAGTCTCTCCCCTTTCAATTTATCCTGAACCAAAAATAGTGATCACATTTAAGTATGACTATTCATGCTGCTCAGAAATATTTTCTACTGACAACAGAATAAAATTTGAATCTGATTTTAGTTTGCCATTTCTCATATATCTTCTTTTCATAATGCATTAATATAGCCATTATGTACTATTTCCCATTTCCAGATTCCATCTTTCTCTGTCTATAAGTAAAGCTTCTAAAACTTGGGTCCATGGCAACCATGAATAGATTTCAAGGGAACTGTAAACTTGGATGGGAAAAAATCACATTTGTTTCACTAACCTTTAACTAGTATTTAGCATTTTAGTCAGTTATGACTTTCATATTATTAAATTTCCAGATGTATGGAACATAGAGGAAACGTAGAAACCCTGGCTTATAGGATTAACATTAAAAATTAAAAGAATTACATTAACAGACATTAGCATTGAACTCTAACTCCTGTAAAATACAGTATTGTATCCTAGTGTCATAGAAAGTGTGCTGGATGGCAAAAGATATTTTTTTTACATATCAGGGAATTAAAACTCAGAGAATCTAAAATATTTTGATCATATGATCAATTACAAATTTTAAATGGCAGAATTTAAACCAAGACTTTCTAATATTCTTTCATTTCAATGTTCTCCTTCTTATCCCTTAAGATCCCAAATATTTTCCCTAATGGGCTGAGTTGTTCTAATGTCAGACATTTGAATAACAAGCTATTTCATGAAGAATCCACATAAAGCAAGTGCTCACATTGTAATCAAAAGAAGCAATAAAGAAGATCTCTGAAAAATTTTGGAATTGATTGCATGACCTGAGAAACGCTGACACAGGACTTCCCAGAACACTGTGCCCTCATCAGAGAAGGTGTTGTGTTTTATGAGTAAAGCATAATTGAAATAGCTCAAAAAATAATGTGAGATGAGCAGATTTAGAAAATCCATCCCAAATGGTCACATGGACTATTTGTACTTGACTTTTGGTAGTGTACTCTGAGCTACCATTTGTTTGATCAGCCACAGTTGGACATGCTGTAACTCTTACACAGTGATTTTATTTTGGTTCTCTTCAAGAAAGAAAGACAAAAACCAACCAAGTAATACAGGAATTGAAATATTGATATGAAACTCTTCACAATTATATTCTTGTTGAAAAAGGAGCTATTGTTATGTTTATGTATTCTATAAGAAAGGTGACACATACTGGCTATGTGTTCCTATGAAAATCACTTAACATTTTTTCTGCCCCAAAGGAATTCTTTAATTCAATATGATGAAGTGTAGGTATATTTGTATAAATACATATACACAGGCATAATATGTATTGCATACATTATGTATATGTCATACATATATTTAAAAACATGTGTATGATGATATTTACAAAAATGTACATTTCTAGCATGTACATTTATTAAAATGTACATTTCTAGCTATATACAAAATCAACACAGTTTTAAAAATTGGTATCTTTAAGATCCTATGCTCTTTTAACTATAATCTGTTATTTTCCAAATATATTTTCCTTAGATTTCAATAGTACAAATATGCTCATTTACTCTAATATGTAGTATACTTACTGATGGCATTTCTGTGATATGGAGAAACTGTATGATGAGAGATTAAATTTTTTGAACTAGAATGGATTTATTATAAAGAGATACAGAAGGCTTCAGTGAGAAGATACAGAATGAGAAAGAGAGGGAGACAGAGACACAGACAGAGAATATCCATGGAAGACACCAAGGACAAAGTATATGGGGTACTGATAAGTGGTGACTTTTCATTTGGGAAAAGAAGCATCAGGCACTGAAGTAAGCCTCTTCTCTAAGCATCTTACTGTCTGAAATGGCAGACCTTTTACTAAGCGTTGTTTTTAAAATTTCTCAATTTAATTAGGGTATCCATCAATTGGAGAATGACTGAATAAATTGTGGTATGTGAATGTTATGTAATAGTATTTTTCTGTGAAAAAAAAAGATCAATAGGATGATTTCAGAGAGGCCTGGAGAGACTTACATAAACTGATCCTAAGGGAAATAAGCAGAACCAGGAGATCATTACACACAACAAGAAGATTGTACAATGATCAATTTAATGGACATGGCTCTCTTTAACAATGAGATGATTCAATATAGTTCCAATTGTTCAGTGATGAAGAGAGCCATCTACACACAGAAAGAGAATTATGGGGACTGAGTATGGTTCACAACATAGAATTTTCATTCTTTTTGTTGTTGTTTGCTTGGATTTTATTTTGCTTCTCTTTTTTTTCTTGTGTGACACAACAATTGTATAAATATGTATGCATATATTGAATTTAACATATATTTCTACCATATATAACATATGTTGGACTACTTGCTATCTAGGAGAGGGCTTGGGGGAGAGGGAGAAAATTGGAACACAGGGTTTTTCAAGGGCTAATGTTGAAGAATTATCCACACATATGTTTTGAAAAATAAAATAGCTTTAATAAAAAATAAATTTAAAAAAAGAAAAAAATAATAATTAGTGTATCAATTCTAGATAAATTTAAGCATTTCAAAATTATTTTGGTAAGTATGCTTCATTATATGTAAATAAGGAATTGAAAAAAAAAGAAAAAAAAAACCCAACAGTGGTGATGATATGTAGGAAAAAAAGAATCCTTGATAAATCTAATTACTGATGAGAGTAATATGAAAAATAATCTTGATTATTCAATGTAATAATAATTCCAAAGCATGTTAGGATATAGGTCTTTTGCCCTTAAGTAAATGCAATTTAATTGATACTTTGTCTGGTAGGAAGATACTTTGATGGATCATTTGTATTTATTTTTTGTATTCTCATTCTGTAGTCAGTCATAAGTAAAACTTTCAATTAGAGAGAAGTCAAAGACTAAAACAAGAAAATTGGTTTTGAATGGTATAAGGATAAAAATAACAAAAGTATCTGAAGCCAGAAATGCCCATATTTCAAGGGTGATAACCCAAGGGAGGAGTCAATATAACTATCCTTCATCTTCACCTTAACTCCCTAAGGGTCATAAACAAGGACAATAATAGTGATACCTTATTAAAAATTGAAGCATTCTTTTCTCTATAATAAATTCTTCTAAACTGTTTTAGCTTAAGTCATTATGTTTATTTTTATAGTTTTCTTTTCTTGCATATCATGGTCATATGATTATTACCTGTCATTTTTGCTCCTGTTAATTAGAAGAATTAGCCTCTTTTCTTTCTGTAAGCTTTTAGTTTATCACTCCTAATTTTTCTATTAAAACAACAACAACAACAACAAGGTAACCAGGACAACTAAGTGGCAAAGTGGATAGAGCATCAACTCTGAAGTCAGGAGGACTTGAGCTCAACTCTGGTCTCAGAAATTTAACACTTCCTAGTTGTGTGACACTGGGCAAGTTATTTAACCTCGATTGCCTTCAGAAAAAAAGAAAAGAAAGAAAGAGAGAAAGAAAGAAAGAGAGAGAGAAAGAAAGAAAGAAAGAAAGAAAGAAAGAAAGAAAGAAAGAAAGAAAGAAAGAAAGAAAGAAAGAAAGAAAGAAAGAAAGAAAGAAAGAAAAGAAAGAAATAGAGAAAGAAAGAGAGAGAGAAAGAGGGAGAGAAAGAGAGAGAGAAAGAGGGAGAGAAAGAAAGAAAGAAAGAAAAAGAAGGAAACAAGGAAACTGAGACTCTTAAAAAACAAGGTGTGAAGAAAGAACAAGTATATTTTGAATGTAGTCTTAAATATATGCTTTAGGGCTTGTATTTTATGACACACATCCCTAAAAGTAGAGAAGTCTTTCTTCTTATATCTAATTTCTTGGACTTTTTATTGAGATCTGAGGTTGTGTCTATCTAACAGTATTGTATTTCTGTATGTAAAAATCAATTTCCAACTATTCTAAATTTATACTTAAGATAATGCACCTTTTATATATGGCTATATTGTTTCCTGAAATGGACAGGGTAAGCATTTTTTATGAAGAAACCACACCCAAACAAAACCCACAAATCACATTTATTTCTTCCTTGAAAAGAACAATAGAAAATAAAAATATTCAAAACTGTTTCTCTCAAATTGATCAAATAAGCTTGATAATATTTAGTCCTTATACAAATATGTTAAGAAGAAATACAGACAATTTGGAGTATTTGAAATGAAAATACCCTTGGATAAATACACTGGGGGACACATTTGAGGACCAAAGATTTTCAGAGGAAAAGATGGAAGCAGAATATTGTTACATATTAGTTTAATACATAGATCCAAATACTGATGTGTGTGCATTACATATATGTATGTGTATATGTATATTTAATTATTTTGGAATTATAGCTGATAAATTATATCAAATAATTACTTGGAAAGTATGTGAAGACTTAATAAAGAAGGTTACACTTACATATGAAATACAGATAGAATTTTGTGTTTAACACCTTAAATAAGTCACAAATATAGATAGAATCAGATTTTATGCATTAGAAGTAAAAGGATAAGGAGATAACCAGATGGAAAAAGAATCAATGGAGGAAGTTGGTGACAGGAAGATTTGGGACAAGTGGTAAAATTTGCTGTTTATTTAAGACAGAATACAGAAACTAATAGGAGATGGTTAAAGCTGATACGTAGGATCTATAGCTGTTTTTCTAGGAACACAACTGATTGAAAGAAAGGAACTGATTTGCTGGGCCCTAATTTGTTGAAGAAAATCAGAATTTTCTAGCTAATACTAGAAATAAGGGAAACATTTTAGGAAGTTGTCTATGTTGCCTTTATAAATATCCCTCCCTCTGGTTTGAATATAAGAAAGGGGGATAACAGTCTTTGCATATACTTTGAAATGAGAAGAAATATAATTTAATTTAGATCTCATTGGATAAAACAACTTTCCTTGCTACTTTGGGGAAAGGTTATATAGCCCACTTGTTATATAGTTTTTATTTACATTTTTTATTAGAGCTTTTTTATTTACAAAGCATAAGCATGGACATTTTTTTCCAACATTGACCTTTGCATAACCTTTTCTTCCAAAATTTCCCCTCCTTACTCCCACCCCATCGCCTAGCTGGCAGATAGTCCAATATATGTTAAATATCTTGAAATGCATGTCATATCCAATTTATCTATACATATTTATACACTTATCTTGTTGCACAAGAAAAATCAGATCAAGAAGGAAGAAAAAGAAAAAAAAAACTAAGAAAGAAACAAAATGCAAGCAAATAACAACAGAGAGAGTGAGCATGCTATGTTGTGTTCCACATTGTGTTCCCAAGTTTCTCTCTTTGGGTGTAGATCGCTATCTTCATCAATACACAAGTGGAAATGGTTTGAATCATCTCAATGTTGAAGAGAGCCAAATCCATCAGAATTGATTGTCATAAAGTCTTCTTATTACCATGTATAATGATTTCCTGATTCTGCTCATTTCACTTAGCATCAGCTCATGTAGGTCTCTCCAAACCTCTCTGAAATCATCCTGCTGGTCCTTTCTTTCAGAAAAATAATATTCCATAACATTCATATACACAACTTATTCAGCTATTCTCCAATTGATGGTCATCCATTCAATTTCCAGTTTCTAGTCACTATAAAAAGGGCTGCCACAAACATTTTTGCATATATGGTGCCTTTCCCTTCTTTATGATCTCTTTGGAATATAATCCCATTAGAAGCACTGTTAGATCAAAGGGAATACACAGTTTGATATCTTTTTGAGCATGATTCCAAACTGCTCTCCAGAATGGTTGGATGCATTCACAGTTCTACCAACAATGTATCAGTGTCCCAGTTTTCCCACATCCCCTCCATGTAGAGAGTCTAGTGTATTTGAAACAAATAATCTTACAACAAGGTGTTAACTCAGTGGAATTCTTAACTCCATGGAATTGAGATAAAGATTCTCTAGTTTATATGTACTTAATACTTAGTATAGTTCTACAAGTTGACATCTATTCTATAAAATTGACACCTATGATGGTGTACTTAGAATATATAAGAACTAAGAGATCTGGGAGGGAAGAGAGACTCAGAGATAGACAGAGAAGACAGAGGACTGGAGGCTGGAGCTCACACTCAAAGACCCTCCTGGTGGCTGTCCTGTTCCTTCACTTGTCCACTAAAAGCAAGGCCCATCTGAAGGTCCCCCAGAAAGCTAGCCCTACCCTAGGCAAAGGAGACAGACAGTCCAGGAGATGATAAAGACTTTGGACTTTATCTCTGACTATTCTCCAGGTGATTATTCTGCTGAAACCAAGGGTGGTCCAAAGGCCCTCCAGAAACCCAGTCAGAACATAACAGCTCCTTCATTCTTCATTATTTTTTTCTTGTTATCTTAGCCAATCTGACAGGTATATAGTGGTATCTCAGAGTTTTCTTGATTTGCAGTTCTCTGATCAATAGTGATTTGGAGCACATTTTCATGTGGCTACAAATAGCTTCAATTTCTTCTGCTGAAAATTGTCTGTTCATGTTCTTTGACTATTTATCAATTGGAGAATGGCTTAAACTATTATATAAAATTGAATCAATTCCCTGTATGTTTTAGAAATGAAGCCTTTATCAGATCCTTTAAATGTAAAGATGTTTTCCCATTTTATTGCTTCACTTTTAATCTTGTCTGCATTAGTTTTGATTGTTAACTTAATATAATCAAAGTTATCTATTTTATGATCAATAATGATCTCAAGTTCTTCTTTGGCTTCAAATTTCTTCCTCCTCTACAAATATGAGAGGTAAACTATCCTAAGTTCTTCTAATTTGTTTAGAATATCATTCTTTATGTCTAGATTATGAACCCATTTGAAACTTATCTTGGTATATTGTGTTAGTTGTGGATCTATGCCTACTTTTTGCCACATTAATTTCCAATTTTCCCAGCAATTTTTGTCAAATACTGAATTTTTATACCAAAAGCTAGGGCCTTCAGGTTTGTCAAATGCTAGATTGTTATAGTCATTAGTTATTTTATTCTGTGAAGCTAACTTATTTCACTGATCAATGTCTCTATTTCATAGCCAGTATCAAATGATTTTGATGACCACTGCTTTACAATGTAGTTTTTAGATCTGTTACAGTTAAGCAACCTTCATTTGCTTTTTTCTTCATTAAATCCTTTGAAATTCTTGACCTTTTGTTTTTACAGATAATTTCTTGTTATTTTTTCCTAGGTCAGTAGTTTCTTGGGAGTTTTATTGGTATAACACTAAATAAATAGATTAGGTAGTATTGCCATCTTAATTATATTAGCTCAAACCTATCCTGAGCACTTGATATTTTTCCAATTGCTTATATCTGACTTTATTTGTGTGGAAAGTGTTTTATAGTTTTGTTTATATAGTTCCTGACTTTCCCTTGGCAGACAAATTCCTAATATTTTATATTATAACAGTTATTTTAAATGGCATTTCTCTTTATATCTCTTGCTATTGGATTTTGTTAGTGATGCATAAAAATGCTGATAATTTTTGTGGATTCATTTTGTATCCTGCAACTTTGATAACATTGTGCATTGTTTCTAATAGCTTTTTATTTGATTCTCTGTGGTTCTATAAGTATACTATCATATCATCTGCAAAGAGTGATAATTTGGTTTCCTCATTATCTACTCTAATTTCTTCAATCTCTTTTTCTTTCCTTATTGCAAAGACTAGTATTTCTAATACAATATTGAATAGCAATGGTGATAGTGGGCAACCTTGTTTCATCCCTGATCTAATTTGGAATGGATCTTGTCTATCCCTATTACATATGGTACTTGCTGAGGGTTTTAAATAGATGCTACTGACTATTTTAATGAAAAAGTCCATTTAATTTTATACTCTGCTGTGTTTTAATAGGAATGGCTGTTGGGTTTTATCAAATGCTTTTTCTATATCTATTGAGATAATCATATGGTTTTTGTTATTTTGTTTATTGATATAGTTAATTATGATAATAGTTTTCTTAATATTGAACCAGCCCTGCATTGCTGTTATAAATCCTACTTGGTTGTGGTGTATCATCCTGGGGATGATTTTCTGTAATCTTTTTGCTAATATTTTCATTAAGATTTTTACAGCAATATTCAATAAAGAGACTGGTCTATAAATATCAATACCATGTCTGTGTCATAAAAGGAATTTGGTAGGAGTCCTTCATTCCCTATTTTTTCAAATAGTTTATATAGGGAGGCAGAGCCAAGATGGCGGAGAAGAAACACACATCTCTGTGAACGTCCTCACTCCCTCACAACCAATTAGATAAATTAAGTCTCAGAATTAGCTCAGGACTGACAGATACCACAAGGACTGGAAGCACGACTTACCAGCTGAAGAGAATCTGGAGTTTCAACAGGAAAGGTCAGTTCTCAGGGGAGGAATAAGAGAGACCAGCACAGACGGTGGGGTAGGGGCACACTGCGCCCATTGCGCTGGGAAGGCCTCTGGGATCAGAGAAGCCACTGAGGTAAAGGAATCTGGCACAGGCTGTTAGCTCTTCTCTGCTAATTATTTAGCAGTTCAGAAGAGAAAGCCAAAATATTTTAAAACTCAGATTAGATTTTCCCCGGGATCCTGGGAGTGACTCAGCAGATCTCAGCACCAGGGGGTGTGGCCTCAGCTACCTCCTGAGAATAGTTAAGAGATTGACAAGTGGGTGGATACAGCCCAAGGCAACACACACTGCCTAGCTTAGCTGGAGGGAGTGGAACTCAGCTACAGGAAGTCCCAGAGAAGCGGAACCTTTGAACTAGGAACCGCGGTTTCTGGCAGACACTTCCAGTTTGAGCACAGGGGCTTTTCGTGTCACCTGCTGCAGACATCCACTCCCCACCCGGACACATAGGCTGGGCTTCTTGCTGTCTTTACTATTCTACGCCCTCGAAGCACAGTAGTGCTAATCACCTCTGAGGCACTTCCAGGGAGGGGGTGGGGAACTCTCTCCCAGAGCTCTATCTTAGCTCAGGCACAGGAGCCCCTGCATCCATCCGGTCTGGGAGGAAGCTGGTAAAGAAGTAAATAATTTCCTACCCCAGGGACAGACCCCAAAAGTTTTTTTTAAATATGAGCAAAAAAGCTAGAAAAACCATAGATTCCTTCTATACAGAGAAAGAGCGGGTATCCAACCCCGAGGAAGTTAACAGCAGAGAGTCAGCAGATAACAACCCAAAGGGGAACGATCCCTGCCCCCCATCACATAACTCTCTCCTAGAAGAAACTCTTAAGAAATTGAGGGAGATTGAAGAAAAATGGGGAAAGGAAAGGAAAGCTATGATAGAGAATAACAACGTCCTGAAATTGGAGTTGGAAAAAATAAAGAATTCACAGGAGATGCAGGGAAACAAAATTTATGAATTAGAAAAGGTTAAAAAAACACAGGAAAGTAGGATTTCTGAATTGGAAAAGATAAAAAAAGTCTCAAGAAAATAGAATTTCTGAATTGGAAAAAGAAAATAATTCTCAAAAAAAAAAAATTAGGGAAATGGAAAAAAATTCAATAGAGCAAAATAATTCATTTAAAAACGAAATTGGGCATTTACAAAAAGAACTAAAAACTGTGAAAGAAGAAAATAACTCCTTAAAAGTCAGGATGGAACAAATAGAAGTGAATGATTCACAGAGAACCCAAGAATCAGTCAAACAAAACAAAAAAAATGAGAAGCTGGAGAACAACGTCAAATACTTACTGGGAAAATCTATAGACCTGGAAAATAGATCTAGGAGAGATAATCTGCGGATTATTGGACTTCCAGAAAACTATGACCAAAAAAAGAGCCTAGATTCTATTTTACAGGAAATTATCAAAGAGAACTGTCCAGAGATAATAGAAACAGAAGGAAAAGTAGATGTGGAAAGAATTCATCGAACTCCTTCTGAAATAGACCCTAAAAAAAGAACACCACGGAATATAGTGGCTAAGCTGCAGAATTACCACACAAAGGAGAAAATCCTGCAAGCAGCTAGAAAAAAACAATTTAAATACCAAGGTGCCACAATAAGGGTCACCCAAGATCTGGCTGCCTCCACATTAAAAGATAGAAGGGCCTGGAACCTGATATTCCGTAAGGCAAAAGATCAAGGACTGCAACCAAGAATGAACTACCCAGCTAAGTTTAGCATCTTTTTCCATGGAAGAAGATGGTCATTCAATGAAACAGAGGAATTCTATATGTTTCTAAGAAAAAAACCAGACTTAAACAAAAAATTTGATCTACATCCACAAGACTGAAGAGAAACAGAAAAAGGTACACAGAACCCTTGAGAACTGTAACTCTGTTGTGGTTATATAAAAAGTACTCAAGGATGACTTGATTTTACTGATATGAAAGAAAAAAAGGGGGGTGTAGTAAAGGGAAGGAGGTCAGTTCAGAAAAAGGGGAAGGAGAGATAAAAAGAGGGAAACTACATCCCAGGAAGAGACATAGAAAATACACCATATCTGAGGGAACTTAGTGAGGGGGAGAATCATTGTGTGAATCTTACTCTCATCAGGAGAAGCTCAAAGAGTAAATAATTAACATATTTGTTTTTCAGAGAATTTTCTCTCACCTCATTAAAAGGGGGGAGAGGAAAAGGGAAAAGGAAAAGGAGAATAAGTGAAGGGACTTGGAGGGAGGGGGGAGAGATCCTAAAAAAAAAAAAAAAAAAAAGAGGGAGGGTTGCGCATCACAAGGGGGGTCTGTAAATTAAATATCGGGGAGGGGGATCAGGGGGGTCAAGGGAAAAAAGTATAATCTGGGGATAATATGATGGCAGGAAATACAGAATTAGTAATTTTAACTGTAAATGTAAATGGGATGAACGATCCCATCAAACGGAGACGGATAGAAGATTGGATCAAAAAGCAGAACCCTACAATATGTTGCCTACAGGAAACACACTTAAAGCAGGGAGATACATACAGAGTAAAGGTAAAAGGTTGGAACAGAGCCTATTATGCTTCAGGTAAAGCCAAAAAAGCAGGGGTAGCTATCCTTATCTCAGATCAAGCAAAAGCAGAAGTAGATCTCGTTAAAAAAGATAAGGAAGGAAACTATATCCTGCTGAAAGGTAGCATAAATAATGAAGTCATATCGATACTAAACATATATGCACCAAGTGGTATAGCATCTAACTTTCTAAAGGAAAAGTTAAGAGAACTGCAAGAAGAAATAGACAGTAAAACTATAATAGTGGGAGATCTCAACCTTGCACTCTCAGATTTAGACAAATCAAACCACAAAACAAACAAGAAAGAAATTAAAAAAGTAAATAGAACATTAGAAAAACTAGGTATGATAGACCTTTGGAGAAAACTGAATGGCAATAGGAAGGAATATACTTTCTTCTCAGCAGTTCATGGATCCTATACAAAAATTGACCATATATTAGGACATAAAGATCTCAAAATTAAATGTAGGAAGGCAGAAATAATAAATGCCTTCTTCTCAGATCACAACGCAATAAAAGCTACATTCAGTAAAAAGTTAGGGGTAAATAGACCAAAAAGTAATTGGAAACTGAATAATCTCATCTTAAAGAATGACTGGGTGAAAGAGCAAATTATAGAAACAATTAACAATTTCACCCAAGATAATGATAATGATGAGACATCATATCAAAATCTTTGGGATGCAGCTAAAGCAGTAATAAGGGGAAATTTTATATCTTTAGAGGCTTATTTGAAGAAAATTGAGAAAGAGAAGATTAACGAATTGGGCTTACAACTTAAAAGGCTAGAAAAAGACCAAATTATAAACCCCCAACCAAAAATTAAACTTGAAATACAAAAATTAAAAGGAGAAATCAATAAAATTGAAAATAAAAAAAAAACTATTGAATTAATAAATAAAACCAAGAGTTGGTTTTATGAAAAAGCCAATAAAATAGATAAACCTTTGGTAAATTTGATCAAAAAAAAGAAAGAGGAAAATCAAATTGATAGTCTTACAAATGAAAAGGGGGATCTTTCCACCAATGAAGAGAAAATTAGAGAAATAATAAGGAGTTACTTTGCCCAACTTTATGCCAATAAATTTGATAACTTAAGTGAAATGGATGACTTCCTCCAAAAATATAGGCTCCCTAGATTAACAGAGGAGGAGATAAATTGCTTAAATAGTCCCATTTCAGAAAAAGAAATAGAACAAGCTATTAATCAACTCCCCAGGAAAAAATCCCCAGGGCCAGATGGATTCACATGTGAATTCTACCAAACATTTAAAGAACAATTAGCCCCAATGTTATATAAATTATTTGAAAAAATAGGGGATGAAGGAGTCCTACCAAACTCCTTTTATGACACAGACATGGTACTGATACCTAAACCTGGTAGATCGAAAACTGAGAAAGAAAATTATAGACCAATCTCCTTAATGAATATTGATGCTAAAATCTTAAATAAGATATTAGCAAAAAGACTTCAGAAAATCATCTCCAAGATAATACACTATGGATTTATTCCAGGAATGCAGGGCTGGTTTAATATTAGGAAAACTATTAATATAATTGACCATATTAATCATCAAATTAATAAGAACCATATGATCATCTCAATAGATGCAGAAAAAGCATTTGACAAAATCCAACATCCATTCCTACTAAAAACCCTTGAGAGTATAGGAATAAATGGACTATTCCTTAGAATAATCAGGAGCATATATTTAAGACCTTCAATAAGCATAATATGCAATAGAAATAAACTGCAACCTTTCCCAGTAAGATCAGGAGTGAAACAAGGTTGCCCACTATCACCATTACTATTCAATATAGTACTAGAAACGCTAGCCTCAGCAATAAGAGCCGAGAAAGAGATTCAAGGAATTAGAGTAGGAAATGAGGAAATTAAACTATCACTTTTTACAGATGACATGATGGTATACTTAGAGAACCCCAAAGACTCTGCAAAAAAGCTACTAGAAGTAATTCAAAATTTCAGCAAAGTGGCAGGATACAAAATAAATCCACATAAATCCTCGGCATTTTTATATATCACTAACAAAATGCAACAGCAAGAGATACAAAGAGAAATTCCATTCCAAACAAATGTTGAGAGTATAAAATATTTGGGAATCCATCTACCAAAGAAAAGTCAGGAATTATATGAGAAAAATTACAAAACACTTGCCACAAAAATAAAATCAGAGTTAAATAATTCAAAAGACATTCAGTGCTCTTGCATAGGCCGAGCGAATATAATAAAGATGACAATACTCCCCAAACTAATCTATTTATTTAGTGCTATACCAATCAGACTCCCAAGAAACTATTTCAATGATCTAGAAAAAATAACAACAAAATTCATATGGAAGAATAAAAGATCGAGAATTGCAAGGGAACTAATGAAAAAAAACTCAAGGGAAGGTGGTCTAAGTGTACCTGATCTAAAGCTATATTATATAGCAGCAGTCACCAAAACCATTTGGTATTGGCTACGAAATAGACCGGTAGATCAGTGGAACAGATTAGATACAAAGGACAAAAAAGGGTACATCTATAGCAATCTAATCTTTGACAAACCCAAAGATTCCAACATTAATGATAAAAATTCATTATTCGGAAAAAACTGTTGGGAAAACTGGAAATTAGTATGGCAGAAATTAGATATGGGTCCACACTTAACACCATATACCAAGATAAGATCAAAATGGGTCCATGATTTAGGCATAAAGAGGGAGATAATAAATAGATTAGAGGAACAGAGGATAATCTACCTCTCAGACTTGTGGAGGAGTTAGGAATTTATGACCAGAGGAGAACTAGAGATCATTATTGATCACAAAATAGAAGATTTTGATTACATCAAACTAAAAAGTTTCTGTACAAATAATACTAATGCAAACAAGATTAGAAGGGAAGTAACAAATTGGGAAAATATTTTTAAAAACAAAGGTTCTGACAAAGGTCTCATTTCCAAAATATATAGAGAACTGACCATAATTTATAAGAAACCGAACCATTCTCCAATTGATAAATGGTCAAAGGATATGAACAGACAATTCTCAGAGGAAGAAATTGAAACTATATCCACTCACATGAAAGAGTGTTCCAAATCACTACTGATCAGAGAAATGCAAATTAAGACCACTCTGAGATACCACTACACACCTGTCAGATTGGCTAAGATGACAGGAACAAATAATGATAAATGTTGGAGGGGATGTGGGGAAATTGGGACACTAATACATTGCTGGTGGAGTTGTGAAAGAATCCAGCCATTCTGGAGAGCAATCTGGAATTATGCCCAAAAAGTTATCAAACTGTGCATACTACTGGGATTATATCCCAAAGAAATACTAAAGAGCGGAAAGAAACATATATGTGCCAAAATGTTTGTGGCAGCTCTTTTTGTTGTAGCTAGAAACTGGAAGATGAATGGATGTCCATCAGTTGGAGAATGGTTGGGTAAATTGTGGTATATGAAGGTTATGGAATATTATTGCTCTGTAAGAAATGACCAGCAGGAGGAATACAGAAAGGCCTGGAGAGACTTAAATCAACTGATGCTGAGTGAAATGAGCAGAACCAGAAGATCACTGTACACTTCTCCAACAATACTGTATGAGGATGTATTCTGATGGAAGTGGAAATCTTCAACATAAAGAAGATCCAACTCACTTCCAGTTGATCAATGATGGACTGAGGTAGCTACACCCAGAGAAGACACACCGGGAAGTGAATGTAAATTGTTAGCACTAATATCTGTCTGCCCAGGTTGCATGTACCTTCGGATTCTAATGTTGATTGTGCAACAAGAAAATGATATTCACACACATGTATTGTACCTAGACTATATTGTAACACATGTAAAATGTATGGGATTGCCTGTCATCAGGGGGAGGGAATAGAGGGAGGGGGGGTAATTTGGAAAAATGAATACAAGGGATAATATTATAAAATATATATATATATATATAATAAAAAAAATTAAAAAAAATAGTTTATATAGTATTGGATTTAATTGTTCTTTAAATGTTTGGCAGAATTCACATGTAAATCCAACTGGTCCTGGGGATTTTTTTCTTAGAGAGTTGATTAATAAATTATATTTCTTTTTTCTAAAAATGGAACTATTTAAGTAATTTATTTCCTTTTCTATTAATCTGAACAATCTATAATTTTTGTAGGTATGCCTCCATTTCACTTAGGTTGTCAAATTTATTGTCATAATGTTAAGCAAAGTAACTCCTGATCATTGCTCTACTTTCCTCTTTATTGCTTGGTAGTTCTCCCTTTTAGTTTTTGAGACTAAGAATTTGATTTTCCTCTTCCCTTTTTCTAATCAAATCAACTAATGGTTTATCTATTTTGTTCCTTTTTTTTCATAAAGCCAACTCTTCGATTTATTTATTAATTCAATAGTTTTTTTTTTGTTGTTTGTCTGTTTTTTACTTTCAATTTTATTGATTTCTCCTTTTATTTTTAGAATTTCAAGTTTGGTATTTGATTGGGGATTTTTAATTTGTTCTTCTTTCTAGCTTTTTTAGTTGCAAGCCCAATTTATTGATCTTATCTTTCTCTATTTTATGCAAAAAAGCATCTAGATATATAAAATTTCCTCTTATTGCCACTTTGGCTGCATTCCACAAATTTTGGTATATTGTTTCATTATTGTCATTTTCTTGGATCAAGTTATTGTGTCTATGATTTGCTGTTTCACCCATTCATTCTTTAAGATGAGATTATTTAGTTTACAATTTATTTTTCACCTGGCCCTTTATTAAATGCAATTTTTATTGCATCATTATCTGAGACAAATGCATTTACTATTTCTGCCTTTCTGTGTTTGAATTTGAAATCATTATGTCCTAATATATGATCAATTTTTTTATAGGCTCCATGAACTTATGAAAAGAAAGTGTACTCCTTTCAGGCTCCATTCAATTTTCTCCAAAGATCTATCATGGCTAGTTTTTCTAGTATTCTATTTAACTCTAACTTCTTTCTTATTTATTCTGTGTTTTGGGTTTATCTAGCTCTGAGAGTGCATGGTTTTGATCTCCCACTATTATAATTTTGCTGTCTATTTCTTCTTGCAACTCTCTTAACTTCTCATTTAGGAGTTTAGATGCTACAACATGTGGTGCATATATGTTTATTATTTCTATGGAAACTTTTACCAAGATATAGTTTCCTTCCTTTATATCTTTTCACTAGATCAATTTTTGCTTTTGCTTAATCTGAGATCAGGATGGCTACCCATGCTTTCTTTACTTCACTTCAGTCATAATAGATTCTGCTCCAGCCTTTTACCTTTACTCTCTATGTATTGCTTTGTTTTAAATATATTTCTTGTAAACATCACATTATAGGATTCTGTCTTTTAATCCAGTCTGCTATCCGCTTACATTTTATGGGAGAGTTCACCTCATTCACATTTACACTTAACACTTTTAATGGTATTTCCTGCCATCTTATTAACCCCAAATTATACTTTTCTTTTTCCTTTTCCCCTTTCTTTCCTCCTCAGTATTTTACTTATGAGTACTACTTGCATCAAACAGTCTTCCCTCTTTAAAGACCCTCTCCCTTTCTTATACCTTTCCCCTACTATTTCTCTTTCCCCTTCTATTTAGCCTAACCCTTCCCTTTTTCCTTTTTGTGCCCCCACTTTTCTATAAGATGAAAGATGTTTCTCTGTGAAACCAAATCTATCTAATATTCTTTCTTTGGGCCAAATCTGATTAGACTAAGATTCATGAAATATTCATCACCTCCCTTCTTTCCCTCAATTATAATATGTTTTCTTTGCCTCTTCCTAAGATGTAATTTTCATCATTTTATCTCCACTTCCCCCTTTTGTCCTGCTACAATCCCTTTCCTATGTTTAGTTTCTTTTTTATAATATAATATAATAGCAAAATCAGATTATACATGCCCTCACTATATATATATATAGTTTTCAAGAGTTTTTTTTTAACCTTTTTACCTTTTTATGCTTCTCTTGAATTCTTATTTGGAAGTCATTTTTTTTGTTTAGTTCTGGTCTTTTCATCAAAAATAAGTGGAATTCACCAATTTCATTGAATGTCCATCTTCTTCCCTGAAAGAAAATGTTCACTTTAGCAGGGTAATTTATTCTTGGCTGCATTCCAAGTTCCTTTGCCTTTTGGAATATCAGATTCCAAACTCTTTGAGCCTTTAAAGTGGAATTCCTAGGTCCTGTGTAATCTTTATTATGGCTCCTCAGTGTTTGAATTGTTTCTTTCTGGCTGCTTGTAATATTTTTCCTTGAGCTGATAGTTCTGAAATTTAGCCACAATATTCCTTGAGGTTTTATTTTTTGGTCTCTTTCAGGAGTCGTTCAGTGAATGCTTTCAATGGTCATTTTACCTTTTGGTTCTATGATATTCGGGCACTTCTCTTTGACGATTTCCTTAAAGATAGTGTTGAGGCTCTTTTTCATTATGTATTTCAGGGAGTCCAATAATCCTTAGTTTATCTCTCCTAGATCTATTTTCCAAGTCAGTTGTTTTCCCAATTAGATATTTTACATCTTGTTCTATTTTTTCATTTTTTTGGTTTTGCTTGACTGATTCTTGTTGTATCATTGAGTCATTTATTTCCATTTCTTCAGTTCTGAATTTTAGTGAATTATTTTCTTTATTTGTTTTTATTTTTTTACCTCTTTTTTGCATTTGTCCAAATGAACTTTTAAATGAGTTGTTTTGTTCTATGGAACTTTTTTTTTCTCCATTTCACAGATATTGTTTTTAAAGGAGTTATTTTCTTTTTCTGTTTCACAAATTCTATTTTTCTGGAAGTTGCACTTTTTTTTACATTTTATCAAATCTATCTTTCAATGAGTTATATGCCCTTTTCCAAACACTCTTGTAAATTTTTCATTTCCATTCACTATTTTTTTTCTAGCTCTCTTTTAAGATCCTTTTTATTTCCTCTAGGAGGGCCTTGTGTGATAGGGATTAGGTTATACTACCTTTGGGGGCTTCATCTGGAGACAATCTGCCTTTTGTCTCCTCAGGGTTTGAAATCTGTCCTTCTCTTTTGCCATAAAAGCTGTCTATCATCAGAAACCTCTTTACTTTTTTACTTTTTTTTTTTTTTAAATTAAGGTTTGTTTTTCAGGTGGAGGAAGTTTTCCAAATGGTGGAGGCTGCCTTGGGTCAGTGCTGAATCACTCCCAGTTTCTGAGGGGTGTGGCCAGTTTCCATGAGATTCTGGCATTTCAGGATTCACTATTGATTTTTTGTGTTTGTGTGAATGTTTTATAACTTCTCTGATGATCTACTGGCTTGTAACCAGGGCAGAGTAGCCAATACTGCTGTAGATTTCTGTAGATTCCTCCTTGTAAATTCTCTGCCATGGGGAATTTGCACAGCCCACCTGAGTGTGCAGTACCCCGGGTAGTCTGCACCATCCTGGGTCTCTGGGCTATCTGTGCTTGCATTTGTACTCAGCTGCTTGCACTTTGCTGCCTCTCTTCTGTTTCTGATATAAACAGACTTTTTCTGATCTGTTTTCTACCTGTAGATTCTCCACCACTCAGAGTCCTCACACAGACCATGGAGACTATACTACTTTGGGACTTTGCTGTCTGCACTGGCATTTGTCCTCAGCTGCTTGTGCTGACTGCCTCCCTCCCATTTCCAATTGAAACAGACCTTTTCTGCTGATCTTCAAAATATCTTCTGCTGACAATTTGTTATACTCCCAATATTTGTAAATTCTGCCTGTCCAGAGCTAATTCAAAGACTGGATTTTGTAATTAGTGTGAGAGTTGTAGAGAGGGTTTGAAATAAACATGTAGTCTCCACCATCTTGGGTCCGCTCCCAGAAGACCTAATCCTATTGTTATCTAAAGCATGAACCAGAGAAGTTTATCTGAGCCTTACTATAAATTTGAGGCATCTGGCAGTTTTCAAACTTAAGTGAATTTCTTGGCAGTGAAAGACCATCATATTTTCTCAACACTTTGCAAGGGCAGAAGTATGGTCAAACACATTGTTTGGGATTCATTAGAGGATTTAGGTAGCTCAATGGACAGAAGAACTGAGTTCAAATCTGACCTGACACCTACTAGCTGTATGACACTGTGTTTTTTTTGTTTGTTTTTGTTTTGTTTTTGTTTTCATTTTTTTCCCCTAAAATTAACTTGCTAATCATTTGTTTTCATCACATTCATATACCACATGAAAATCAAAACAACTATGAGGCACCACCTCACATCTCTCAGATTGGCTAAGATGACAGGGAATGATAATAACAATTGTTGGAGGGAATGTGGGAAAGCTGGTATACTAACACATCGTTGGTGGAGATCCAACCATTCTGGAGAGCAATTTGGAACTATACCCAAAGGGTTATCAAACTCAGCATATTCTTTGACCCAGCAATACTATTACTGGATCTGAAACTGAAGGAAAACATAATGAAAGGAAGAGGACCCACATATGCAAAAATGTTATTAGCAGCTCTTTTTGTGGTAGCAAGAATTGGCAAATGAGTAGATGCTCATCAGTTGGAAAATGACTACATAAGTTGTAATTGATGGAGGTAATGGGATATTATTGTTCCATAAAAAATGATGAACAAGTTGATCTAAAAAGGCCTGGAAAGATTTATATGAACTAAAGCCAACCGAAACAAGCAGAACCAGGAATACAATGGAAACAATAACAGCAAGAATTTGAGATGATCAATTATGAAAGGTTTGGTTCTCCTGAGTGGTTCAGTGAATCAAAGCACCCAAAAAACTTTGGACAGAAAATGTCATCTGCACTTAGAAAAAGAACTATGAAAATTGAATGTAAATTAACACATGCTATGTTCACTTCTTTTTTCTGTTTTTTTTTTTTTCTCTTTTGGTTTTTCTCTTTTGTTCTGATTTTTCTCTCTCAGAATAAATAATAAAGAAATGTATATTAAAATTAGTTTAATTTAATTTAAACAAACAAAATCATATACCACAACTTGTTCAGCGATTCTCCAGTTGATAGGCATCTCTTCAATTTCCAAAATTCACCCAAAGTGATTTACTATAAACATTTGAGATCTGTACATTTTTATTTTTCTAAATCATCTTGGAAAAAAGAGTTGTTTGTATTTGCAAGTGAAAGGATATACACATTTTTATATCTTTTTGGTGCATAATTTCATATTGTTTTCCGAAATGATTGGATCATTTTGCAGTTCCACCAATAGTATAATAGTGTGTCATTATTTCAATATCCACTCCAATATTTATTATTTTTCCCTTCTATCATTTTGGCAAATTTGATAGATGTGGGATAGTACCTCAAGATTATTTAAATTTGCAGTTTTCTATTCAATAATTATTTGCAACATCTTACATGTCTGTATAGAACTTAATTTCTTCTTCTTCTGTTCATATCCTTTGACCATTTATCAATTCAAGAATGACTCAGTCATTGATATTGAATTTCTTTTATCACAAACTATATAAATAGCATTCATAGAATGAGGTAGTGAAGAAGGTGAAAGGGAGAAGGAGGGAGAAAAAGAGAAAGGTCTGAGAAAGAAATGTGAAAGGTGTAAGAGTTGTGAGAGTGGTGTGAGAGAAAAGTGTGAAAGACAGAGGTATATGTAAGAGTGGTATATATTACAGATAAATTGAACTTGTATTTAGGAATTCATTGATCCAGGCAATTTCCAGATGGAAGAAAGTTCCTCTACTGCTGTAGGAATTAACTTCACAATTTGTAATCTGGGCACAGAAAAGTACCCAAGGTCGCACAGTAAATATCAGATATGGAATTTCAACTTAGTTCTTTCTGGTTCCAATGCCAGATCCTCTTTACACAATTATATGCTTCTGAATCAAAATTTATAAAACATACTACTGACCAGGGCAAATAAGGAAGGCCTCATGTGAGAGGTGCAAGAGAGTCTGATGGAATGAAACCACTCTTCAGCTCAAGATAGACTGGAAAAACTTCAAGAAAAGTTACTCTCACTGAGGTGAAAAGGGTTTTCTGCCTAGCTCAGGTAGACTGTGGAAATCAGTGAGAGTCTTAGCCTTGTGTTGTTTATCCTTCTCTCTTTCTTTTTTACCCTATTCCTCATCAAAAATCCAATTTACTCCTTTTTTATTTTATAATTATAAAATTTTTGACAGCATATATGCATGAGTAATTTTTTTATAGCATTATCCCTTGTAAACATTTTTCCAAATTACCTCCTTCTACTCCCTCCCCTAGATGACAGGCAATACCATACATTCTACATGTGTTACAGTATAACCTAGATACAATATATGTGTGTATATCCAATTTTCTTGTTGCACGTTAAGTATTAGATTCCTAAGGTATAAGTAATCTGGCTAAATAGACAGTAGTGCTAACAATTTATATTCACTTCCCAGTGTTCCTTCTCTGGGTGTAGTTGTTTCTGTCCATCATTGATCAACTGGAAGTGAGTTGGATCTTCCTTATGTTGAAGATATCCACTTCCATCACAATACATCTTCATACAGCATTGAAGTGTACAGCAATCTTCTGTTTCTATTCATTTCACTCAGCATCAGTTGATGTAAGTCTCTTCAAGCCTCTCTGTATTCCTCCTGCTGGTCATTTCTTACAGAGCAATAATATTCCATAACATTCATATACCATAATTCACTCAACCATTCTCCAATTGATGGACATCCATTCATCTTCCAGTTTCTAGCCACTACAAAAAGAGCTGCCACAAACATTTTGGCACATATATGTTTCTTTCCGCTCTTTAGTATTTCTTTGGGTTATAAGCCAAATTGCAGCAATGCTGAATCAAAGGGTATGCACAGTTTGATAACTTTTTGGGCATAGTTCCAAATTGCTCTCCAGAATGGCTGGATTCTTTCACAACTCCACCAACAATGTATTAGTGTCCTAGTTTTCCCACATCCTCTCCAACATTCATCATTGTTTGTTCCTGCCATCTTAGCCAATCTGACAGGTGTGTAGTGGTATCTCAGAGTTGTCTTAATTTGCATTTATCTGATCAGTAGTGATTTGGAACACTCTTTCATATGAGTGGAAATAGTTTCAATTTCATCATCTGAGAATTGTCTGTTCATATCCTTTGACCATTTATCAATTAGAGAATGGTTTGATTTCTTATAAATTGGGGTCAGTTCTCTATATATTTTGGAAATGAGACCTTTATCAGAACCTTTAACTGTAAAAATATTTTCCCAATTTGTTACTTCACTTCTAATCTTGTTTGCAATAGTATTGTTTGTACAGAAACTTTTTAGTTTGATGTAATCAAATTTCTTCTATTTTTTGATCAATAATAATCTCTAGTTCTCCTCTGGTCATAAATTCCTTCCTCCTCCACAGGTCTGAGAGGTAGGTTATACTCTGTTCCTCTAATCTATTTATGATCTCATTCTTTATGTCTAACTCATGGACCCATTTTGATCTTATCTTGGTATATGGTGTTAAGTGTGGATCCATATCTAATTTCTGCCATACTAATTTCCAGTTTTCCCAACAGATTTTTTCAAATAATGAATTTTTATCCCTAATGTTAGTATCTTTGGGTTTGTCAAAGACTAGATTGCTATAGATGTAAATTTTTTTGTCCTTTGTACCTAATCAGTTCCACTGATTGACTGGTCTATTTCTTAGCCAATACCATATGGCTTTGGTGACTGCTGCTATATAATATAGCTTTAGATCAGGTACACTTAGACCACCTTCACCTGACTTTTTTTTTTTTCATTAGTTCCCTTGCAAATCTGTACCTTTTATTCTTCCATATGAATTTTGTTGTTATTTTTTCTAGGTCATTAAAATAGTTTCTTGGGAGTCTGATTGGTATAGCACTAAATAAATAGATTGGGCCTATCCAAGAGCACTTAATGTCTTTCCAATTATTTAAATCTGACTTTATTTTTGTGGCAAGTATTTTGTAAATTTGTTTTGTAATTCCTGACTTTTCTTTGGCTGAGCCTTCCACTGTACAGATTAGAGGCTACCCGGGTCTGTGACCCCTGCCATGCAGGTTCTTAATTGCCCCAAGGAAAAGCCCCATATAGCAGCATGCAGCTGCACAGCTGTGCAGCGATCTGTGCTGAGTCACTTCTGGTTTGGGGTAGCTATAGGCAGTTTCTGGCATTTTTTTAATGGCTTTGATTTCTCTGCAGATCTGCTGTCTTGCAAGCAAAGTAGAGCAATCAGCCTATGCCAGAGTCATCTATCTCTGTAGCTTTTCTAACCCCAGAGACCTGCCCAGCCCAATCTGCACAATATGCTAGCCTTTAGTATATCACTGTTTGTGAGGGTCTTTTTCCCCATCCCTCAGGATAGACCTTTTCTGATGAAATTCCATATTCTCTTCTTAGGTAAGTTGTTGTACTTCTAATCTTCCTGGGTTTTACCAGTCAAGAGCTATTTTTGAGGCTAAATTAAATAGTTGGTAGTGAGGGTAAGAGAGAGATTAGAAATTCACATGTGGCTTCTCCTCCATCTTGGCCAAGATGGATCCTTTAGAAGCAAAACATAATAATGATATTTTACTAACAAAATACTATAGAAATGTGAGTTGTTGTTTTTTAATCAATGATAAGGTTCATATTTGCAAGTTATGTAACACTGAATTGCATATTGAGTTTTCCCCTCTCAAAACTCTTTATTCCATCCTCTTCTACAGGCTTTTTGGGACCTTGTTCCTCGCTGCTTACAGAATGTGTTAGTTTTCATTGAAATTGTTTTTAATTTAATTTAATTAAATTTTTAATATACATTGCTTTATGAATCATGGTGGGAGAGAAAAATCAGAACAAAAGGGAAAAATCATGAGAGAGAAAAAAAACCCAGAAAAAAGAAGTGAATATAGCATATGTTGATTTACATTCAATCTTCATCATTCTTTTTCTGAGTGATAATATTTTCTATCCAGTCTATAAGAATTGCCTTGGATCACTGAAACACTGAGAAGAACCAAGTCTTTCATAATTTATCATTGCACATTCTTGCTGTTCCTGTGTACAATGTATTCCTGGTTCTGCTTGATTTGTCCAGTATAAATTCATGTAATTCATTTCAAACTTTTCTAAAACAAGCTGTATAGAACAATAATATTCCATTACCTTCATATACCACAATTTGTTCAGCCATTCTCCAACTGAGGGACATTTACTCATTTTCCATTTCTTTGCTTTCACAAAGAGTTGCTGCAAACATTTCTACATATGTGGATCCTTTCCCCTCCTTTATGATTTCCTTGGAATACAGACCCAGTAGTGGTACTGCTGGGTTGAAGAGTATGTACAGTTTGATAGCCCTTTGGGAATAATTCCAAATTACTTTATAGAATGGTTGGATCATTTTACAACTCCATCAACAATGTATTGGTGTTCCAGTTTTCTCACATCTCCTCCAACATTCATCATTCTCTTTTTCTGTCACCTTAGCCAATCTGAGAATTGTGAGGTGATACTTCAGAGTTGTTTTAATTTGCATTTGTCTAATCAATAGTGGTTTAGAACATTTTTTCATGTGACTCTAGATGACTTTAATTTTGTCTTCTAAAAATTGTTCATATCTTTTCATTTATCATTTGAAGAATTACTTGTATTTTTATAAATATGACACTGTTCTTTATATATTTTAGGAAATTGTTAAATTTAAATATTCTATTTTTTGGAGTTTCCAACTTATTACTGTACAGTATCTGTAAATCTGTCTGGATAGCACATTTTCTTCTGTATTCAGAATTTTGGTCCAAATTACGAAGTACTATATATCATCTCTCTGTCTCTCTGTCTCTCTATGTCTCCTTCCCTGTCTGTTTCTGTCTGTGTCTGTCTGTCTCTCTCCCTTTATTTTCCCCCCAAATCTAGTGGTAAAAAATTGTAATTCTGGATCCTGGAGAGATGGTGAATTGTGTAAATTCAGATTATTTGTCTTCATGAATTCAAGCAACAACATGGGAAGTCACCAAATTACCTAATAAAAGTTTGGAATTGCAGCTAGTCATAGAATTAATGCTATTTAGTAATGAGATTAGGTCTATAAATGGCCACTTCAATTCTATAGGTAAGACAGCAATATTAACTTAGGAAAGAAAAAAAATTTATATATATATATTTAGATACTGTGGTAGAATTTCATGTGAAGAAATGTGATTCTCAAAATTTGAATTATCCTTGTTTCTTCATAAAAAATGTAATTATTCACATGTTCTAGCTTACTAGATCTTCATTCTGTTATAGTAAATAAACAATTTCTCTAATTCAAATAAGAACATCAGTCTTGTTTATTTATTTATTTATTTTAATACTGGGAGTTCTCTATGTTCTCCAATTTCCATAAAAATGAATAGATAAAAAGTTACTCGTATGATGGCATATTTTGTTATAGAGTTTTTAGCCATTTTTACACCTCTACAACAATGTACCTAAAAATGCAAATGGTAACATTTCTGGAAATGGAATAGTGATTTCTTTAGAACACTGGAAAACCATGGTTATCTTGATATGTTTTGTAACTGAGGGAAATTATATATATACATATATATATATATGTGTGTATGTATATATACATATATATGTGTGTATGCATATAGATAGATATAAATTATGTTCTTGATCATGTAATTGATTGTAATTGAACTGATGGATTATAGAATTGTAACTCTACAATGCCCCAGATATCATTAAATAAAAGCATTCATTTTATGTATGAGAAAACTGAAATTTCAAAAAGCTGGGTGACATATTCAAAGTCAGTACAATGCAGAGCCAATCTTCACAGACAGATTTGTCATTCTTTTAGCTTCTTCCTTATTACCTTCTCTTGAGTTAATATCGAAGTTTATTTATTTAGCTGCTTATCTATTTATTATAGTGGGAATATTCAGATAGGTTAATTATAATAAGATACATTTGTAGTGATATACCAACACTTGTGTTTACATACTTGTTACTTCCTGGTGGAAATTCTTTGGCATTGTCAGACTTATAATATCACTTACCTCAAGATAGTGGTAGGCATGGTTCTAACAACCTCAGGGTGGGATAAAGGTATTAGGAGATATACTCTTCTCCAAAATTAGTGGCTGTTTCAAAGTTATTTCATTGTCAATTTTCTGATTCAAAGTATTGAGGGGATGAGCATAGTGACAAAGTATTTTCATGCATCCTATAAGAAGATGTTCTTCAATAACTCCTGTTCTTACCTAGATGTTTTTGTGGGGAGGATTAGCCTACTTTGTTGTCTCATGTTTATTTTCTGTCTCATATTTGTTTAACATTTCTACATAAATGGAATCTTCCTGGGAAAAAAAATTCCCTGCAGTTCTTCAACTTGTTATTCCTTTTACTACATTTTAACTGATTCACTTTTTGCATATACAGTCCTATATGTACTGTTATTCCCTAATTTAACTCATAATAATGACATCTGAAGTTTATTAAAATTCACTTTTATTTCCTTTACTTTCTATTATGAACCCTCATTCTACTCATATCCCTAAGTCTTCTTCCACTGATGTTCCTTCTGTCAAGTAAAGCCTTCAAAGCTTAGGGTTAAACTAAGCAGCAGATGAAATCTGTTTCTGGCATCTCTCTATCCTACTGTCTATTTCTCCTTTTTCTTTTTTGAGACTCCCCCATTAAATCTTATCCCATCAAAATTTCTTATTGCCCCGTAACTCTCCATCATACCTCATATTTGAGCCTCATTTTCATAGGTATCTTTATAAAACTTTACATATGCTTCATTCTATACCTTTGATAAATTTATTCAGAATATTTATATATCACTTTGACTTAGAGTAGTATGCAAGTCATCTAAACAACACATTTGCATTTTTATTGGTATCTTTGGTGCCTTTTCTCTGTATAACAGACAAAATATGATCTTTGAACAGGTCCACCATTATATATAGCTGAAGTACTGGGATGATTTTATATTTCAATTTCTAGAGTACTGAAAGAACCTCTAACTCTTCATTCCTATCTTTCTAGCACAGTTTGACTCTTCTGATGCCAGAAAGTACTTTACAATGCAAGAAAACCTTTCACTTCATAAAGAATCAGAAGGAAGACCCAAGTGCCAAGGGGAAAAAAAATAACAGCTATTTATATGTATGTGGAGCTTCAATGATTTAATATCTGAGTCTTTCTTGAGAACAGGTATGGATGTGGAATAGAAAATGAGACATAGAAAAAGAGATCGAATATCCCAAGGACAAACATGGAAATCATCAGAAAAATGTATCCACTTGTTCTGGATCTTATTGTCCCTGGAAATGTCTTTCCTATCACATTTTCCTCTTCCCAACTGCACTCTCCCTTTATTTTGAAGTATTTTCATGTTTAAACACAAATGCCCAGGTAATATTCTCTTTATTCTTGCCCACCATTGTTCTCACTTCTCTTGAACATCTGTTCACCAATTAACTTTCCCTCTCTTGGTGAGAGATGGCTAATACTGCCAATCTATTTCAGCATGAAAGTGACTAAAGGACTTGGAACATACAGCTATAAAGTTCATCTGGAAGAACAAAAAGTCAAGAATTTCAAGGGAATTAATGGAAAAAATGCCAATGAAGGTGACCTAGCTCTGCCAGAACTAAAACTGTATTACCAAGCACCAGTCATCAATACCATTTGATAATGGCTAAGAAATAGAGTGATTACTCAGTGGAATAGTTTAGGTTCACAGGACACAGTAGTCATAAACCCAAAGATGCCAGCTTTGGGCATAAAACTACACTATTTGACAAAAGCCCATGGAAAATTGGAAAGTAGTATGGAAGAAACTTGACATTGATCCACACCTAACACCATATACCAAGATAAAGTCAAAATGGATGCATGATTTAGACATGTGAGTGTCTAAGTGAGACAAGAGTGATAATATAAGCAAATTAGAAGGACAGAGGATAGTTTGTCTCTCAGATCTGTGGAGGATGAAGGAATTTTTAACCAAAGCATAACTAGAGATCATTATTGATCAGAAAATAGATAATTTTGATTATATTATATTTAAAAGTTTTTGTACAAACAAAACTAATTCATACAAGATTAAAAGGGAAGTAATAATCTGAGATATCATTTTATATTCAAAGGTTCTTATAAAGGCCTTATTTCTAAAATATGTTGAGAATTGATTCAAATTTATAAGACTTCAAGACATTTTCCAATTGATAAATTGTCAAAGGATATGAACAGACAATTTTTCAGATGAAGAAATTGAAACCTATTTCTAGTCATAGAAAAAGGTGCTCTACGAATATAATTAAGATGACAATACTCCCTAAACTAATCTATTTATTTAGTGCAATACCAATCAGACTTCCAAGAAACTATTTTAATAACCTAGAAAAAATAACAGCAGAATTCATATGGAACAACAAAAGGTCAAGAATTTCAATGGAAGTAATGAAAAAAAAATTAAGTGAAGGTGGTCTATCGGTACCTGATCTAGAACTGTATTATAAAGCAACAGTCACCAAAACCATTTGGTATTGGATAAGAAATAGACTAGTTGATCAGTGGCATAGGTTAGGTTCACAGGGCAACATAGTGAATAAAAATAGCAATCTAGTGTTTGACAAACCCAAAGATCCCAAATTTTGGGATAAGAATTCATTATTTGACAAAAAGTGCTTGGAAAACTGGAAATTAGTATGGCAGAAACTAGGCATGGACCGACATTTAACACCACATACTAAGATTAAATCAAAATGGGTCCAAGATTTAGGCATAAAGAACGAAATCATAAATAAATTGGAGGAACATGGAATGGTTTACCTTTCAGACTTGTGAAGGAGGAAGGAGTTTGTGTCCAAGGGAGAACTAGAGACCATTATTGATCACAAAATAGAAAATTTTGATTACATCAAATGAAAAAGTTTCTGCGCAAACAAAACTAATGCAAACAAGATTAGAAGGGCAGTAACAAATTGGGAAAACATTTTTATAGTTAAAGGTTATGATAAAGGCCTCATCTCCAAAATATACAGAGAATTGACTTTAATTTATAAGAAATCAAGCCATTCTCCAATTGATAAATGGTCAAAGGATATGAACAGACAATTTTCAGATGATGAAATTAAAACTATTTCTGCTCATATGAAAGAGTGTTCCAAATCACTATTGATCAGAGAAATGCAAATTAAGACAACTCTGAGATATCATTACACACCTGTCAGATTGGCTAAGATGACAGGAACAAATAACGATGAATGTTGGAGGGGCTGTGGGAAAACTGGGACATTGATGCATTGTTGGTGGAGTTGTGAAAGAATCCAACCATTCTGGAGAGCAATCTGGAATTATGCCCCAAAAGTTATTAAACTGTGCATACCCTTTGCCCCAGCAGTGCTACTCCTGGGCTTATATCCCAAGGAAATGGTAAAGAAGGGAAAGGGACCTGTATGTGCCAAAATGTTTGTGGCAACCCTTTTCATAGTGGCTGAATGGATGTCCATCAATTGGAGAATGGCTGGGTAAATTATGGTATATGAATGTTACGGAATATTATTGTTCTGTAAGAAATGACCAACAGGAGAAATACAGAGAGGCTTGGAGAGACTTACATCAACTGATGCTAAGTGAAACGAGCAGAACCAGAAGATCATTATACACTTCAACAATGATACTGTTCGAGGATGTATTCTGATGGAAGTGGATATCTTCAACATAGAGAAGAGCTAATCCAATTCCAATTGATTAATGATGGACAGAATCAGCTACATCCAGAAAAGGAACACTGGGAAATGAGTGTAAACTGTTATTTTTACCTTCTGAATCCATTTCTTCCTGTGCAACAAGAAATTTGGTTCTACACACATATATTGTATCTAGAATATATTTTAATATATTTAACATGTATAAGACTGCCTGCCATCTGGGGAAGGGGGTTGGGGGAGGAAGGGAAAAAATCTGAATAGAAGTAAGTGCAAGGGATAATGTTGTAAAAAATTACCCATGCATATGTACTGTCAAAAAAAAGTTATAATTATAAAATAAAAGAAAAAAAAAGAAAAAGGTGCTCTAAATCACTATTGGTCAAAGGAATGGAAATTAAGACGCCTCTGTTGTTCCACTACACACTTCTAAGATGATAAGATGACAGGAAAAGATAATGATGAATGTTGGAGGGGGATGTGGGAAAACCGGACACTAATACATGGTTGGTGGAATTGTGAATGGATCCAACCATTGTGAAGAACAATTTGGAACTATGCCCAAAGGATTATCAAACTGTGCATACCCTTTGATCCAGCAGTGTTTCTATTGGGCTTATATCCCACAGAGATCTTAAAGGACGGAATGCATATGATGCAAAAATGTTTGTGGCAGTCCTTTTTGTAGTGGCAAGAAACTGGAAACTGAGTGAATGCCCATCAGTTGGGAAATGGCTAAATAAGTTATGACATATTAATGTTATGGAATATTATTGCTTTATAAGAAACAATCAGCAGGATAATTTCAAAGAGAGCTGGAGAAACTTACATGAACCAATGCTAAGTGAAATGAACAGAATCAGGAGATCATTGCACATGGCAACAACAATATTGTATAATAATCAATTCTGATGGCTATGGCTCTCTTAACAATGAGAGGTTCAGACCAGTTCCAATGATCTTGTGATGAAGAGAACCATTTATATCCAGAGAAGACTTCTGGAAGTGAGTGTGTATCACAGTATAGCATTTTCACTCTTTTTGTTTTTTGCTTGCACTTTATTTTCTTTCTCATTTTTTTCCCTTTTTCCTTTCATTTTTCTTGTGCCACAAAGTTGTATAATATGTATGGATATATATGATTTAACATATATTTTACTGTGGTTAGCATATATTGGATTACTTGCCATCTAGGGGAGGGTATGGAAGAAGGTGGAAAATTAGAACACAACATTTTGCAATGATTAATTTTGAAAAAAATTGCCATGTATATGTTTTGAGAATAAAGAGCTTTATTTTAAAAAAATGAAATAAATTATGGACAGCATAAAAAAGAGGGCTAATGACATGACAACTGTGATGTCTTGACTTGGCTTGAATTGGATTTGATTGAGGCAAAGCTATACAAATTCATGAGATTCACTATCTGTAAAGTATGGGCTAGCTCTCTGGAGGGCCTCAGCATCAGCCAGAGTCAAGATAAATCAAAGTCCTTGGTCTTTAGGAGAAGAAGTGAAGGAGGCAGGCAAGTTGCCACACAGCTAGCAAAGGATGTATTCTGGATTCTGGAGCCTGGAGTCTACAGCTTCTCTCCTCCTCTTCCTGCCTCCAAGTGCCTCTCAGTTCTCTTTCTCCACTCTCCAATCCTTGCCTAAGATTATCTTACTACCAAACATTCAACAAGCACCAATAATGAGGAGAGCCATCATCCAAATATATGCTAATAGAGTCATTGTCTTACTTACATTACCTTGTCTAAATAGGTAGCCTTAAGTGCTCTCTTGTCTGATTCAGAGTTTCAGACCTCTACATCTCCCCCTTACTTTTGTTTTAGAACACAGGTGGTGAGCACGCCCTCCATGACTTCTCAGCAAGGTGAGAACCCCAAAAAGGATGTGACCACACCCTCCATGACTTCTCAGGAAAGGGGGTGAAAACACCAAAAAGTTGGTTTTCATGCCCCCACTGACTTCTCAGGAAAGGAGGTGAAAGCACTAAAAAGGGGATGATCATTCCCTCCCTGACTTCTCAGGAAGACAGATGGAAAACACCAAAAGGAAGTGGGGAGTCAAGCCAGATATTGCTAGCAGGTTCTGGGCTAAAGGGTCTTACTAGAAATGGGTATACACAAATCCATCAGCATGGGAGGTATTACACAAGCACATGGCAATAAAGCATAGGCTAGTAGTGATGACTCTTACCGCAACTGGCACAGGCTTAATGTGGTGTAACAAACATAAATTGTTCATGCAAGTAGTGATGTAACAAACAATATGAATCAGCATAGTATTGTAAAAGATTTCCAGAAGTCCTAGAAGGACTAGAATCACCCATATGTCTTCTTCAGCAGCCAAGAGATAGCCCAAAACCAATCTATTGTCCAATACTTCATATGTCAGGGAATCCAATGATCCCTGCAAGTTTTTCAAGTCCTGTGGCAGTCTTATTGTATGTTAGGGAATCCAATGATTCCTGCAGATTTTGAAGTTCTGCAACAATATCATCATGTCTCAGGGAATCCAATGATTCCTGATGGTTTTAAAGTCCTACAACAATCTTATGTCTCAGGGATTCCAATGATTCCTGAGGTTTTGAAGTCTTCCATCAGTCTTATTAACAACTATCTTTTTCCGAAATCACTAGAGTACAATGGAAAAAATGAAGGTCAAGATGACTGGTAATGGTCAAAGAGTCAGTGGATGACCTTGGTCTTTCTAATTAAAGGATCTTTCCGGGTTTCAGTTTGTTTGAGGCCAAGCCTCATTCAGTAACAATGAACTAGGCAAGAATTTAGACAAAATGTAGACCAATTTACCACTTCAAAGATATGAGTCTATATAAGGAAGACTTTCAGAGACTCTGGACAGAGCAATAATAATTATTATTTACACGCATTCTAAGCCATCGATTCCTAAACAATGAATTGGGTTTGACTGGATTGGTTGTTGGCCATATCACCTATCTGAAGAGTCATATCAACTAGGATTTCACCCATTTCTGTGCTACAGACAGATTGGTTTCCTGACCACCCTCTTAATGTGCACCAGTCAAGGTAGGAAAAAAAAAAATCTGAAAATTTACTCCAGGACTCCAACTTTGTCACACCCACTATTGCTGTTCTGCAAGATGAAGTTAAAAACAACCTGAGGTACATACACCTAAATTAATCTCATAATATTTTCTTCATTCTCTTTCTGCTATCATAAAATTATATCAGTTGTATGCTCAAGGCAAACTTATCAGGTTACTCCCTTATGTGAGAGCTTTCTCCTTAAATTGTTTTAAATTGGATTTCACTTATAAAATGATAAATGATTGGGAAGAGAATAAAGGTTACACTTTCTTTATATTTTTTGTTAAGATGTGTTCCTAGGGCAATCTAGTGAACCTTTTCTCGGAATGTTTTATATGTATAAAATAAAATGATAGTATACAAAGAAAGCCAATCATATTGAAATATAGCTATAGCTATCTATTTTTTTTAATGTCAGATACTAAGCTACAAATGCTGACAGTTTGATTTGCTATAAGCCACTAGTAATTTTTTAAAATTTATCCTACACTTCTCACTATATTGAAAACTTTCCTCCTTCTTTACACCTAGGAAGCCTTATTAAATCCCATGATTCTACTTAAGTCCTCTTTCCTAAATCTTCTTTCAACTATATTACCATGAACTGCCTCATATGCTTAAACATTTTCGCTATGTCATAGCAGGATAGCTTTACTATGACCTCAGATTATCACCTCTTTTAGCTTCAGCTTTCTCCAATATAATGAAAATGAGTGGCACTAAATAAAGGCCTTTGGGAGTCTGGTAAAATCTGTGAAAGAATCTCTGCTCAGAATTGTATTTGTTGCCAACTTATTAGAGATTAGAGAAATGAGGATGTAATTGTTCTTGTATTCATGAAATTTATGTGCAGAATTCTTCAAGATACATCAACCATAGGTTAAGAACTCCAGTTTTAGATATGGTCCCATCTTTATTTTTTGTGATCCTATGACCTCATTTGTAACCAACAAGGCAAGTCTATAGTCTATAATCAGAAGAATTTAAACTCGTATTAAGAGAATGCCATTTTTGCCTGAATAGTGACTAGAATATCTTGTGCTTAGAAGAAATCATAAATGAGGGAAAAGGAGCCATGTAAACATGTTTGCACCAAAGAATGGAGGTTGAATGGATGTCCATCAATTGGTAAATGGATGAATAAGTTATTATATATTAAAGTGATGGAATATTTTTTCTGTATCTATATATAGATATAGATATATAAAAATGATGTGCAACCTGATTTTATAAAGGTCTGGAAATATGAACTGATGCTAAGAAAAACAAACACAACCATACTGCACAGAATAACAGCAACATTGTGGGATGATCAACTATGATGGAACTTCATTCTTCTCAGTGTCTAGAGGACAGTGTGCCTTCTCAGTGCCCTCAAGTTGAGGGAAATCCCTACAAACTTTGGATGGAAAAACACCATCTACATCCAGAGAGAGAACTTTGGAGAGTGAATGTAAATCAGCACATGCTTTGTTCACTTTTTTCCCTTTTTCTTTGGTTTTATTTTTCTCTAATGGTTTATTCTTTTTGTTTTGATTTTTCTCTCCCAGCATAATGTATAAGGAAATATGTTAAAACACATAAATAGGAGAATAAAATGTACATGTATAACCAAAAAATAATTTTTACAAAATAGATGTTTGTTAATATTTGTTGAATTGTTGAACTAAATACTAGTCTGATTTTTTTCAGTGACCTGAAAAGGCCTGGTTATGGATTATGGATTAACAAGAAAAACAGAGTTCTGTCAGATATATATGATTCCTTGGAAAACAGATAGTTGGGAAGAATCATCTAGGTAGAGACACTAAGAAATTACCATTTAAAAACAGGAACATAATTCTCGAACTTCAATGAGTAGAAGAAATACTAACTCTTTTTTTGTTTTTCTGAGTCAGTTGTGGTTAAGTGCCCAGAGTCATATAGCTAGGAAGTATTAAGTGTATACAGTCACATTTGAACTCTAGTCCTCTTGACTTCAGGGCTGGTGGTGTATCCAGTCCACCACCTAGCTGCCCTGGAATACTAAAAGGACATGGACTCAAATCCTGACATTGTATTTGATCTTGGCCAAATAACGTATCATGTGGAGGCCTCGATTCTTCCTTTGTTAAATGAAAGATTTAATATAATTGACCCCTGATGTATCTTCCTATTCTAAATCTGTGATTCTGTGATCTTATTACCTGTGCTGCTACTCTGTAATGTTTACTGACAAGGAATTTCCTAGTATTAATATGATAAATAATAATAGGAAGTTTGGGTTGAATAGAATAAAATAGAATCATTTCCATTTAATTTCCTTTCCATTAAATGTAAGGCACAAGAAAAACAATGTGATAGTGACAGTTAAAAATAAAATAGTGGCACATGTTATGTACTAGTTGCTCAACATGTTTATCATTGCTGTGAATGAAAAAAAAAAATAAGGATATTAATGATCATGTACTAACAATCCCTATTCTATTGAGGACATGATGACTGATTATAGGGATGCAAACAAATCACTATAAAGAATATGACTAAGGGAAGATCATTTTAATAATACAACAAATGGTGAGATCAATGGCAGGCAGTTCTTGTACCCAGAGAAGGGAATGGTACCTTTCTAAGCTTTTCCATTCAATCATTTTCCAATGATTTTAATTCAGGTCAGATAACTGGAATACTAGGTTTTTTGTGAAACTTTCTGGAGTCATTACTTTTTTTTGTTTATTTTGTTTTGTGACTTGCATTGTAACATTTAGTTATTTTTATGTTTCTATCAAGTGTAAATGAAAAATTATTTTATTCTTTTCCGTACAAGTTCAATAAAATTTAATATCAAGTATATTAATAAGCTTCTGGAGGCCAGATATTATTTACCTTTTTTATTTGTCTTTTCTGCACATAGCACTATTTCTTGTATAATGCTTGATTGATGTAATCAAATTGAACCTAATTGCATTATCACTCAACCTACAATTTTATTATGACCCAAACCCCAATCCACACACAAAGATTTCAAAAGACTTTATCAATTGCCTTCGTAAAATCAATCTATTATTCATAACAATTATTTTTTCTTCCAGGATAATAATTTATAAAAAAATGGAAATGGAGTTCAGATGGTATAACTTGCTTCTCAAAATGTCTAGCTAAGTGATAGTAGCTATTATTTTCTTTTAGAAGTGTTCACAAAACAACTTTTAAAATTACATTCTAGAATTTTATAAAGAATCACAATTAAGTTCATATACTATAGTTTGAAAAATAATGCCTTCACTTTAAAAATACGTAAAATATTTGCCAATCAACAGTTATATAAAAACACTATTCTATTGTTTTTCATAACTTTAGGCAACAGACTAGAATTGACATTTTTAATATTTTTTCTCAGACTCTGTAATATGAATTTTATCAATGGAAAGCATTTTAATATTGTCATTTTAACTTTCTCTTTATTTCATGAATTCAAATTCCAATTTAATTCCCAAGTTGATGTTCAATTTAAATATTCAACTCCAGTAACTACACTGAGCTGAATCGAACATGGAGAAGTGTCAATTGGATATTTCAAATGAAATGTCCTTGAAACATCTTTAAATCAAATCTAAAATTCAACAACAAAACAAAATTTCAACAATTAAGTTGTATTATAACTGGAGCATTATGGTAGACCAAATGGTTACCCAGAACTGCCCTTGAACATTATTGAACCAATAAAATATTAATTATTTAAAATTGATATTTGAAATAGTTGGCAGCACATTAAATACTCAATTTCTAAACCACATGAAATTAGAAGATTTCAAAATATAGATACATAGTAGGACAGGTAAAGATGCGATGAGATGTGTATCATATCTCATTCTATTTCCTGCAGTATATGTCTTGCAAATGATTAGAGAGATTCTAGAGAAACTAAACTTTTATCCCAACATTTTATTCAATTATGAATTTAAAAAATAATCATTTTATCCATGACTTAAATTGTCTAGAAAATATTATATTTCATAGATTAATCATTAAAATGAAATGAAAATTAATTATGAAATAAAAAATAAAGAGAGGAAAAAATAGATAATAATAATGATAATTATTGGGATCATGATGAAGATAAAGATTTAAATAGAATATTAGCAAAACTACATTGGTTAGATTTGTAATGATTACTGATTAAGAATTATAAGGCATACACATATGTTTCAGCTCCATGTAGCATTTCAACAAAAACTGACAAGTTTGGAATTAACTTCAAATGTATATGAAATAAGTATAGTTTCTATTATCATTTTAAAGTAGAGAAAAAAAGGAAGGTAGTATCTTTTGCAGCTATCTTAAGAGGTAGGATTCTTTAAAACATAAGCAATATAAATGATTAAAATAATAAAGTATAGTACTCAGTACACAAAATTAAGAATAACATTTTAATTTAAAAAGTAATTATTTCAGCTGTAATAAAAATAATCAGTTGATTTGGAAGAATTATTTTTCCTCAGACATATATAATGAGGCATATTGATACAGCATCATAGAAAGCTGGGTTTTGACTCAGAAAAATCTAGGGGGAGGTGAAAGCATTCTTTAAGAGTATTCACAACACTTGATTTGATAATTTTCATCAATGCTGAGATTTTCTTCATTTGGATTGTCATATGAAGCTCTACTTACAATATCGAAGGGGAAAATGTTAAAATTATTGTTTCCATTTATAAAGGGAATTCATATATGAATAATATATGAACAGATAATGTTTGAGTAGGACATTCCTTTAATATATAAATTGTAAATTAATAATAATAAATATTTATATTGTATTTACTATTTTCCAAACATTATTCTAAGAGATTTAAAATAATTATCTCATTTGATCCTTACAATTCTGAAATTCCTATTTTACAGATGCGGTAACAGAAGCTAAGTGATGTTTGCAGGGTTATGCAATTAATAAGTGTCTGAGGCCGAATATGAATTTATTTTTTTCCTATCTAAAGATCTAGTATTGCATTGTACCAAATACCTCTACTTAAAAAAAAAAAGTCATTAACAAGACTGCTTTAAAAAGAAGAAATTCAAAATGTCAAGAACTGTATGAAAGTATTATCCCAGTCATTTTATGAAAGATTTTTTAAAAATCAAATTAGGAAAACTTTCACCTTAAACCCATCAGATTAGAAAAGAACGTTAAATGATGAAGAAGTTATGGGATACATGTCAAAGAGACATGACCTCTTCTTCAAATTGTGAAATGGTTTGAAGGGTTAAGAAAAATTGTATTAGCACAATCATATACATATACATATATATATATATATATATATATATATATATATATATAGCCAGATATAAAGACAATAAAATATCCAATACATGAAAATTATATTTGTAGAATTAATGTTTATGTTACAAATCTATTACAAAGCAAGTGTCCAGTAATTGGGCAATAACTGAATGAAAAGTGGCATGTGAATGCAAAGTAATAGAGCTGTGCATGAAGAAATTGACATAAAGACTAAAAATAATTTGGGGAAGACATGTAAATGAAAGCAAAATGAAGTAAGGACCCTCAAGAGAATAATATACAAGTTTAATATAAGAAGAAGAAGAAGAAGAAAGAAAACATTGGAATACATCAAATGAATGATCATTTTTGACTCTGGATACTCCAGTATGATATATAAAATTGATAGATTGTGTACTTCAAATTAACTTTGCATTCTCTAAATACTCTAACTATAGATAATGTTTGAGTAGAAGCCTAGATTTAGATTTGTAAGGGATACCAGAGGACATATATTTGATTCATTTTTTAAATTCTATTTTGATGATTCCAGGTAAATTTTGATGGTAGAATTTGGGAGTTGGTCATTGGAAACAGATATATATATATAAACAAGAAAAAACATATTTTAAATGTAATTTTAGAAGCTTGACAGAGAGGTCAGAATATTCCAGGGAATACCAAAAGGCATTTTGAAATCTCAAAATATGAACATGGGAATAGAAGCATAAAGGAAGTATAAATATATATACATATATATATATGTGTGTGTGTGTGTGTGTGTAAAGATGATAAAGATAAATTGGTCTGTATGTTTAATAGGAACATATTCTAACCATGGATTCTTTCTAGAACTTCTATTTTCATGATCCTGTGCCCTGATGGTCCATGATTATTGTATAAGGGAGTCATAAGAAACTGGAAATGATGTTGCAATAGCAATGGCTATATCTGGAAGTCCAGTAGTTCTTGAATATTCCTGAAGAGAGGCAACACACACGCACACATACAAAATGGTTTAATATGGACTTTATTTATTGGAGATAAATGGGATTCACTAAAATCTTAAACAGATGCTTAACTCATATGTTAAAGTAAAATTTTGTTCTTGAAAACTGATATGATTTAAGTTCTCAAAGAGGTTTTTTGCTTCTTTTTTATTGTTGTTGGCTTGTATCTTTCCCTAGAGGGAAGTAGAAGCAGAAAGAAGAAAGAAAAGGGAAGATGGGGACCTGATACAAGGAAAGGAAAAGGTAGATAAGGAAAGAGGAAAGAAAAATGGGATGATAGAAAGGAGGAAGTTTTAGGGAGATAAGGGGTCAGAAACAAAACACTGGTGAGGAGGGAAATGGGGAAATTAGAATGAAAAAGAATAAACAGGGAAAATTAGTATGGAGGGAAATATACAGCAGTAATCATTATGTGAACAAACTCTCCCATAAAACTAAAGCCAACAGCTTTAGTGTCTTATAAGCTGGAATTCTACAATATGTTGTTTATAAGACACATATCTGAAAGAGACAAATAGTTATAAAGGAAAAAAGTTGGAGCAGAATGTATTATGCTTCAGGAAAGAAGAAAGAAAGAAAGAAAGAAAGAAAGAAAGAAAGAAAGAAAGAAAGAAAGAAAGAAAGAAAGAAAGAAAGAAAGAAAGAAAGAAAGAAAGAAAGAAAGAAAGAAAGAAAGAAAGAAAGAAAGAAAGAAAGAAAGAAAGAAAGAAAGAAAGAAAGAAAGAAAGAAAGAAAGAAAGAAAGAAAGAAAGAAAGAAAGAAAGAAAGAAAGAAAAAAGAACAGGGGTAGCAATCCTGATCTCAGACAAAGTGAAAGCTAAAATAGATCCAATTAAAAAAAAGATAAAGGAGTTCTTGGAGGTGGAGCCTAAATGGCAGACTGAAGCCAGGAAGCAGCTTATGCTCTCCCAATTTCCCTTAAAAAACACATGAAATCAAGCCTCTGAACAGTCTGAAGGAATGAAACCACTCTGCAGTTCAAGATATATTGAAAAAAAAAAAAAATTAAAGATCAGTGTCACTAGAATTAAAGGAGTGTTCCAGCTTAGGCAAAGTCTGGGAAAGCCAGTGAATATGTTTTAATCATGGTAGATCAGCAACTGAGACACATGGTCCTGGCTCAGTAGAAGAACAAACCAGTAGGTCAGTCCCTAGTCCCAATTAAGAAGGCAAATTCTGGGAAACCCAGCGGAAAAAGAACAGATAAATCTACCCCTCTGAAAACAAAAAAGTTCCCTGTGCTCAAAACCAAACCTAAGTGCTGTACAGGAAGTTTGGTACAGCACCCCCTTTATCTCAGGAGCAGAGATAGACCATAAAAGTAAAAAAAAAAGGATTGATATGAATTGGTCTCAAGCCCAAAAGGCTTCTTGAAAGTGCTCCTAAAAGGCTTTAAAAGGCAAATAAATGAGGTAAAAGAAAATTACGAAAAGAAATGAGAGATATGTAAGAGAGAGTTATCAGTTTGGAAAAGAAAGGCAATTCTTTTAAAAATACAATTGGTCAACTGCAAAGACAAAACATCCACTAAAGAAAATAACACCTTCAAAAGTAGAATTAACCAAATGAAAAAATAAATACAAAAGCTAATTGAAGAAAATCACATATTTGTAAATAGAATGGGGCAAACTGAAACTAATGATTCTATGAGAAATCAAGAATCAGTCAAACATATATGAACCAAATGATATAGCATCCACATTCCTAGAGAACTTAAATGAGTTATAGATGAATAGACAACAAAATGTTATTGATGATGGATCTCAGCCTTTCTCTCTGAGAACTAGATAAATCTGATCACAAAGTAAACAAGAAAGAAATTGAGGAGTTGAATATAACTTTAGAAAAGTTGGAGAACACTAAATGAGGATAAAAGAGAATATAACATTTTTTTCTCAGAGAGATATAGCATCTCCACAAAAATTGATCATTATTAGATCATAAAACTCTCAAAATCAAATGCATAAAATCAGAAATATCAGCTGTATTCTTTTCAACTACAATAAAAATATGTGTAATAAAGGACTATGGAAACTATACCGGGGGCGGAGGTAAGATGGCAGAGAAGCTAGAAGAAACTTCCTAAGCTCTCTAATTTTCTTTCTATCAAGTATTTAATTCAGCCTCAAAAATAGCGCTTGACTGGTAAAAACTCAGGAAGATTGAAAATATAAAAAACTTACCAGTAGAAGAGAATCTGGAATATTGCCAGAAAAGGTTTGACCTGAGGTGGTGGGAGCAAACCAGCACAGAGCAGGGAGAGAAATGGAAGTCGGGTGGCCTCTGCAGTTGGAAGAGCTCTATGCCATAGCCTGAGTGCTTTGCTTTGGTGGCAGATTAGGGGAGCAGCAGAGAAGTTGGAGCCTGGGATAGTGAATACACTGAGGGGCACGAAAGCCCTAGAGGCTCTGGCTGCACCCACCCAGGACCAGAAGTGACCTAGTGCAGAACATAACACAGCTCTTTGCAGCATTCAGCAGCAAGGAGCTTGTGGTGGGAGGCAGTCACACACAGCAGGGGCACAACCCAGGGCAGCCTTTCATCTGTATATTGAGGAGCTTGCTGGGGATAGTGGAATTTCCCCAGCTTGACTGTGCTCCCCCAGGCAGGGACACTTCCAGTAGGATGAGAAACAGGAGGTTTGCAAATACTCAAAGCGGGGGTTTATGGGGGGGCAGTGATACCTTTGCTCCTTAACCTCTAGCCCCCAAGGCAGTCACTGCTCACAGTGGGGCTCCTAGCAGGGCACTTACACAGCCAGCCCTTCATACCCAGGCCTAGTCACTTCCAAGTAGAACTCTTCCCAGAGCCATCCTGCAGCTCCACCATTCCTTGCCGCCTATTGAGAGGGCAAATACTGCCCATAAACCCATCCTTGCTCTGCAGAGGAAGCTGGTAATCTCCTTGCCTGAGGGCAGACCCTGAAGGCTTTTAAAAAAAATGAAGAAAACAATAGAAAGCTTCTATGCAGAAAAAGAGCTGGTTGCAAAACCTGAGGAGGCTAATAACAGACAGCCTCCAGACAATACCCCAAATAATCCTGTCCTAGAAGAAACTATTACAAATCTGAAGAGAGAATTAGAAGAAAAATGGGGAAATTAAAGAGAAGCTATGCTAGAGAATAACAATGTCCTGAAATGTGAATTAGAAAAAGTAAACAACTTCCTGAAATGTGAATTGGAAAAGGTAAAGAATTCACAGGAAGTGCAGGGAAACAGAATTAAGGAGTTGGAAAAGGTAAAGAAATCACAGGAAAGTAGTATCTGTGAATTGGAAACGATATATAATTCCCAAGAAAGTAGGATTTGTGAATGAAAAAGAAAATAATTCACTAAAAAACAAATTTAGTGAAATGGAAAAAAAATTCCATGTAGCAAACCAACTCATTTAAAACCTCAATTGGACATATATAAAAAGAAGTTTAAAAAGCTAATGAAGAAAATAACTCATTAAAAATCAGAACTAAAAATGAATGATTCACTGAGACACCAAGAATCAGTCAAGCAAAGCCAAAAAAATGAAAATCTGCAGAAAAATGTCAGCTATCTACTTGCCAAAATACAGATCTGGAAAATAGATCTAGGAGAGACAATCTGAGGATTATTGGACTTCCCGAAAATTATGATGAAATAAAGAGCCCAGATACTATTTTACAGGAAATCATCAAAGAGAACTGCCCAGAGATAATAGAACCAGAAGGTAAAATAGACATTGAAAGAATTCATCGAATACCTTCTAAAAAAGACTCTTAAAAAAAAAAAAAAAAAAAAAAAACATTGTGCCCAAATTTCAGAACTATCAGACTAAGGAAAAAATAATACAAGTTGCCAGGAAAAAAACAATTCAAATACCAAGGTGCCACAATAAGGTTCACTCAAGATCTGGCTGCCTCTGCATTAAAGGATCGAAGGGCCTGGAATCTGATATTCCGAAAGGCAAAATAACTTGGAATGCAGCCAAGAATAAACTATTCAGCTAAGTTGAGCATTTCCTTCCATGGAAGAAGATGGACATTTAATGAAACAGATGAATTCCATATATTTCTAAGTAAAAAACCAGATCTAAAGAAAAAAATTGATCTCTAATTGTAGGACTCAAGAAAAGCAGAAAAAGGTAAAAGGGACTCGTGATATCTGCATTTCTGTTGTGGATATACATTAAGACTACATGTATAATTTGATTTTCAGGATATAACAAAAAAAAGGGGGGGCTAAGTAGAAATGGAAAAGGAATAGTGTAAGAAAAAGGGGAAAGGGGATATAAAAAGAGGGAAACCACATCCCACAAAGAGGCAAAGAAAACCTATCATATTTGAGGGAAGTTAGAGAGGGGGAGAAACATTCTGTGAACTTTACTCCCATCAGAATTGGCTCAAAAAGAAAATAATTAACATATTAGCTTTATAGAAAATTCTTTCTCACCTCATTAAAAAGAGGGAAAGGAAAAGGGAAAAGGAAAAGAGCAATAAGGAAAGGGAATAAAAAAGGGAAAGGGATTTAAAGGGAGAAGGGAGGGATATTAAAGAGGGAGGACTGTGTGACACAAGTGGGGCTCATAAGTTTAATACTGGGGAAGGGGTTTGGTGGGGATAAGGGGGGAAAAAAGCATAATCAGGGGATATTATGATGGCAGGAAATACAGAATTAGTAATTTTAACTCTAAATGTAAATGGGATGAACTCTCCCATTAAGCAGAGGCAGATAGCAGACTGGATCAAAAGTCAGAACCCTACAATATATTGTTTACAGGAAACACATTTAAAGCAGGGAAGTACTTACAGAGTAAAGGTAAAAAGCTGGAGCAGAATCTATTATGCTTCAAATGAAGTCAAAAAGGCAGGGGTAGCCATCCTTATCTCAGATCAAGCAAAAGCAAAAATTGATCTAATCAAAAGAGATAAGGAAGGGAACTATATCTTGCTAAAGGGTAGCATAGACAATGAAGCCATATCAATACTAAACATATATGCACCAAGTGGTATAGCATCTAACTTCCTAAAGGAGAAGTTAAGAGAGTTGCAAGAAGAAATAGACAGAAAATTATAATAGTGGGAGATCTCAACCTTGCACTCTCAGAATTAGATAAATCAAACCACAAAACAAATAAGAAAGAAATTAAAGAGGTAAATAGAACATTAGAAAAACTAGGTATGATAGATCTTTGGAGAAAACTGAATGGTGACAGAAAGGAGTATACTTTCTTCTCAACAGTTCATGGAACCTATACAAAAATTGACCATATATTAGGACATAAGATCTCAAAATTAAATGCAGGAAGGCAGAAATAGTAAAGGCTTTCTTTTCAGATCACAATGCAATAAAAACTACATTCACCAAAAAGTTAGGGGTAAATAGATCAAAAAGTAATTGGAAACTAAATAAACTCATCTTAAAGAATGATTGGGTGAAACAGCAAATTATAGTAACAATTAATAATTTTATTCAAGATAATGACAATGATGAGACATCATACCAAAATTTGTGGGATGCAGCTAAAGTGGTAATAAAGGGAAATTTTATATCTTTGGAGGCTTACTTGAAGATAATAGAGAAAGGGAATATCAATGAATTGGTCTTGCAACTTAAAAAGCTAGAAAAAGACAAAATTAAAAACAACAAATCAAATACTAAACTTGAAATTCTAAAATTAAAAGGAGAAATTAATAAAATTGAAAGTAAAAATACTATTGAACCAATAAATAAAACTAAGTTGGTTTTATGAAAAAACCAATAAAATAGATAAAACTTTGGTAAATCTGATTAGAAAAAGGAGAGAGGAAAATAAAATTGTTAGTCTTAAAAATGAAAAGGGGGAACTGTCCATCAATGAGGAGGAAATTAGAGAAATAAAGAGTTACTTTGCCCAATTTTATGCCAATAAATTTGATACCTAAGTGAAATGGAGGACTACTTACAAAAGTATAGGCTCTCCAGATTAACAGAGGAGGAAGTAAATTGTTTAAATTGTCCCATTTCAGAAAAAGAAATGGAGCAAGCTATTAATCAACTCCCTAAGAAAAAAATCTCCAGGATCAGATGGATTCACCAGTGAATTCTACCAAACATTCAAAGAACAATTAGCTTCAATATTATATAAACTATTTGAAAAATTATGGAATGAAGGAGTCCAACCAAATTCCTTTTATGACACAGACATGGTACTGATACCCAAACAAGGAAGGTTGAAAATGGAAAAAGAAAACTATAGACCAATCTCCCTAATGAATATTGATGCTAAAATCTTAAATAAGATATTAGCAAAAAGACTCTAGAAAATCATCCCCAGGATAATACATCATGATCAAGTAGGATTGCAGGGCTGGTTCAATATTAGGAAAACTATCATTATAATTGGCCATATTAATAATCAAATTAATAAAAATCATATGATCATTTCAATAGATGCAGAAAAAGCATTTGATAAAATCCAACCTCCATTCCTATTAAAAACACCTGAGAGTATAGGAATAAATGGACTTTTCCTTAAGATAATCAGTAGCATCTATTTAAAACCATCAATAAGCATCATATATAATGGAGAAAGATTGCAACCATTTCCATGAAGATCAGGGGTGAAACAAGGTTGTCCACTATCACCATTATTATTCAATATTGTATTAGAAAAACTAGCTTTGGCACTAAGAGTGGAGAAAGAGATTAAAGGAATTAGAGTAGGTAATGAGGAAACCAAATTGTCACTCTTTGCAGATAATATGATGGTATACATAGAGAACCCCAAAGATTCAAATAAAAAGCTATTAGAAATAATCCACACCTTTATCAAAGTTGCAGGATACAAAATAAATCCATATAAATTATCAGTATTCTTATATGTCACTAACAAAGTCCAACAGTTATAGTTACAGCGAGAAATTTCAATTAAAGTAATTAATGATAGTATAAAATATTTAGGAATCTGTCTGGCAAGGGAAAATCAGAAACTATATGAACAAAACTACAAAACTCTTTCCACACAAATTAAATCCTATCTAGCCAATTGGAAAAAATAATGAATGCTCTTGGATAGTGTGAGCAAATATAATAAAGATGACAATACTACCTAAACTAATCTATTTATTTAGCACTATAACAATCAGACTCCCAAAAAACTATTTTAATGAACTAGAAAAAATAACAACAAAGTTCATATGGAAAAACAAAAGGTCAAGAATCTCAAGGGAATTAATGAAAAAAAAATCAAATGAAGGTGGCCTACCTGATCCAGAACTAAAATTATATTATAAAGCAACAGTTACCAAAACTATTTGGTATTGGCTAAGAAATAGACTAGTTGATCAGTGGAATAGGTTAGGTACAAAGGACAAAACAGTCAATAACTTTAATAATCTAATGTTTTACAAACCCAAAGACCCCAGGTTTTGGGAGAAGAACTCACTGTTTGACAAAAACTGCTGGGAAAATTGGAAATTAGTATGGCAGAAACTAGGCATTGATCCATGCATAACACTGTACACCAAGATAAGGTCAAAGTGGGTTCATGACTTAGGCATAAAGAATGAGATTATAAATAAATTAGAGGAACATAGGATAGTTTACCTCTCAGACCTGTGGAAGAGGAATGAATTCATGACCAAAGAAGAACTAGAGATCATTATTGATCACAAAATAGAAAGCTTTGATTTGAAAAGTTTTTGTACAAATAAAATCAATGCAGATAAGATTAGAAAGGAAACAATAAACCGGGAAAACATTTTTATAGTCAAGGGTTCAGATAAAGGCCTCATTTCCAAAATATATGGAGAATTGACTCTAATATATAACAAATGAAGACAATCTCCAATTGATAAATGGTCAAAGGATATGAACAGACAATTCTTATATAAAGAAATTGAAACTATTTCTAGCCATATGAAAAGATGCTCCAAGTTATTATTAATCAGAAAAATGCAAATTAAGACAACTCTGAGATACCACTACATACCTGTCAGATTGGCTACAATGACAGGGAAAGATAATGCAGAATGTTGGAAGGGATGTGGGAAAACAGGGACACTGATACATTGTCGGTGGAATTGGGACTACATCCAGCCATTCTGGAGAGCAATTTGGAACTATTCTCAAAAAGTTATCAAAATGTGCATACCCTTTGATCCAGCAGTGTTACTACTGGGTTTCTATCCCAAAGAGATTTTAAAGAAGGGGAAGCAACCTGTATTTATTGCTTTCTCAGGTTTTTTTCTCCTTTGTCTTAATTTTTGTTTCATAACCTGACAATATGAAAATATGTTTAAAATTATTGTACATGAATAACCTATATTAGATATATATCTTGCTGGGGAGAGAGAAGGAAAGGAGGGAGAAAAAAATTTGCAATTCTGAATCTTCCATAAATGAACATTAAAAACTATCTTTATATATAATTGGAAAAAAATAAATAAAATACCCTTAATTGAAAAAAAAAAATGGGCAAAACTAAGGCTCCTTGCATTCTCATTCTAGAAAAGGAAATGGAGACTTTTGGGGATGAAGATTACATTTATGTTTAAAGGTGTAAAGTGTCTATTGCATATTCTTAAAGTAGTAAGTTTTATTGTTTTAATTGCTTAATCTGGTGGTATCTGCACTAGTGATATACAAAGAAGACTTTTAAAAATCTTTTTTCAAGGTTTAAGATGCAACTTGCAAGCCACTTGTTTTTCAGCAAAATATTTAAGCAATTCAGCCAAATTGATTCAAAGTTCTGCCTAAATAACACTCCCTTCATGAAATCTTTCTATATTTCACCAATTATTAATGTTCCTTCCTCCTGAAATCATTTTGTATTTTTTTATGTGTTGGAGAAAAGGGTTAGTTGGGTTAGAGTACCTGATGAATTATCCCATTGTTTCTCCCAGTCCAGTTAATATTATATCTGAAAGTAAAAGCAGGTTAGAAAGACACAACATATCAATATCCTATAGGTATTATAGATATATAGACATATGTATTATCCATTTTCTTTGGTGAAGATTTATTACTTATTGCTTTTTCTAGCAGTGTGAAGTATTGGAGTTGTTTAATTTTGTTACATCTTTATAAAGTATGAAGAAAGTATTTTAATTCAGTGAGAAATACTTTTGTTTATTAGCTACATGAAAACTAGCCAATCTCTAGATTTCCTTTAAAAAGACAGACTGTCAGCTCTGTAGCCAATTGAGTTAAGAAGCAATCCAAAAGAGAATATCTCTTGAGAGTATAAAGGAGAAGTAGCTATAGAAGAGCATATCTCTTACTAGGGAATTACTTTTTTACCTTTTGAAGATTAGATGATTTTTCTCCTTTTACTTCCCTACTATTAAACATGATATTTCACTCTATGGCTATTTGCCCTAGTAATTACCATAGTGAAAAGGGATCAAATACAAATAATAGAGGCAGCTCTAAGGTATGTAACATTTGGTAACATAGAATAGATTTAGCAGTTGACTAAAGAAAGAACTAGTAAATAGTTGAGTAGTAGTAAGTGATTAAGCAGAAAAGAGCCAAATCCAGGGAAGCCAGCTAAGTAACCTATTCTGTAGAAATGGTATATCCATGGAGAATCCAAGAGTGCATGAATTATCTTCATCTTATATATTCATGTATATACATGTATTCTTCAATATTTCTATTCTTTTTAGTTTTTGCCCATTTTGTTATATGTATTGATGCATAAGTATATTTCAATTTCATGGGAGGAATTTTTTTTTAGTTACTCTTCTTACTATGTGATCTTAATAAATATCTTAACTTTCAGAAATGGTGTGTTCCATATCTGACTTTTAAAATATAGTACACATATGCAAGTTTGTGTTGATATTTATGGGGGAAGAAATGGTATATTTATTCATAATGATTGTTGTTCTTAATTGTAATTGTGAGATTTAGAATAAATGCCTCCATGGGATTAAAAAAAACCTGGAAAGATGATTTAGTCAGAAGGACACAGACACTGACATTATTAGGGTCCTTTTACTCTGAATTCTAGGATGTTTCTACTGAATCTTGATGAATTTTATTTATTTATTTGTTCGTTGCTTGTTTATTTTGCTGAGAGTGTAGCCGTTTTTTGACCCATCAGGAACATATTGCCTCATAGGTTTCCAGCAGGGAATTTTATTACTTTAGCCAAGCTAATGTGTCTGCCATTAGCAATTTTTTGGCAGTTGATAGTATTGTTGATAAGGATGGTGGGCCTCTGACATAGGATTTGCTCTTCTCAGTGTTGGCAGAGAGAAGATTGGGAAAAGGGTTGATGCTGTGGTAGGAAAATAGAGGTTGTTCATTTTCTTATGGCTTTGGGTCATCCCTTATTTTCAGTAGCACTTAGTTGGTGTTTGACAATTATCATGGCAGGAATATCTAGACTCTCTTTCCAAAGATTGATCCATTTGATATTGGCTATACGGTTGATATTGGAAATGGAGGGGGGGAAGAACACTGAAATATAGAAGGTTATAGGGATTTGATATAAGTCAACTAAAGAGCACCATTGATAGATTGTGAAATATAAAGTCAAGAAGATTTGAGTTCAAATCCTGCTTTAGAACTTTACTTTTTATATGAGAATGAGACATTTTGAACTTTCTTAACCTCAGCTTTGCTATATGTGAAATATGAATACTATTAGTACATACCCAACAGGGTTAGATTGAGAATAACTTGGTAACATAGGTAAAGTACTGTTTGAGTACTATTATATTTATTAATTGAAAAATTACAAAATGATGCAAAAAAAGTGACCAGAAGAAATCTTGAATGAAGAGTTTGTTCCATTAAAATAATATTTTCAGAGAGTAAACTGCCTATAAAATGTAAAAATGTGTTATAATATTCTGATGAATATTTGTTAATTAAATTTGTTAATTAAAATATGTTATACAATTTTGATTTTAAAAATTGTTAAAATGTGCCTGTGAACTCTCCTATAATTTCCATTTTCATAATTAGACCATACAAGTTCCTTTCATAAATATTATCATAAAGTAATGTATTTCACCAATGTTTTCATTATCAGTGTAAAGGGAGGAAAACTTATTCATAAATAATGCTTATCATTGATATGAAGGACATCCCATAGAGGATGCCATATACCATGTAATGTCTGAAAAGATAGTTAACAGATTCTCCTTTATGCAAGTAGCATTTTTTAAAATTTCACATAAAATGTCATAATTACTCAACTTCTTCAACCAAATGAAATTTCTCAAATTATTCATGCACTTGAATGGGCTACCTATTAATTAATCCATCAATATTAACTTGGAAGAAAATGAACTTGTAAATGGGTAAAAACTTGGTCTAGAAATAAATCAAAATGGCCTATTCCATATTTGAGAAATTATATAGTAGATTTTGTGATTCAGAGTTTCTTCATGGCATCAAAACATCCATGCTCTCTGCATATTTTTATGAAACTACTAGTAGTTTATTTATATGTGTGAAGCATGGGACATTGTGATCTCAAAAAAGTTAAAACACACACACAATTGAGTATAAACAAAATGAATTATCTAACATGGGTTCAAATTAAGACTGCAAGAGATGTTTAAGGAGCTAATACATTGTTGGTGAAGTTGTGAAATGATCCAACCATTCTGCAGAATAATTTGGAAGTATGCCCAAAGGACTATAAAATTATGTACACCCTGTGATTCAGCAATCTCACTACTGAGTCTGTATCCCAATGAGATCATTAAAAAAAAAAAAAAAAAAAGAAAATGTTGTATAAAATTGTTTATAGCAGCTCTTTTTGTAGTGGCAAGGAAGTAGAAATTGAAGGATATATAAAGGTAATGGAATATTATTGCTCTATAAGAAATGATAAGCAAATTGATTTCCAGAAAAACCTAGAAAGATCTAAGTGAACTGATGCTGAGTGAAGTGAGCAGAACCAGGATAACAATGTTCATAACAATAAGATTATGTGATAATCAACTGTAACAGACTTGGCTCTTCTCAACAATGTAGTGATTGAAGCCAATCCCATTAAACTTGGGATGGAAAATACCAATCATATCCAGAGAGAGAATTATGGAGACTGAATGTGGATCAAAGCATAGTGGTTTTATTTAACTATTTTTGTTTGTTTTTTTCTTTCTGATCTGAATTTTCTTGTGTAATGTGACAAATATGTAAATATGTTTTAAAAGTTAACACATATTTAACATATCAGATTGCTTGCTGCCTTGAGGAGAGGGGGAGGTCAGAGAGGGAGGAAGAAAAATTTGGGATGCATATTTTTATAAAGCTAAAGGTTGAAAACTATCTTTACATGTATTTGAAAAAAATATTATTGAGAAAAAGAAAGACATGCTCAAGGATAATTTGAATTTTGAAATTAGCAATGATAATCTTATGCATATCATTAATGATGAGAAAAGTATTTTAGCTGGTTATGTAATGAGATTGATAATAGCAGATGAACAGTATTGCTGTTGGCATAATGTTTTTGAAATATTAAAAATTCAAGGAAGGCCTCCATTGCACTGGGAAGATCCTCTTTGAGTATATATAGAAGATTTTGAACAAGAATCCATTAGGATAAAAAGCTATGATCTTCATAGCTTCATTAGCTATTGTAATAAGATACATTGAATTACAAAAGTTTCTTCCCTAAACTCACACACAACTCAAGGATTTCTTGAAAGAGATAATTTTTTGTTTGTTTGTTTGTTTGTTTGTTTGTATTTTACAAAAAAACATATGCATAAATAATTTTTCAGCACTGATAATTGCAAAACATTTTGTTCCAACTTTTCCCCTCCTTCCCCCAACATCTCCCCCAGATAGCAGGTTAACCAATACATGTTGAATATGTTAAAGTATATGTTAAATATAATAAATGTATAGATAGCTAAACAGTTGTTTTGCTGTACAAAAAGAATTGGACTTTGAAACAGTGTACAATTAGCCTGTGAAGGAAATAAAAAATGTAGGCAGACAGAAATAGAGGGATTGGGAATTCTATGTAGTGTTTCATAGTCAACTTCCAGAGTTCTTTCGCTGGGTGTAGCTGGTTCAGTTCATTACTGCTCTATTGGAATTGCTTTGGTTCATCTCATGAAGAGGGCCTCTTCCATCAGAACTGATCATCATATAGTATTGTTGTAGAAGTATATAATGATCTCCTGGTCCTGCTCATTTCACTCAGCATCAGTTAATGTAAGTCTCTCCAGGCCTTTCTGAAATCATCCTTCTGGTCATTTGTTACAGAACAATAATATTCCATAATATGCATAAGCCACAATTTATTCAGCCATTCTCCAATTGATGGGCATCCACTCAGTTTCCAGTTTCTGGCCATTACAAAGAGGGCTGCCACAAACATTCTTGCACATACAGGGACCTTTCCCTTCTTTAAAATCTCTTTGGGATATAAACCCAGTAGTAATACTGTTGGATCAAAGGGTATGCACATTTTGATAACGTTTTGAGCATAGTTCCAAATTGCTTTCCAGAATGGCTGGATGTAGTCCCAATTCCACCAACAATGTATCAGTGTCCCTGTTTTCCCACATCCCTTCCAACATTCTGCATTATCTTTCCCTGTTATTGTAGCCAATCTGAGAGGTATGTAGTGGTATCTCAGAGTTGTCTTAATTTGCATTTCTCTGATTAATAATGACTTGAAGCATCTTTTCATATAGCTAGAAATGGTTTCAATTTGGAAGAGGTAGTGTTAAAACCATAGTACCAACCGCCCAGAAAAAGTGTTTGGGAAATTGGGTTTGAAAATGCCCTAAACTTAAAATGACCCACACCACAAATTTTGCACACCTAAATAAGACCATTGTTTTCTCTGTCAGAACCTTCCTTCTTAGAATAGTGATGGAAATCTCATGCAAGACTGCCCCCTGCCCTTGCTTTCATGTATCCCCTTAACTAACAGTTCTAAAAATGTCAGATAAGGAAGTATGCTAACCTGTTTTCTGGTCTCTGTCAAACTCTTTAAAACCTTCTATATACATTTGTTCAGGGCCACACACTTTGGATGCTAATCACATGTGGTCAAGTCAACCTAAATAAATTCTCCAATTAAAAATTTATATTTCTCAACTTGTCTCTATATTTTGGCACAACAGTAGCATGGAGTTTTAGAAATAGCACCAGATTAGAAAAAAGAGCTCTACCATTCACGTGTCATATTATATTATGCAAGTAAAACTATTTTCACCTATATTTCTTCAGCTAAAAGATGGACAGAAAAAAGTATCTCTTCTGTCAGAGGACTGATGACGTCTGTATAGATGTTTTAAAACTGAAAAATTTTAAATATGAAATAATGATATGCTTAGGATACTGTTAGTATTAATATTTCCAAGTCAATTTTCACTGACAATCCTACCATTCTTTATAGAGAAGGAGCTCCTTATTGGCCACAGCACCTTCTATGTTGCTCTCTCTAAAGAGTTAATTCCCATCTGCTCTCTGCCCTCCAGTTGGTTCATAGAACTTCATTAATTCAAAGTTTCAAAGAAATAAAGGGAATTCCTCTTTCCTATAAGTTGAGAGTCACCTGGCAAAGAAAATGCTTAGAGAAAAACATTGGGCAATAATGTACATCAATAAGAGGATGAGGAATTATCAAAAACAAAAAGTCTAATTTGTTTAGTGGTGAGTAATGGCCTTAGAGTCAGAAAAGACTTCAAGTCGTGCCCAACTCATTTTTTTTGAATGACATTGGGCACTTCACCCAAATTTTCCATGATTCAAGGCACTTCCAGAATATTAATTGAGGAACAAGTAGAATTCTGCATACAATGACCAGAATTATGTGTACCAGTGAGATAAAGTGCTGGAAGGAAAGTAAGCATACAATCACTCCCCACAGATTCAAAATTATTATTTTCCTCCTTTCTATTCTCTTCAGTATAGTGCAATTTTTTGAGGACATAGTTTGTTTCCATTCTATCTTTGTCTTCAAGAAACTAGCCTAGGGATAACACAAAAATGCCTAATATATGCTTGTTAAATAAAATCTGAATACTTTACAGGATCATAGGCTTTAGAGTTGAAATGATGCTCAGAGATTATTTGGTCCTAAACACAAAGGAGAAACTGAGTCTCAAAGAAATTAGTGACACATAAACAGTAAGAGGCACAGATAGGATTTGAATCCCCATCATTTGAGCACATTTTTCATCATCCCATTTTATACCCAATGCATATATCTTTTTGTATGCAAAGATTTGTTCATGAAATCTGAACTGAATTTAATCTAAATAGTGAAGGTTCCCCATCAAAATTTCTTCATTGTGCTTTGACCACAGTAGGTGGTTAGTAATTCTTTTTTTTTTTAATTGGATAATATAAAAAGGTAATTTTCCTCTATGGGCCAAATGATAAGAAGAAAGAATTTTCTCTACCATAAAATTACCCCAGGGTTAAGCAATAACTATAAAACTAGTTTATAATAACTAGAAGCAAAGTGAATCATAATGAATTACTGTTGTTCTACAGGTATGAAAAAAACTGATTTACAAAACACATAAAGCCATCTTATGGCATTTCTGAGATTTTTATAGATGGTACTATACCTGAGAAAGATTTCTGACTAATCTATAATCTATGAACAAATGCATATATTTGTGTGGTGGTGGTGGAAAACAAACTGCATAGAATAAAATATTCAGGGAAATATCTAGCAAAAGTATTAAATATTAGAATTTATGTCTCTAATGAAGGGAGAATGTCTTGAGGTTTAGAGAATTATAAAAATGAAGATAAGTTTATGGATGCCATCCCCAAGACAGTTATTTTCACAATTAAAATATCCTTATAGCCAGAGACTTCACCTCTAAAATTAGGCAACTAAAATGATACAGTAGGAAGAGCAGTGAATTTTTAAATAGAAGGTCTGAGTTTAAATCCTGTGTGACTTAAAACATTTGCCATAACCTTTCTTAGTTTCATTTCTGTATCATTACAATTCCAGGAATACAGTGGCTGATTCTGGACTGACTCCCTAAGGGCCAGGCTTCTGCTAGATTGGGATATTGGAAACAGAATATGGTTACTGAACTGAATGAATCATTCATCCTGCATTACGGGATTTCTGAATCCTCTCATTCTTATGACTTGTGTTCTTGGAGCAGAATCCGGAATGAAAAAGAATGAACAAAAAAGGCTAAAGGCCCTGACATGTTTCTCAGGATCATATATCTTTAAGGCCTATCCTAAAACTCCACTCTCTATACTATCCTCTTACTATAGTAAGAGTACTAATATGGTACTCTTACTATAATCTATCAATTAAAAATTTCTCACCTTAGTTTTCCAAATACAAATTCAGGAAAAAAATATACATATGCTGTTAATTCTGGCTATGGTAGCCAATGGATGGTGAGGGAGGGGGCAGGGATGGAGTAGATGATGTTCTAGTCCATGTGCTAGGCCAATGCTGACTGTGAACATAAATTTCAATACTCAACACATGAAAACAGTTTCTAATCGCTCCAAGTAGAGAGTTACTATTTAAAGTGATCTGGATAGATGAAAGATTCCCATTATTCCATGTTTGAAAATCCTACACCTGAAAACTTTTCCCATCTCCAAATCTATTATTGTTTTATGTGTAACTTTGAATAAAAAAATAGGATGAAGGTAGTATGAGTCAATTAGAACAAAATTCTTCTTTCCCTCCTCTGGGGAGAAAAAAATGTAACTACCATTTTTATAACCTGTTGCCAGTGAATCTGTAGTATTTTCTCAAAAAAAAAAAAAAAAAAAAAAAAAGAGAGAGAGAGAGAGAGAGAGAGAGAAAGGAATAATAGCCTGCAATAAAAGCAAAACAATATTGTTTTGTTTTGTTTTGTTTTTCCCTCTCACAAGTCAAAAGAGGTTATCATAAGATAATCTCAGTTTTATTTCTGGCTCTGCCATTCAGTAATGGGTAGTAAATGACTTAATATTTCAGTGTATGTATTCATTTATAATATAAACATAATGCATGCCAGAGCATGCCTACTTTGCTTTTCTTGCTATTGCACAATATTTGAAATGATTAGTTTTGTGTCTCTGTGGGGTCAGGTTTGCACTCAGATTGGGTTCACTGAACTTAACTGAAATTGCTGACTTCAAAATCAGAATTCTATCTATCATATGTCTCCTATCATACCCCTTCCTTCCTTTGAAGGGGTAGTCAAGAATAATGGGTTTCTTGTGTAAAATGGGTCTGGGGAGTCAAGACTGCAGATCTGGAAGAAGCAGGAGAGCCTAGATTCCCCCTTAAATCTCTTCCATGAACAAGAATACACATCAGACCATTGTCTGACAAGGAAAGCCAAGAAAATTTGAGAGTATGTTTTCCATACCAGGATATCTCAGGCAGGTAGAGAAGTTTAAGGAAAATAGAGATGAACTCTGTTTAGATTACAGGAATTTAAAAGATAGACTAGGAAGGACACCAATGCAAGAAATCCCTACATTAGCTCTAGGTATAGAAAATAGTGATATCTGGGCAGCACTGTTGCCCACTATCCAGTTCAGAGTAAAAAATGAAGGTAGGAAAAGTAGTAGTACAATGAAATGAAATCTATTTATGTAGGAGCAAGGGACAAGTTCCAGAAATAATTTAGACTGGTGTCAAGAACTTATTGAGTTCAGAACAAGAGGTTTTATTTTCATAAAGAAAAAAAAAACTGAAAAGGAAGAGGAAGAAGAAGAAGAGGAACAAGAAGGGGAAGGGAAAGGAAAAGAAGGAGAAGGAGAAAAGGAGAAAAAAAAAGAAAGGAAAAATCTTGTAGGAAAAACAATTCACCTAGAAAACAGATCAAAGGGAGAGAAGAATTATGGGACTTACTAAAATTCTAAAAGCGAGAGATAGAGAGACAGACAAAGCTGATGGGAGAATTTAGATATTATGTTTCAAAAAGACAAAAAATAACTGTGTAAATATGTTAGAATGTATGGGAAAATAAGAAATGGAAAAGAAAAACCACCTATTCAAAAAGTAACCTCAAAATGAAAACTTGTAGGAATATTATAACCAGAATCTTGAATTTCCAAGATATTTCAGAAAGCCTGAGTGCAGATTGAAAAAAAAAATGTTTTCTCTTTCCTGTCCTTTCCTCTCCTTCCTTTTCTTTTTGTCTCCCTTCCTCTCTTTATCTGACTCCTTCCCTTGCTTTATCTCTGTCTGTCAGTCTCTCTCTGTCTCTTCTTGACTTTTATACATGGCCCTTGCAAAAATCACACACAAACACAAATACACACACACACACACACACACACACACACACACACACACACAGGTTTTGTGCTTCTTGCTTTCTTAATAGATCAAGGAAATTATACTTATGAGGAAGTTGTTCAATTTAATTCAAAATTATTAAAAAGTTATTTAAAATAAAATTTTATTATTAACAATTTTATAGTATCGATATTTACTTACCTTCTCCTTTTGTCCCTCCTCAAGTGCTATCATTTTTATTTTTTTTTATTTTATTTTTTTTTATTCATTTTTCCAAATTATCCCCTCCCTCCCTCCACTCCCTCCCCCGATGACAGGTAGTCCCATACATTTTACATGTGTTACAATATAACCTAGATCCAATATATGTGTGTAAATACCATTTCCTTGTTGCACATTAATTATTAGCTTCCGAAGGTATAAGTAACCTGGGTAGATAGACAGTAGTGCTAACAATTTACATTCACTTCCCAGTGTTTCTTCTCTGGGTGTAGCTACCTCTGTCCACCATTGATCAATTGGGAGTGAGTTGGCTCATCTTTATGTTGAAGGTTTCCACTTCCATCAGAAAACATCCTCATACAGTATTGTTGTTGAAGTGTATAGTGATTTTCTGGTTCTGCTCATTTCACTCAGCAACAGTTGATGTAAGTCTCTCCAAGCCTCTCTGTATTACTCCTGCTGGTCATTTCTTACAGAGCAATAATATTCCATAACCTTCATATACCACAATTTACCCAACCATTCTCCAATTGATGGACATCCATTCAACTTCCAGTTTCTAGCTACAACAAAAAGAGCTGCCACAAACATTTTGGCACATACAGGTCCCTTTCCGCTCTTTAGTATTTCTTTGGGATATAATCCCAATAACAGCAATGCTGGGTCAAAGGGTATGCACAGTTTGATAACTTTTTGGGCATTGTTCCAAATTGCTCTCCAGAATGGCTGTATTCTTTCACAACTCCACTAGCAATGTATTAGTGTCCCAGTTTTCCCACATCCCCTCCAACATTCCTCATTATTTGTTCCTGTCATCTTAGCCAATCTGACAGGTGTGTAATGGTATATCAGAGTTGTCTTAATTTGCATTTCTCTGATCAGTAGTGATTTGGAACACTCTTTCATATGATTGGAAATAGTTTCAATTTCATCATCTGAGAATTGTCTGTTCATATCCCTTGACCATTTATAAATTGGAGAATGGTTTGGTTTCCTATGAATCAGTGTCAGTTCTCTATATATTTTGGAAATGAGACCTTTGTCAGAACCTTTACTTTTAAAAATATTTTCCCAATTTGTTACTTAATCTAATCTTGTTTGCATTAGTATTGTTTGTACAGAAACTTTTTAGTTTGATGTAATCAAAATCTTCTATTTTGTGATCAATAATGATCTCTAGTTCTCCTCTGGTCATAAATTCCTAACTCCTCCACAAGTCTGAGAGGTAGACTATTCTCTGTTCCTCTAATCTATTTATGATCTCATTCTTTATGCCTAAATCATGGACCCATTTTGATCTTATCTTAGTATATGGTGTTAAGTGTGGATCCATATCTAATTTCTACCATACTAATTTCCAGTTTTCCCAACAGTTTCTTCCGAATAATGAATTTTTGTCCCTAATGTTGGTATCTTTGGGTTTGTCAAAGATTAGATTGCTATAGATGTACCCTTTTTTGTCCTTTGTATCTAATCTGTTCCACTGATAGACTGTTCTATTTCTTAGCCAGTACCAAATGGTTTTGGTGACTGCTGCTATATAATATAGCTTTAGATCAGGTACATTTAGACCACCTTCCTCTGACTTTTTTTTTCATTAGTTCCCTTGCAATTCTGGACCTTTTATTCTTCCATATGAATTTTGTTGTTATTTTTTCTAGGTCATTAAAATAGTTTCTTGGGAGTCTGATTGGTATAGCACTAAATAAATAGATTAGTTTGGGGAGTATTGTCATCTTTATTATATTCGATTGGCCTATCCCAAGAGCACTGAATGTCTTTCCAATTATTTAAATCTGACTTTATTTTTGTGGCAAGTGTTTTGTAATGTTTCTCATATAATTCCGGACTATTCTTTGGTAGATGGTTTCCCAAATACTTTATACTCTCAACATTTGTTTGGAATGGAATTTCTCTTTGTACCTCTTGCTGTTGCATTTTGTTGGTGATATATAAGAATGCTGAGGATTTATGTGGATTTATTTTGTATCCTGCCACTTTGCTAAAATTCTGAATTATTTCTAATAGCTTTTTAGCAGAGTCTTTGGGGTTGTCTAAGTATACCATCATGTCATCTGCAAAGAGTGATAGTTTGATTTCCTCATTTCCTACTCTAATTCCTTGAATCTCTTTGTTGGCTCTTATTGCCGAGGCTAGCGTTTCTAGTACTATATTGAATAGTAATGGTGATAGTGGGCAAACTTGTTTCACTCCTGATCTTACTGGGAAAGGTTGCAGTTTATTTCTATTGCATATTATGCTTACTGATGGTCTTAAATATATGCTCCTGATTATTCTAAGGAATAATCCATTTATTCCTATACTCTCAAGAGTTTTTAGTAGGAATGGATGTTGGATTTTGTCAAATTCTTTTTCTGCATCTATTGAGATGATCATATGGTTTTTATTAATTGGATTATTAATATGGTCAATTATACTAATAGTTTTCCTAATATGAAACCAGCCCTGCATTCCTGGTATGAATCCTACTTGATCGTAGTGTATTATCCTGGGGATGATTTTCTGAAGTCTTTTTGCTAATATCTTAAGATTTTAGCATCAATATTCATTAAGGAAATTGGTCTATAATTTTCTTTTTCACTTTTCGCTCCTTCATTCCCTATTTTTTCAAATAGTTTATATAGCATTGGGGATAATTGTTCTTTAAATGTTTGGTAGAATTCACATGTAAATCCATCTGGTCCTGGGGATTTTTTTTCCTAGGGAGTTGATTAATAGCTTGTTCTATTTCTTTTTCTGAAATGGGACTATTTAAGCAATTTATTTCCTCCTCTGTTAATCTAGGAAGCCTATATTTTTGGAAGAAGTCATCCATTTCACTTAAGTTATCAAATTTATTGGCATAAAGTTGGGCAAAGTAACTCCATATTATTCTCTAATTTCCTCTTCATTGGTGGAAAGATCCCCCTTTTCATTTGTAAGACTAACAATTTGATTTTCCTCTTTCTTTTTTTCTGATCAGATTTACCAAAGGTTTATCTATTTTATTGGCTTTTTCATAAAACTAACTCTTGGTTTTATTTATTAATTCAATAGTTTTTTTACTTTCAATATTATTGATTTCTCCTTTTAATTTTTGTATTTCAAGTTTAATTTTTAGTTGCGGGTTTTTACTTTGGTCTTTTTCTAGCCTTTTAAGTTGCAATCCCAATTTGTTAATCTTCTCTTTCTCTATTTTCTTCAAATAAGCCTCTAAAGATATAAAATTTCCCCTTATTACTGCTTTAGCTGCATCCCACAGATTTTGGTATGATGTCTCATCATTGTCATTATCTTGGGTGAAATTATTAATTGTTTCTATAATTTGCTCTTTCACCCAGTCATTCTTTAAGATGAGATCATTCATGACCTAGAAAAAATAACAACAAAATTCATATGGAAGAATAAAAGGTCCAGAATTGCAAGGAAACTAATGAAAAAAAAGTCAGAGGAAGGTGGTCTAAGTGTACCTGATCTAAAGCTATATTATATAGCAGCAGTCACCAAAACCATTTGGTATTGGCGCTAAGAAATAGATTGGTAGATCAATGGAACAGATTAGATACAAAGGACAAAAAAGGGTACATCTATAGCAATATAATCTTTGACAAACCCAAAGATACCAACATTAGGGATAAAAATTCATTATTTGGAAAAAAACTGTTGGGAAAACTGGAAATTAATATGGCAGAAATTAGATATGGATCCACACTTAACACCATATACCAAGATAAGATCAAAATGGGTTCATGATTTAGGCATAAAGAGGGAGATAATAAATAGATTAGAGGAACAGAGAATAGTCTACCTCTCAGACTTGTGGAGGAGGAAGGAATTTATGACCAGAGGAGAACTAGAGATCATTATTGATCACAAAATAGAAGATTTTGATTACATCAAACTAAAAAGTTTCTGTACAAACAATACTAATGCAAACAAGATTAGATTAAGTAACAAATTGGGAAAATATTTTTAAAAGTAAAGGTTCTGACAAAGGTCTCATTTCCAAAATATATAGAGATCTGACACTGATTCATAGGAAACCAAACCATTCTCCAATTTATAAATGGTCAAGGGATATGAACAGACAATTCTCAGATGATGAAATTGAAACTATTTCCAATCATATGAAAGAGTGTTCCAAATCACTACTGATCAGAGAAATGCAAATTAAGACAACTCTGAGATACCATTACACACCTGTCAGATTGGCTAAGATGACAGGAACAAATAATGAGGAATGTTGGAGGGGATGTGGGAAAACTGGGACACTAATACATTGCTGGTGGAGTTGTGAAAGAATCCAGCCATTCTGGAGAGCAATTTGGAACTATGCCCAAAAAGGTATCAAACTGTGCATACCCTTTGACCCAGCAGTACTACTACTGGACTTATATACTAAAGAAATACTAAAGAGCGGAAAGAGACCTGTATGTGCCAAAATGTTTGTGGTAGCTCTTTTTGTTGTAGCTAGAAACTGGAAGATGATTGGATGTCCATCAGTTGGAGAATGGTTGGGTAAATTGTGGTATATGAAGGTTATGGAATATTATTGCTCTGTAAGAAATGAGCAGCAGGAGGAATACAGAGAGGCTTGGAGATACTTACATCAACTAATGCTGAGTGAAATGAGCTGAACCAGAAGATCACTGTACACTGCAACAACAATACTGTATGAGGATGTATTCTGATGGAAGTGGAAACCTTCAACATAAAGAAGAGCCAACTCACTCCCAATTGATCAATGGTGGACAGAGGTAGCTACACCCAGAGAAGAAACACTGGGAAGTGAATGTAAATTGTTAGCACTAATATCTGTCTGCCCAGGTTACATGTACCTTCGGAATCTAATGCTTATTGTGCAACAAGAAAATGGTATTTACACACATGTATTCATGTATTGTATCTTGGTTATATTGTAACACATGTAAAATGTATGGGATTGCCTGTCATCAGGGGGAGGGAGTGGAGGGGGGGGATAATTTGAAAAAATGAATACAAGGGATAATATTATAAAAAATATATAATAAAAAAAATAAGATGAGATTATTCACTTTCCAATTACTTTTTGGTCTATTTATCCCTAACTTTTTACTGAATGTAGCTTTTATTGCATTGTGGTCTGAGAAGAAGGCATTTATTATTTCTGCCTTCCTACATTTAATTTTGAGATCTTTATGTCCTAATATATGGTCAATTTTTGTATAGGATCCATGAACTGCTGAGAAGAAAGTATATTCCTTTCTATTGCCATTCAGTTTTCTCCAAAGGTCTATCATACCTAGTTTTTCTAATGTTCTATTTACTTTTTTAATTTCTTTCTTGTTTGTTTTGTGGTTTGATTTGTATAAATCTGAGAGTGCAAGGTTGAGATCTCCCACTATTATAGTTTTACTGTCTATTTCTTCTTGTAATTCTCTTAACTTTTCCTTTAGAAAGTTAGATGCTATACCACTTGGTGCATATATGTTTAGTATCGATATGGCTTCATTATTTATGCTACCCTTCAACAGGATATAGTTTTCTTCCCTATCTCTTTTAATTAGATCAACTTCTGCTTTTGCTTGATCTGAGATAAGGCTAGCTACCCCTGCTTTTTTGGCTTTACCTGAAGCATAATAGATTCTGCTCCAACCTTTTACCTTTACTCTATATGTATTTCCCTGCTTTAAGTGTGTTTCCTGTAAACAACATATTGTAGGGTTCTGATTTTTGATCCAGTCTGCTATCTGTCTCCCTTTGATGGGAGTGTTCATCCCATTCACATTTACAGTTAAAATTACTAATTCTGTATTTCCTGCCATCATATTATCCCCAGATTATGCTTTTTCCCTTGACCCCCCTGAACCCCTTCCCCAATATTTAATTTATAGACCCCCCTTGTGACACACAGCCCTCCCTTTTTTTTAGTATCCCTCCCCCCTCCCTGCACATCCCTTTCCTTATTCTCCTTTTCCTTTTCCCTTTTCCTCTCCCCCCCCTTTTAATGAGGTGAGAGAGAATTCTCTGAAAAACAAATATGACAATTATTTACTCTTTGAGCCTCTTCTGATGAGAGTAAGATTTACACAATGATTCTCCCCCTCTCTAAATTCCCTCAGATATGGTGTATTTTCTATGCCTCTTCCTGGGATGTAGTTTCCCTCTTTTTATCACACCCTCCCCTTTTTCTGATACTAATCCCTTCCCTTTACTACACCCCTTCCTTTTTTTTTTCTTTTATATCTTTTATATACCCACAACAGATATATAGTTCTCAAGGTTTCTGTGTACCTTTTTCTGTTTCTCTTCAGTCTTGTGGATGTAGATCAAATTTTTTGTTTAAGTCTGGTTTTTGTCTTATTAACATATGGAATTACTCTATTTCATTGAATGACCATCTTCTTCCATGGAAAAAGATGCTAAATTTAGCTGGGTAGTTTATTCTTGGTTGCAATCCTTGATTTTTTGCCTTTTGGAATATCAGGTTCCAGGCCCTTCTATCTTTTAATGTGGAGGCAGCCAGATCTTGGGTGACCCTTATTGTGGCACCTTGGTATTTAAATTGTTTTTTTCTAGCTGCTTGCAGGATTTTCTCCTTTGTGTGGTAATTCTGCAGCTTAGCCACTATATTCCGTGGTGTCCTTTTTTTAGGGTCTATTTCAGAAGGAGTTCGATGAATTCTTTCCACATCTACTTTCCCCTCTGTTTCTATTATCTCTGGACAGTTCTCTTTGATAATTTCCTGTAAAATAGAATCTAGGCTCTTTTTTTGGTCATAGTTTCGGGAAGTCCAATGATCCACAGATTATCTCTCCTAGATCTATTTTCCAGGTCTATAGATTTTCCCAGTGAGTATTTGACGTTATTCTCCAGCTTCTCATTTTTTTTTTGTTTTGTTTTACTGATTCTTGGGTTCTCAATGAATCATTCATTTCTATTTGTTCCATCCTGAATTTTAAGGAGTTATTTTCTTCATTCACAGTTTTTAGTTCTTTTTGTAAATGCCCAATTTCGTTTTTAAATGAGTTATTTTGCTCTATTGAATTTTTTCCATTTCCCTAATTTTTTTCTTTTGAGAATTATTTTCTTTTTCCAATTCAGAAATCCTATTTTCTTGAGACTTTTTTATCTTCTCCAATTCAGAAATCCTATTTTCTTGAGACGTTTTTATCTTCTCCAATTCAGAAATCCTACTTTCCTGTGATTTTTTTACCTTTTCTAATTCACTAATTTTGTTTCCCTGCATCTCCTGTGAATTCTTTATTTTTTCCAACTCCAATTTCATAGCTTCTCTTTCCTTTCCCCATTTTTCTTCAAACTCTCTTAACTTTTTAATAGTCTCTTCAACGAGAGAGTTATGTGATGGGGGGCAGGAATCGTTCCCCTTTAGGTTGTTATCTGCTGACTCTCTGCTGTTAACTTCCTCGGGGTTGGATACCTGCTCTTTCTCTGTGTAGAAGGCATCTATGGTTTTTTTGGGCTTCTTGGTCATGATTAAAAAATCTTTTGGGGTCTGTCCCTGGGGTAGGAAATTATTTATTTATTTCTTTACCAGCTTCCTCCCAGACAGGATGGATGCAGCGGCCCCTGTGCCTGAGCTAAGAGAGAGCTCTGGGAGAGAGTTCCCCACCCCCTCCCTGGAAGTGCCTCAGAGGTGATCAGCACTGCTGTGCTCTGAGGGCACTGTGTTTTAGTGGCTTCCCTGAGGTTGAGACTGAACAGTAAAGGCGGCTCAAAGCCTAGCCTATGCATCCCGGTGGGGCATGGATGTCTGCAGCAGGTGATGTGAAAAGCCCCTGTGCTCAAACTGGAAGTGTCTGCCAGAAACCGAGGTCCCTAGTTCAAAGGTTACACTTCTCTGGGACTTCCGTTCCACAGCCTGGAGCAGAGCCAGGCACTATGAGTTACCGCCCCACCCACTTTTCAATCTCTTAACTACCCCCAGGTGAAAGCCTGGATTGCCTTTGTCGGCCACACCCACCAGTGCTGAGATCTGCTGAGTCACCCCCGGGATCCTGGGAACATCCAATCTGGTTTTAAATTTTAAAGTTGCTTAGATTTCTCTTCTGAACTGCTGTATTATAAGCAGAGAAGAGCTAACAGCCTGTGCCAGATTATTTTATCTCAGTGGCTTCTCTGATCCCATAGCCCTCCCTAGTGCAACCGGTGCAGTGTGCCACTACCCCACCGTCTGTGCTGGCCTCTCTTCTTCCTCCCCTGGGAGCTGACCTTTCCTGTTGAAACTCCAGATTCTCTTCAGCTGGTAAGTTATGCTTCCAGTCCTTGTGGATTCTATCAGTCCAGCGCTATTTCTGAGGCTGATTATATCTAGTTGGTTGTGAGGAAAGAAAGGAGCTTATACAGTTGTATGTATTTTCTCCGCCATCTTGGCTCCGCCCCCTGAACTTTTTTCAAGTGCTATCATTTTTAATAAAGATATTATGGTTTTAACATGTTCCACACTACTATCCCTCCATCTTTACAAAGAAACTGAGGGAATTTTTTAGCATATTTCTTCTCTGGGGATAACCTAAGTTAATATTTTGTAGGAGTTAGTTTGGATTGTTTTTTAAAAAAAATATTGAAGTAAACATTCCTCTGATTACTGAGTTCACAAAGAAACAAAAAACAGCCATCAGTTCCTAAACTAAAGAGATTACATACTAATGGAAGTAAATAACAGACACATAAATAACAAAGTATACAGATTTTTTTGGGGGGGAGGAAGGGATAAAATCACAGTTGTTATAGAGGAAGTACTAACAAGTGGGTGATACAACAAAATGTATTTTTGCCCTTGAATTGATCCTTGAAAGACTGTAGAAATCCCAAGTATGAGAAATTGGGGAGAAATCCATTTCATTTAAGGAGGATGGACATAGAACTTGGAAGCAGTAGATGAAATGTCCATTGTGGGCAGTTGCTAGAAGGCCAGTTTGGCTGAAACACAAGATCTAATTATCTTATTGGAATTATTTAGACACAGTATTTAGTTGGAAATAACTGGCACCTCCTCCATAATTCTTTTGAAGTTAACCCAAGCATTTCCACAGTCTTATTAAAGACAATTTCATTAATGCTTTTCAGCATCACTGGGTTCCATATTAACCTAAGTAAATCTTATGGACATTTGTGTTTAATGCTGAAACCTATTCCATTCACTACCCTGTTGCAATTAAAGTGTGACATTGACATGTTCCTAATGGCCCCTGCCTAGTGTATTATTCCAGAAGCATGCAATCTCATGTGCTGATATCTCTCCAAACCAGGAATCCACATTCACCTCTAATTTACATTATGCATTCATTTTCAGCTTAGTCACGTGGTTAATGAGCCATCTGGAGAGTGGCCAGATTTCTGCACTCCATCATACCCTTCTTTTTCCCCCCATTTGACTCTATTTAACTCTCCAAGTCATTGCCAAGCATTTGCACATTGTATAAATTGTACTTGTCCATTTGTTCCAGGAAACAATTGTGTTTGCTGTCATGCAGAAATTATGTTCATTGTTCAGTATAATTAAATATTAAGAGTGCAACAGCAAGTGTTTCCCTTTCCTGACAAGCAAGACTCTAAAACTGGGTTTATATTCAATTTTTATCACAGCTCAAAACAAGCATCACCATGTCTCTAACCCTGACACACATAACAAAACAGATATTTACATACCTTTGAAAAATAAAAAACTACATTTAAAAAATAAATTGCTATTTCTTAGTGTTGTAATCAGAATAGAACCAAGCTACAATTCTCTAATATAAGTGTAGAGAAATAAAAATAATTTTATAATGGAGCAATAAAGTGAGAGGTTACTATTTTCCCAATGAGGATAACATCTTTGTCCCCAACCTAATAAGTTAAAAGAATTTTGACCATACTTAGCCCTTCAATTTCCAGTCAGGCTATTAAAATCAAGCTGTGTTTTTCTGACTTTCATATTATTGCCTGCAATAAAGGTTCAGCAATCACAATTTAATTGACAATTTTTCTGCTTATACACGAAGCAGAATGAAATCCTTATAAGTTCTTCTGTTCAGATTTTGTCTCTGAAGCTAGCTAACATACAAACTGATTGGGTTATTTGTACTTGGTTAAAAATACTGGGAAGACTAGTTAAATATTTTTTTTTCCATTTCTGCGAGTTAGTATCCTTAAGTGGAAACTCAGCAAGCCTATAAAATAAACTCTCATTAAAGAGACCTTACTTTGAGAACCACTGAACTAATGAACTAGATGATATCTACTATCCTTTCATTTCTAAATATCATAACTAATTTTAAACAAGGGGTGTTAAACTATTGATCTAAATGAATCTTCTGATTCACTTCCAACTCTAAAATTTTGTGATTCTGTATTATGTTGTAAAGTTCTGTATTAAACCTATATTTTCTCTCATTTTTCGTTTCCTTCTTTTCACTTCTTTTGCTGTCATTACAGTTCAGACCTTCATCATTTTCATCACTCATTTTTGTGATATATTTCCAATTTTTCCCTCTGTTCCCCCATCCCTCCCCAACACAGCAAGCGATTTGATATGTTCTATATGTACACTCATATCAATATATTTCCATATTAGTTATGTCGAGAAAAAATGAATCAGAACAAAATGAAAAAAAAAAAAAAAAGAAAAAAAAAGGTGCAAATAGTATGTTTCTATCTACATTTAGATTCAATAATTCTTTATCTGGATGTGGATCATATTTTGAGGCTTTTCTTATTGTCTTGGATTATTGCAGAGTTGAGAAGAGCTAAATCTATAACAGTAGATCACTGTTTAATATTGCTGTTACTGTATAATATTGCTGTTTGTGTATAATATTCTAGTTTTGCTCACTTCACTGAATATCAGTTGATGGAAGTCTTACCATATTTTTCATTATTTCTTATAGAACAACACTATTCCATAAAATACATATATCACAATTTGTTCAACCATTGCCCAATGGGTGGTTATCCTTTCAATTTCTAATTCTTTGCCTTGGAATTTTTTTTTGTACATGTGCCTCCTTTTCCATTGTTGTGATCTCTTTGGGATACAGACCTAGTAGGGATATTATTGCATTAAATATTACATGCACTTTTATATCCCTTGGGGAGTTGTATCAAATTGCTCTTCAGAATGGTTGGGTTAGTTCACAACTCTTCTTATACTACATTAGTGTTCTAATTTTCCCACATCTTCTCCAACATTTATCATTTTCATGTTCTTTTTATCAATCAATTTAATAGATGTGAGTTGGTAAATTAGAGTTCCTTTAATTTGCATTTCTCTGATCAATTATGATTTTGAGCATTTTTCTCAATTATGCACAACTTAATGTATGTAATTATGTACAACCTTAATTTTTTTTAACTGAAATTCGCCTATCTTTTGGTCATTTATCAATTGGGAAATAGCTTGCATTCTTGCAAATTTGAGCAAGTTATCTATATGTTCTAAAAATGAGAGCTTTATTGGAAACACTGACATGGAAGCAGCTAGATATCTCAGTGAATTGGAGACAGAAGGACCTGAGTTCAAAAGTGACTCAGACACTTAACACTTACCAGCTGTATAAGCAAATCCTAATCTTGTTTGCATTTATTTTGTTTGGGGAAGACATTTAAAAAATTATTATAAATAAAACTATGGATTTAGAATTTCAAAATATAGTCTATCTCTTGTTTGGTCATAATTTTTTACTTTCTACATGGATCTGAGAGGCAAACCATTCGTTGCTCCCCTGATTTGCCTATGGTAATACCTTTTATGTCTGCATCACATACCCATTTTGACTTTACCTAGTTGTACAGTGTGAGATATTGATCTAGGCCTAGTTTCTGCCATATTATTTTCCAGTTTTCCTACCAATGTTTGTCAAATAGTAAATTCTTACCCTAAAAATTACAGAATTTTGATTTATTAAAGGTAAATTATCATAGTCATATACTATTTTGTCTTGTGTACCTAAACTATTCCATTGATCCACCATTTCTTATTTCTTAGTCTGTACCAAATAGTTTTGATGATTTTTGCTTTATAATTTAATTTTAAAACTCATATGGGCAGGATACTTCTCTTTGCATTTCTTTCATTGATTTCCCTTACTGTTCTTGATCTTTTGTTCTTCAATGTTGTAAATAATGATATAAAATATTATATTATAAAAATAACTCTATACATAATTTTCAGTACTTTGATTATGTGGCACTGAATAAATTTATTTAGTTTGAATTTTCAATTTTATTATATTAGCTCTTTCCACCCATGAGCTATTGATATTTTCCAGTTGTTTAGATCTGACTTTATTTGTATGAAAATGTATGTAATTGTGTTCATATTGTTCCTGGGTTTGTCTTGACAAGTAACTCTCAAATGTTTTATATTGTCTCCAATTATTTTAAATGAAATGTCTTTGTCTCTTGATGCTGAACAGAAATGCTGATGATTTATGAATGTTTGTCTTAGATCCTGCAACTTTGCTAAAGTTGTTAATTGTTTCAGGTAGTTTTTTAGTTGACTCTAGGATTCCATTATAGCATCTGCAAAGAGTGATAATTTCATTTCCTCATCATTTCTTCTAATTCCTTAAATTTCCTTTTTTCTTCTTTCATTGCTAAAGCTAATATTTTTAATATAACATTGAATAATGATGATAATGGGTTGCCTCATTTCATCCCCAATATTATTGGGAATGTATCTAAATTATCCCTATTAAATATAATGCTTGCTGCTTTCTTAGATACTTATCACTTAGTTTTTTAAGGAAAACTATATTTATCCCTATGCTCTCTAGTGTTTTTACTAAGAATATGGTTATATTTTGTCAAAACATTTCCCTACAGTTAATCATATGATTTCTGTCACTTTTTTAAAATTGATGTTATAGGGGCAGCTAGGTCGTGCCGTGCATAGATCACCAGCCCTGAATTCAGGAGGACCCGAGTTCAAATGTTCAAATCTGGTCTCAGACACTTAACACTTCCTAACCATGTGACCCTGGGCAAGTCACTTAATTTCAAGTTGCCTCAGCAAAAAAAAAAAAAAAAAAAAAAAAAAAAAAAAAAAAAAAAAAAAAAGATGTTATATTATGCTGATTATTTTTTTTCATATTTAACTAGTATTTATTTAACTTGCATTTCTAGTATAAATCCCTTCTGATTATAGTATATTACCCTTGTGATAATACATTTTTTTTGCATCAATGTTCATTAAGGAAATGTGTCTATAATTTTCTTTATTTGTTTCTTCCTGGCTTATGTATTAAGCAACATATTTTTGTCATAAAAATAATTTGGAAGGACTCCACGTATTTTTTCTTCCAAATAGTTTATCTAGTGTTAGAATTAATTTTTCTTTAAATGTTGGTAGAATTCATTTTTAAAACTATTTGGCCCTGGAATTTTTTTTTTTTCTTATGGAGTTCACTGATGTCTTATTCAATTTCTTTTTCTAAAATATGCTTGTTTAAGTATTTTATTTTCTCTTCTACTAATCTCGATAATTTATATTTTGGTAAATATTCATCCATTTCACATACATTGTGAGGTTTATTGGCATGCAGTTGGACAAAATAACTCCTAATTACTGCTTCAAGTTCTTCATTGGTGGTGAATTTACCTTTTTCATTCTTGATAATTGATTTGGCTTTTTCTTCCTTTTTAAAAATCAAATTAACCAACAATTATCCATTTTATTGTTTTTTTCCTATAAAACCAGCTCTTGGTTTTAATAATTAGTTCAATAGTTTTCTTTTAATTTTATTAATCTTTTCCTTGATTTTCAAAATTTCTAATTTGATATTTATTTGGAGGTTTTTAATTTGTTCCTTTTCTAGCTTTTTTAGTTGTATGCCCAATTCATTGATCTTTTCTTTCTCTATTTTATTCATATTAGCATTTAGAGAAAAAAAATTTCCCTTAATAACTACTTTGGTTAGATCTCATAAATTTTGGCATGTTGTCTCATTATTATTGTTTTCTTTGATGAAATTATTGACTGTTCCTATGATTTGCTATTTGACCCACTAATTCTTTAAGATTAGTTATTTAGTTTTAAATATTTTACTCTATTATTGCATGACTATTGCATAGGAATCATGATCTTAAAGAATAAAGTTAATGCTTTTGACTTTCTGCATTTGGTAGTGAATTGTTTTATACTATAATACATAGTCAATTTTTATGCAGGTGCCATGAATCACTGAAAAAAGGTATTTTCCTTTCTATTCCCATTCCAAACATATCCATTTTTTCTAAAGTTGTTAATTGTTCCAAGTATTTGTTATTTGATTAAGTACCATTATATCATCTGCAAAGAGTGATAGTTTTATCTTCTTATTAGCTCTTTTTATTCCTTCATTTTTTTTCATCTTTTGTTACTAAAACTAAAAATTTAGTATAATATTGAATCACATTGACTTCATTCTTGTTGATTCTATGATTATGTCTCTCTAGCTATTAGAGAAGAGGTTGTTTGAGATCAGGACTGCTAGTCCTCATTTTTTTTTCAAACTCTCTTGGCATTTAAGACCCTACAAAGTTTTGTTATAATCACAATTCTTGCTTTATTTTATATTATTCCCCTACACTACTAAATAACTAGTTCTCCCAACTCAATGTTTCACCTTATTATTATATTTCTGAAGGCCTTCACTAGCAAAAATACACACAATTGTTAAAAGGAATGTACTAATATAGAAATATAGTAATCTTCTGACCAATGTATACTTTTAAAACATACACACATTGGGGAGAAATATAGTTAAAAATGATTAGACAACAGAAATTGATCTCTTAGAATAATGTCAAAAATGCTAATTATCTGTGTAAATTAAAGAATGTAATTAATGCCAAAGAAAAATTCAGGCCTTTGCAAAAGCTACATTGAGAATAAAATAAAAATTAAAGAATGAATAGAGCAATTGTTCAGGAAGGAAAGAATGATGGGATCTGTCATAGGGAAAGACATAATAATTCACTTTGTTTCTATATAATTCATCAAGGGGGATAATGTTTGTGATGAAAATCTAGAATAAACATTATTAACTGAGAATTTAAACTCAAGATAATGAAGAAGAAAACAAAGGGATAGATTTAAGACAGCATATATATTATATTTGTCACAAAGGAAAGAACTAAAAATTGTAATTACTGATCCAATTTCAATGATTTTAGGAAAACCGGAAAATTAAAAAGAAAATATACTATTGATTCAGAAATAAGCACTGATTAACATTTTCTACTGATTTTTATTAATAGTGCTCTGATTTTGACATTTTCTTTCTTTTCGGTCACTTTTTCATCACTCATACAGTCACTGTATGTGTTTAAAATGAACGGATGAAATAGCAAATCATAGACACAATCAACAGCTTCATTCAAGATAATGGCAATAAGGAGACATCATACCAAAATTTGTAGTATGCAGCCAAAGCAGTTATAAGGGGAAATTTTATATCTCTAGATGATTACTTGTATAAAATAAAGAAAGAGCAGATCAATGAATTGGGCTTACAACTAAAGAAGCTGAAAAAAACAAAAACAAAAACAAATTAAAAACCCTCAATTAAATACCAAATTTGAAATTCTGAAAATAAGAGGGGAGATTAATGAAATTGAAAATAAGATAACTATTGAATTAATAAACAAAACTAAGAGTTGGTTTCATCAAAAAAACAACAAAAAAAGATAAATCTTTAGTCAATTTCATTAGAAAAAGGAAAGAAGAAAATCAAATTGTTAGTCTCAAAAATGAAAAGGGAGAACCCTCCACCAATGAAGAGGAAATTAAAGCAATAATTAGAAGTTATTTTGCTCAACTATGAGCCAATAAATTTGATAATCTAAATGAAATTTGAGGAATATCTACAAAAATATTGATTGCCTAGGTTAACAGAAGAAGAAATAAACTATCTTAATAATGCCATTTTAGAAAAGAACAAGAACAAACCATTAATCAACTCCCTAAGAAAAAATCTCCAGAGCCAGATGAATTAACATGTGAATTATACCAAACCTTCATATAACAATTAATTCCAATACTATATAAGCTATTTGAAAAAATAGGGAAAGAAGGAGTCCTAACAAATTCCTTTTAAGAGACAGATATGGTGTCAATAACTAAACCACATACAGTGAAAACATAGAAAGAAAATTATAGACCAAATTTCTACTTATTCAGTGTCATACCAATTAAAGTCCCAAGAAATTATTTTACAGATCTAGAAAAAAATAATAACAGAGTTCTTCTGGAAGAATGAAAGGTCAAGAATTTCAAAAGAATTAATGAAAAAAAATGTTATCTTTTCAGATTTCACTTTTAGATACTTTTAGAGATTAAAATACTTATGAAAAAGAAATACAGTCTTCTACTAGGTTGTAACCTAAACTGACTAAAACAAAAAGGAAAATATATTGAATTGATTTTGCAATATTACTTTACTTCTAATAATGATGATGTTATGGAGAAAAATCTCTTCTGTCTAATTTTAATGATGTTTTTTCTGCAGAAAGAATGAAACCAAAATAAATGACATCTTAATACCAAACATATAACGTACCAAAAATTGTTTGGAAGGTCTTTTAAAATCTTCAAAGAAAAACTATATTTTGAGAAATTTGTACTGTCAATGGAAAGTATTTTTTGGGATCTTATGAAACTTTTAAATTAATTGCAAAAAACCTAAAACTGTGAGAGGAGATCTCATGTTACTTGATGCTATTAAATATCAGAAATGGTTTATGGGGAAAGGTATAAGTATGAAATTTGTAAAATTCCTTTATCACATGGTACTGTCTCCAAAAGAATTTCTGAAATGTAGTCATGATCAATTGCAGCATCTTATTACAAGGCTTAATGGAAACTAAAATTTGCAATCCATATAGATGAAAGAAAATTATATTTCTCACATGTCACATGACAGCTATTATTTTATGTAAAATATGTTTATGATGGAAGCTTATGTGAGCTATTATTATTTTGTTTACCTTTGGAAAGGAACAGAAAAGGGGAAAGATGAGAAATTTTCACAAAATGCAGGTTTATAATGGAAAATTGCATTAAAGTCTGTACAAATGGTGCTGAAGCAATGATGGGAAAAATGTTGAATTTGTAGCAAAAACTAAAGCTTATGGCAATGTACATATCACTTACTCACTACATGATTCATCAGAAGGCACTTGTAGACTATACACAGGCCCCTTGCTTGGATTCCTCAGCATTTGTTATGTTGTATCATGAGCTACACCTCACTTGCCATATTAAAGATTATTATTAATTTTTTTGCATTGACTTCTTTAAAATTCACATTGATAACTCAAAAATAAAAGTAATTCCCAGCTTGGAAAATGGTTAAAGGATATGAATAGTTTTCAGTAGAAGAATAGATAGACAGTCTCATTCTTTACCATAATCCCCTCCCCTTTTGTTTTTATTGTATAATGGAGAGCATGTTTTATTGTTCATCCTCTGGAACTGTGAATTTTCATCATATGTATCATAATTCTAAAAGCTTCTCACATAGTTTTTTTAATAGTATTGTTACTATATAAAATGTTCGCCATTTTCTGTTCCTTTCATGCTTCATCAGTTCATATATCTTCAAAGTTGTTTGTTTTTCAATATTGATGCTATGATATAAATTATTCTGTTTACTTCACTCTTCATTAATGCACATTTTTTATCTTCTTTTTGAAACCATCTATTTCTGATGCTATATTAACATTTCATCAATTTCATGTTGTAACATATTCTGTCATTTCTTATTGGATAGATTTTTCATTAATATGTAGGTCTTGCCACAAAAAAAAACAAAACAAACAAACAAAAAAAAAAAAAAACAAACAAGCTGTTCTAAGTATTTTGTACATAAGGACTTTCTCCTTTATTCTTTGATCTCTTTGAATAAGGACATAGCAATGACACAACTGGCACATATTATTTAGCAAACTTTGTGTATAATAATTTCAAATTGCTCTCTAAAATTGATATTTCCATTTATCTATCCATCATCAGTGAATCAATATGTCTTCTTCCCATATCCCCTCCAACATGTATCATTTTTCATTTTTTGCTATCTTTGTTACTCTATTGGATATGAGTTGGAGTGTGTGTATCTGGGGGTGGAGTTCCTCTGGCTATATTTCTTCCTTCAGTCTTTCTTTCTGGCCTGGAGCCCCAAACCAAAGACTTTATTTTCAGGTTAAGTGCGCACAGCCAACAATGCCTTTATCCCATTGCTTCTGCACTCATGGGGTGTGCTGGTTCTTTATTGTCCAGGGCAGTATCTCAATTAAATTCCCTCAGTCTTCCCAGACTCAGACCACAGACTCCCACAAAGTTGGAAAGGTGAATATTTCTTTGATTGGAGCTGAGGTTACCTCTGAACCCAGATAGCTCTACTGCTCCCCACTTGCTGTTTCAGCTGATTTGACTTGGAGGTGTTTACATTTTACAGGGGTTAATCCCCAGTCTTGGGTATCCTGGGGTCTTTCTTCAGGGCTTCTCAGGTAATCCTAGCATGAATGGTATTCATCTATAATTTTCATTTGGTTTTTACTAGTCTATATTCATCCTAAGGAACAATTTTTTTTTTTTTTTTTGAGGAAAATCTAGCGCACTGGGAATTTTCACACCTACTTTGCCATGTTCCCACAGTCATCCCCCCACATTTCTTTAATTAGTAGTGTATTAGTTTCTTTAATTAGTAGTGTATTAGTTTCCTCCTCCCTCCCATAGGCACAAAAATAATTTTTTTCTAGATTTTTTTTTCTCTTGAAAATTTCCTCTTCATTATTTGGCAATGGGGGGATTGCCCTTTATTCTTGTAACTTTTAACTTCCTTGTATATCTTGGAAGCAATGTTTGTCAGAGATATGCTCTGTGGTTTTATTCCCAGTTATTTTTTCCATTTTAATCCTGTTTTTAGTGAATTTATTTATGTAACATTTTTCATTTTTTTTGCAACTGTAATTATCTATTTTATCTTCACTGCTTCTTTTCATTCATTATTGTCATGAAATTATTTTCTATGCCTAGATCTGGTGGTTAAGTTTTGTCATATTTCTCTTATTTGTTTGTGACATTTCTATACTTTTATATCTGGTTCACAGGATCATTTGTAGTTTATTGTTGTAGGATATATGAGCTAATGATCTAACTATTTTTTTCATACTGCTATATAATTTTCCTAAATTTTCATTAGTGAGTCTTTTTAGTGTCTAGAAGATATATTTGCTTCTTTATGTTATACACCTAAAGTCATTCTTTTTTTTTTTTTTTCCCAAAACACTTTCAAAATTTTGCAATTACTTCTTTGAAGGACAGTTTGACATCTGACACTGCTAATACCATTTAATTTTCATTTCTTTTTACTGTCTTCCTAGATATTTTATTTTCTCCATATGAATTATATTGCTGTTTTTTTTTTCTCCTTTTACAAAGACAAATTTTGGGTATAGAGGAAAAGACACAGAAATAAGTGAAATGATAACTTAGATATTTCAGTGGTCACTTTTCCAGATCATGGAAAAAGTTTAGTTTTTATTATAAGAGTTTAACCCACTAAAATTTAGGTGCCAATCATCTTACAAACAGCCCATGCTGTCCAAACATAGGATGTCCTATATGCTCTGAACAAATTATTAGTGCATACCTTCAAATAAATTCCTATTTTCTGTAATCGTATCCAGCTGATAGGATTCATCCAATTGATCAGTGATTAACTCAATCAACTCCAATAACATCTGCTGAGTCAAGCCTCACTTTATTTGAATTTTGAATGGTTCTGTTGAGAATTAGATTAATTTGATATCAGAGGGTTATAAGATGTTTTCTTTTAATCTTTGGCAAAAGTTTTCATGAAAGGCAATAATTTATTTTCATAACTTTCTAAATATAATAAACAATTAATTACATCTTTTCTTGATGATTGAAGTTTATGGGATATCAGGGTCATAACTATAAATTTATCTGTGTGTGTGTGTGTATGTGTGTGTGTAGTTGTATGTATGTATGTAGAGACACTAGAATTGAAGAAGAAAAAAAAAACTTTCGACTTAATTTGTCATAATACAATAACATCTTTGGAAAAAAATGAAATTTGGGGGGATTGCATAATCATAGTATCCACTTTTTTGAGGTGATATGTGCCTTTCTCTTCAATGCTATTGTGAGAAACAAATAAAAGAATCTAGTTAGCTGCACCATTTGAATGAATCCAGGACCAGCACCCCAATCTGAATAAGGCAGAAATTTTCTATTCTCTTTCTGTTCAAATGCTTCCATCCTAACAGATGGGCATTAGGTCTGGCAGCTAACTGAGCATGGACATGCATAAAATGTGTTTGTTTAGGGCATAATTCCAAGCTCCAAACATCTAAGCAGCTGGTCAGTGTGGGACATGTCTAAGTTAGGGTAATAACTTGTTCTTAGTTTGGGGATTTGATCACTGCCATTTTAAATTTTTTAAAATGGCAGTGGAGGAAATTGTTTCTAAATAAATATCTATTTTTCTGAAACATATTAGTCTTCAGACTATTTTTACACACCCACATACAAAAGGCAGTAAATGTTTACTTCCCAATTATCCACCCCATCCTTAATAGGGTCTCCTTTATAATACATATGTTTAGTGAAACAAAACAAAAGAAGATAATGGTCATGTGTGAAAAAAAATGTATACTTCATTCTTGACTTATAATCTACAACTCTACTAGTGTCAGGAAGCTGGTTTTATTATAACAACTCTTAAGTAATGTTTGGACACTCCTTGATCAGAGTTATTAATTAAATAATTAAATGAGGTAATATTTCTATCTTAGCACAGTATTTGACATTTATTAGGCAGTATATTTATTTTCATGCCTTCCCTCATTTTCCAAAAATTCTGAAGTTTTACAAAATAATTTTACTTTACAATGCTCTGATACTTCTTATATCTCTCTCTTCACTAGAATTATCATTTGTGATAATTATCAATTCTGATTTTGAAGTAATTTTATAATATATTTATTTATTCACAACTGGCTTTACCATTCATCAATCAATGGGTATACACTTTTTTGTTGTTGTTTTTGGTTCTTAAATATCAGGCAATGAAATACATTATAGTGCATTATTCTTATGCCACTTTTTTCTTTCTTTTCTAAACTTAACATTGAGACCAATCTCATTCATGTTTGTCTTATTCATCATAAACAGTGGATTTGAAGGAATGATGAGGTGAAGACAGCAAAGAATAGATAATGGATCTTTATTTAGCAATGCCAATTTAGCACCTCTGAATTTTTTCCTTACCCCAAGTATCTGTCCAGTCAAATCCATCTTCCATACAGCTACCAATTTGTTAGTTTGATATTTTTCCCCTAATGCATTTGACCAGTTCTCCCTTCTTTCTATTGGAAAAAATCTCTTTTTTTTTTTATTTCAACGATGACAAACTATAAATTCCTCTGTTTTATTCTTATAACTTTTCACAACCAACCTCTCCTCTATTTAACTTTCCCTTTTCATTACACATCAGTACTCTAGCTGTCTTCTTTAATTAAGCCAAACTGATCTCTCTCTTTATTTCAGGTATAGCTTTCCATCTTTTAATTTATGCTTTTTTCATTAGTCATGACTCTATCTTGAATACATGCTAAATAAATATTTTCCTCACAGAATTCTTCCTTCATTAAAAGTATTATTATAATTAATATTCATGCAAAGTCATCCATATATATGTACTGATATATGTGCATATATTTACAGGTGTATCTATGTTCACAGCCATACATCAATATATATGGATATATACACATATTCATATTTTCATTTCTATGCTATATACACCTCTATAAATGCATGTCTATTTACTATGAACATAGTACATAATACAGCTAAAATATAAATATTTGTAACATGTACCTATATATCTATAAATGTATGTTATTGTACAATACTTATTGATTCATGGTATTTTGAAAGGGGGCATGAACATATTAATAATTCAGGAAATGCTTCCTGTAGAAGGTGGTACTTGAGTTTTATCTGAAAGGAAGAGAAGAATTCTACAAGGAAAATGTTTGCATAGAATATACTCAAGGCTGGATCAATGGGTAAGGAAAAAGCATGAAGCTAGAAGATGGATTGTTGTATGTACACACACACACACACAAACACACATATATATGTCTGATTCCACATGGAATGAAGCTTTTATGCTATAGTATTATGTTGATCTCTTGATCTTTTTATCAAATAGAAATGGTTATGAATAATTTATCTATCAAAGCTTATACAGTGCCTGGCATAACAAAAATACATTATATATATACATATATATACATATATGTATATATATATGTGTGTGTGTGTGTGTGTGTGTATATATATATATATATATGTTGAAGATCCAATGTGAATTGTCAAATGCCAATAAGTGGGAGTTGTCTAAAATTGCTTTAGTGTAATTACTGTCACAGATGGAGAGCAGAGGATAGTTGCTTCAATCACAACTCCATGCTGTTCTTGCATTACAAATTGTACCCAAATAAACCAAAACAGAGTCTGTGAGCTCCAGGAAATTTCAAATAAACAGTATTCAATAATTCTGCTCCTTCACCCAACAGTACAAATTCAGTGCTGTGGAGCCATTGAGTTTGTAAAATGATATTTCAACTTAAAAAAAAAAAAAGAGTGAGAAAAAGAAGAAGAAGAAGAAGAAGAAGAAGAAGAAGAAGAAGAAGAAGAAGAAGAAGAAGAAGAAGAAGAAGAAGAAGAAGAAGAAGAAGAAGAAGAAGAAGAAGAAGAAGAAGAAGAAGAAGAAGAAGAAAGAGGAGAGGAGGAGGAGGAGGAGGAGGAGGAGAAAGGAAAAAGAAAGAAAGAAAGAAAGAAAGAAAGAAAGAAAGAAAGAAAGAAAGAAAGAAAGAAAGAAAGAAAGAAAGAAAGAAAGAAAGAAAAAAAGATAGATCAAGGTGATAATGAAAATATGGTGGTGGAGGTAGAACAGCCTAAAATCTATTTTGGGATGGTCCATAGGACATTTTTAAAGAACAATATAAAATAAGAGCAAGAACTTGTTTTTTTTGTTTTTATTTTTTTTTTTCCCCTGGAAAAATGGTGTTTGATTAGTAAAAGTATGGATGAACATTCTCTTTGATGTATAATTCATGGGTAATGAAGTGTTTTCACCTATAGCAAAAATCTATTGAGAATGTGGGAAAGAGGTAGTTCAATAGGGTGATATAGTGTTATGGTTTTCCCACCTTGGTAGGAATTAAACATTTAAAAAGAATGTTAAAAAATTAAATATTATTTTAAAAAGTAATCAGAAGATGAAAAGTTGCATTGAGTAATTGCCTAAACCTTCAAGTTTTTGAATATATAAATATTATTATTTCTGGTACCATTCACTATCTATTATTGTACTATCCTGAATTTTGGTAAAATAATAACTTCTTTAATAAGCTTATTTCAAGGTTGGATTCTAAGATTGAGGCAACCTTGCCCATAAAATAGTAAAGTGCAAACTCTGAAAGTTTCTAACATTTGGATAATTCAAATCATTTTAACACTGACAACTAATTTTTGGTATCACTAAGAATGAGCTAATTAGAGGAATCTTTTTATTTTATTTTTTTAAATTGCAAATTCTCTTACTGATTTCTACCTTCTGACCTATCTACTGAGAAGGCCAACAATATATCACTTACATATGTGAAATCATGGGAAATATTTTCATGTTTCCTCAAAAGAAAGAAGAAAAAAATAAAGCAAAAAAAAAGAAATTATTTCAATTTGCTCTTAGAGTACATCAGTTCTCTTTCTGGAAATGGATATCATATTTTCATCATGAGTCCTCTGAAATTTTCTTGAATCATTGCAATCATTGCAGCCAAATCTTTAATAATTAATCATCATTAAAGCATTGCTGTTACTGTGTACAATAATATCCTGTTTTGTTTTTGTTTTTTCTCACTTCACTTTGCATCAGTTCATAAAGTTCTTGCCATGTTTTTTCTGCAACTACACCAATCATTATTTCCTACAGCACAATTATTATAATCATGTTTGATTCTGTAAGATCCCATTTAGGTTTTCTTGGAAAAAATACTGAAGTGGTTTGCCATTTTCATCTCCAGTTCAGTTTTACAAATGAGAAAAATGAGGCAAACAGGATTAAGTTATTTGCCCAGGGTCACATGAAGATGTGTCTTCCTGACTCTAGGCCTAGTATTCTATCCACACTGAACCACCTAACTGCCACTCACATTCATATGCTACAATTTGTTCAGCCATTCAGCAATTAGTGAGTATCCCATCAATTTATTTGCCACCACAGAAAGCATAAAGCACCAAAGAAAGATAAGCACTTTTGTATATATTTTTTTCATTTTTCTTCCCTTTGAGATAAAAAGTAGTGTCATTTCTGGGTTGGAAGGTAGGCATAATTTGAAAGCCCTTTAGAAGTAGTTCCAAATTGTTTCACTGAATGGTTAAATCAATTCATTGCTCTACTAGCAATTCATTAGTGTACTTTTTTTTTTTTTTCCTTTCTCAGCTTCTCCAGAATTTATGATTTTTGATAGGTTTGAGTTGACTTGTTTCAGTTTGCCTTTTTCTAATCAAGTGATTTAAAACATGTTTTTCACATAAATATAAACAAGTTCAGCTTTTTCTGAAAATGTTTATATACATCAACCATTTATTAATTGAAGAATTAATCATTTGACTAGTTTCTATATTCAATATATATTTGATAAATTAGGACTTTATCACAGAAACTTGCAGTGAAATTTTTTGATATTACTTCATTTTGTATGGTATTTTTTTTAGCTTAATGTAGTTTCCCTGATTATTTCTTTCAATTACATCAATTTAGTTTCTGCTTAGTCAGAGATCACGATAGCTACCCCTGCAATTTTTTTAAAACTTTAGCTAAAACATATTAGATTCTTTTTTAGCCCTTTATTTTAACTCCATATGTGTTTGGCTCTGTGTTTCAAATGCATCTCATGAAAACCACATATTGATGGATTCTATATTTCTAATTTGCATGATTTCATAGTTATTAATAATATCCTATTGTTTGCCTTCACAAAGGGTTGGAGAAGTGGCAGGAGAGAGGGAGAGAATTAGGAAATATAAATTTTTAAAAGGAAGTTAATAATAAATAATCAAGCATATAAAATGAGTTACATATGTATGTATGTCCATATGTATGTGTATTGTATTGAAATAGATGATGACTTGTAAGGATATTTACATACACACATAGGGTTGTAGAGTTTTATCTTTTGTCTTTGTCTAGTAGAAGACTCATAAAGATTAACTGCCTATGACTAACTTTGTAAGAATGTTTTCATGTTCTAGTGAAATATTTGTTTTTCTGATTGTGGGAATGAGCAGTAAAGGAGACAGTTTCTTTGGAGAACATTGCTCAATGTGGAGCTTGACACATTGAGATGGCGTTTTGGTAATTCAATGTGGTTGTGTATAACATAAAGGGAAGGGCTACCTTAGTGAGAATCTGATTAATTTGATTGACAGTAGTTGTCCAATTGAATGTCAGGTTCCAGAGGACATTCACTGACCCCATGGGCTCCAGTTCAGCAAATCTTCTTTGATCAAATTCACTAGAATGCTCTTTCTTAAAGGCAGAAAGATAAAAATGGTACCATAAGTAAGAAGATTTTCACAAAGCCAAGCAGCCCTGTTCATTAAGAAATAATCTCAAGGTTTTATGGAGGACCAAAGAAAAACCATCAAGATAGCCTGGGTTAATATTTCTAATTCCTCTAGCCAAATTACTTAGCCACTTAGCCATTCTGGTTGATACAATGAAACCCTCTCCCCCCCCCACCTCCCCAATAAGCCTACTTATTCAGGGAAGAGAAAAAAAAATCCTTGCTTCTGATGAAAGCTAAAGAAGAAGGTAATATATTGCAGAATTTAAAAATTTTGATGAATAAAAGCTAATAATATTAATTTTTAAAAAAAAATTTCCCTTGAGATTTAATTGTTCTCATTGGGAACTATAAGAATGCTGAACACATAGCAAAGAATAAATAAGTACCCTCATGAACAAAAGAGGAAAAAGAATCATGATTTTTTTCAATTTATAAGATTCTACAAATTTGATTTGCATGTTAAAATAACCTTTTAATAGAACTTCACTCAGAAAACTAAAGAAACTGAAATGTCAATATAAGATTGAATTCCTGATGTGACATAATTATTTATATACCATGAGGAAGTGGCTAGTTTCCATATATCCAATCAATGGGGTTATCATTGGAGAATACTATTTAACTATAAAAATATGATTGAAAAGTATTTATTATGCACTCTCATTTGATAGTGTCATGCTAAGCAGTGTATCAGGGGAATAATAAATACTAAATTCTTATGTTCTAAGATTGTGATACTTTTTATTTCAATAATATTTTTGCAATTACATGTAAAGATAGTTTTCAACATTCATTTTTGTAAGATTTTAAGTTTCAATTTTTTTCTCCCTACCTCCCTCTTTCTATGTAGCATTGTATTATGATACATTATGCTTGTGCAATCATTTTAAACATATCTATATTAGTCATCCTATGAAAGAAAAAAATCAGAACAAAAGGGAAAACCACTAGAAAAAAAGAAGCAAATGAACAAACAAAAAATGTGAAAATAATACTTTAATTTGCATTCAGTCTCTATAGTTCACTCTCTGGATATGGATGGCAGTATCCAAAGTCTATTGGAATTGTTTTGAATCATTGTATTGCTGAGAAGAGCTATGTTTGTCATAGTTGATCATCACATAATCTTGCTGTTATTGTGTACAGTGTTCTCCTGGCTCTGCTCACCTTACTCAGAAACAGTTCAGGTAAGTCTGTCGATGCTTTCCCCTAATCATCCTGATCATCATTTCTTATAGAACAATAATATTCCATTATATTCATATATCACAACTTATCCAGCCACATCTTAATTGATGGGCTAAGACTATGATTTTATTCTAAGCAATGATAAACTTAAAAGAGAGAGAGAAAATATTTCAATATAATTGCTTTCCTCTTTAGTCCAATATATATTGAAAACACCTTTAAAAAGCTTTTATATTTGTTACAGGCTTTCTAAAATGTATCTATGTTACATACACATACACACACACACACACACACACACACACATATATATATATATATATATATATATATATATATATATATATATATACACACAAACATAAACATAGTTAAGAATACTTGTCCTAATTTATATTATTTAAAACATTATGTTTAGCTTTATGTAAAAGAGAGGGAGAGAAAGTCATGAATTTTGATTTCAGGATTTCTTTTTAAAAAGCCTCTTCTTAAAAATGTCAGATTTAATAAATTGCTAAAGTTTTAGCATCTAAAAAAATGCACTAAGAATTTTTGAGATACTTTTGGTTATATTATGTTTATAATAGCAAATATACAGATATAATCTTTCTCTTTTCTTTATTTAATTGTTTGAGAATTATTAGTATTTTTTGCATATTTAGATCACTAATTTATTTATAATTTATTGCTCTGTATATTTTGAAGTGCTGATCAAACTCATTTTCTGCTATATTGCTATCCTATATTTCTAATAGAACAGTCAATTAGTCCCTTTGCCACTAGTATGTGTTCTATCATTTATTTAATATTAACTGTTTGATACATATGCTTCTAATTCTTACATATCTAATGTTATAATGTAATAGCAGTGATCTACATTCAATTTTTATTCTCTATCAGACAATATTGATAATTACTGACATTTATTCATATACTGATTCTGCATTTTATTTATGGCATCCAAATTATGTTTGTTAATCCTTTTCACTGAACTATAGAACTTCCTAGGAGTTATATATTATAATTTTGAATAATAATTTTATAAGATATTTTGAGAAGCAGTAATTGCATAATGAACAGAGTTCACTTTAGAGATAAATAAATTTAATATTTATACATATTGGCTGCCTTATGTTAATTAACACATGTAACCACTGACTACCCCAGGCAATTCCCTAAGATTATGAAGTTTTTTATCTGTATTCAGGGGGTTAGAGCATCCTCCCCAAGAGAGTGACATGTATGAATATAATGTCTATTTTTTGTATATACTTACATAAGTGTATGAGTTTAGTAAAAGAAACAAAAAGAGATAAAATGATAGAACGATACATTAAATTTATACAATAGTGTAGATATTTGTATATGTATATATAATCTCCCATTCTTTATATTTTCAATAATTGATATAACACAACAGTCTAATATTTCAGTATGCAGATTTAACCACCATTAGTTACCATTTACTTAACTGTTGAACACAAAAGATTGTTGCAGTTTATCAACTATCTTCATTTTGCCGCCAAGGATGGTGAAGGCCCTTTCTATTTTCCCTAAAGCTGACTTTTCTTCATTTATCTTGTTTCTCTAACTAGAATATTAATTTCTTGTGAATAGAAATGCTATTTTTCTCCTTTGTTTCCTAGAATTTAGCAGTGTTTAGCATATAATAAATATTAAACACTTATGAAACGCATCTTTCATTACATGTGTATGCCAAAAGTTTTCATAATATTAAATCCTCCTAGATTTTTGATATAAATCCACACACACATATATATATATATGTACACATATATAGGATATACACTTGTGTTTTATATACATATATATGTGCATATGCAAAACATACTCTAATATACATACATAAATATACATAAACATATAGGTATGCACATTTACAAACATGTGTAGACACTATATAAATATGTATAGGATGAGGTCATTAATAGCTAGGTGGCCTTTGACTGAGAGAGTCTGAACAATTGTAAACAATCCACAATACACTCTCCTTCCAAAGGCAAGCAGGGAGGAGCACTGATAGGATTATCTAGACCTTCTTTGGGCCTTTTGTTCCTCAGTAGTCTTTTTGTTACTTGCATTGACAAAATCATCATAACCCCACAGTTTACTGTATCCAGTCAGAAAGGTAAGTTAGAATAACAACTCAAAATGTTATATTTTCCCTATAAAAGAATCTACTTATTTCATAATGTCTTACTAACTCCTTTTTAGGGTTAGTCTGCTTGCTAAGAGTCACCTAAATCATTTTAAGGGTTAGCTCTGCAGTCAATGGCTTAATCCCTCACTTATCATTTCTTAATGATATCTTCCCCCTTAAATCATATCTTTCTCCTGGTTAATTGAGACTTCTATTAGGGAACTTAGCTCTAGTGTTTTCCTTGTTAATTGCTAAACACCTTTTTTTTTTTTTTTTTTTTTTTGCTAAAATCCCTTGTGGATTTAGGTCAGTTTTAGTAAGGTGATAAAAACTTGCCTCTTGATTTGGAAGTCTAATTCTACAAAATTTTTTGAGATACTTCAGTTTATAACCCCAGCATATTTTCTGGATCCAATACTCATGTACCCCAACATGTTCTCTACACACACACACACACACACACACACACACACACACACAGAGTCAAAATCCAGAAAAAGTGAAAGAGAAAGAGATAAATAGAGACAGAAACAGAAACAGAGAGGAAGAGAGAGAGAAAAAAGACATTTTCAAGTTGAAGAAATTTAAACAATAAATTAGCCTGATATAGTGGAAACAATACTGGTTGTAGAAATAGAAAATCTGGGATCAAATGTTACTTAGTGTACTGGGCAACTAAGTTAACATTCCTTGGATCTCAGTTTCTTCATATGCAAAATAAGGAGATTAGATTATATGGTCCCTGAGATTGCTTCCATCACTAGTTGAGTTCAAAGAAATCTCTTTCTAAGGGACCTGTATGTGCAAGAATGTTTGTGGCAGTCCTCTTTATAGTGTCCAGAAATTAGAAACTAAGTGGATGCCCATCAATTAGAGGATGGCTGAATAATTTACGGTATATGAATATTATGGAATATTACTGATCTATAAGAAATGACCAACAGGATGATTTCAGAAAGGCCTAGAGAGACGTACATGAACTGATGCAGAGTGAAATAAGCAGGACCGGGAGATCATTATATACTTCAACAACAATACTGTATGATGATCAATTCTGATGGATGTGGCCATCTTCAACAATGAGGTGAACCAAATTAGTTCCAGTTGTTCAGTAATGAATAGATACAGCTAAAGAACTCTGGGAAATGAATGGGAACCATTACATAACATTCCGAGTCCCTCTATTTCTGTCTGCCTGCATTTCCTTCACAGGTTAATTGTACACTATTTCAAAGTCCAATTCTTCTTGTACAGCAAAATAACTGTATGGACTTTTATACATATATTGTATTTAATTTATACTTTAACATATTTAACATGAATTGGTCTACCTGCCATCTGGTGGAGGGGTGGGGGGAAGGAGGGGAAAAATTGGAACAAAAGGTTTTGCACTTGTCAATGCTGAAAAATTACCCATTTATCTATCTTGTAAATAAAGCCATTAAAAAAAAAAAAAGAAGAAGAAGAAAAGAAATAAATCTCTTTCTACCAGAGGGCTGGCCACATAAGCATATAAACTGTCTATTCACTATGCAGTACTTGGACCCTATGGGGGTACACAGTAGTTGAAATTATAATTTATTAGAAATAGTTGTTTATTTTTTGTCCTTCATATTTGAAGACAATCATGACATCAGGGAGATGATGCTATGACATGTAAGTGAATTCGATTTTCAAGTGAGGGAAAGCTGTGTAAAGTTACCAACCTCACAGCCTCCTTTGGAGCTACCTGTATCCAGTGACAAGATACAGATCAGGACAACTGTATAATGGTCTTGGATGCAGTTGGACTTTGGGGAAATTTGTAATGTGACAAGAAGATAATATCTTTTAATTGCTCAATGTTCTATTATTACCTATTGTCTTCTGCATTTTTATAGGACCTCCTGAATATAACTTATCTCAAAGGCATAGCTAATGAAGTGAATTTTGGCTTAATATCACACACACACACACACACACACACACACACACACATATGTGTGTGTGTGTGTGTGTGTGTGTATATATATATATATATATATACATACATATATAGATAGATAGATGGATGGATAGATAGATAAAAAATCTATTTCTTTTAAAAACCATAGCTCAGAGATTCACTTAGAATATATTTATAATGTTTCTGTAAATTTCCATGTTATTTTAATCACATTTACATTTTTCAAGTAGTCTCAGTTGCAGGATAATAAATCTGGTGTTGATGAAATCAGATGGCAATAAACTTGTCTGGCACATGTACTTTGCCACTAACATGTGAGGTCTATTTTTTTAATTATTATTGTTGTTTTTGCTTTGTTTATCTTATCAGTGTCCCTCCTCCCTCCCCCCAACTTCATCTCCCAAAACCTTCACTAAGAATCATAGTTTTAGCTTTTTTCAATCCTTTCCTAAGGAGCTATTTCAGTCCTTTCCAATTGCACATTAAAAGCATAAATCTTTCAGTGGAGTGTATTATGCAGTATTCATGGCAAGTAAGTGGAATTGGAGATCCAAAGCTCTCAAATAGGTAGCACTTTTTCAATGAAGTCCATTAAAGGGAAATGTACAATTGTGTCCTGTGGAAACAGAATCTTTTAGCACAATTGGGAATTCATTGGTTCTATGGATTTATGACCACTGTAAGAAGTGAAATATATGGACAAGTGAGACACTGAAATTGTCATATCTGGTCAATGAAACCATTATAAGTTCAATTTCTTTCTAAATGAAAAACAAAACCTATAGAAAAGTTGTAATATAATCTTTATCCTAGCTTTATTTTTACCAACTTTTAAAAATATATGTTAATCAAGTTCAATTTAAACAAGACAAAATATTAGCAATAATATCTGTATTTTTGTCCAGCATGCCTTAGTTTCAGAAATGTTTGGGATAATTCCAGAAGTGAATTAGTAAGTATTAATCATCATTATTATCACCCTCATCATTATCATCATCATACTTTTGCATATGTAAACTATTATTAATGGGTCATTAATAGATGCCATGGAACATAAGTGTAGAAGAAAAATGCTCTAGATCAGGGGTCAGAAACTAATTTTGATTACTGGCTTTACCAGGTTTGAACAAGTTTGTGTTCTTTATACAAATTTATGGAAGGATGCTGATCTGATGGGAATTAGTTTTTATAATCCCACCTCTAGTAGCTCCACATTTATGTATTTTATCAGAAAGTCAAGCTATATCAAATTCCTGAGGTTAAATTTGGTATGCCTATGCCAATCTGATCATATGGTGCTAAACTTCAATCACATCTCACCCATGCACACACACACACACACACACACACACACACACACACACAGATATTCAGAATACTCATTTGTAAAATAGTGATACTGAAAACCTGACAAAGTACTTTAAGATTTTGTAAAGAAAATATGCTGCTATGAATTTTTAATTATTATTACTTTAAATGGAATTGTTTTTTAGCTTCAAAAACCAAACCAAAACTTTATTGTTTTCCCAAAGAATCATTCACAGCACTCACATAATTATATACATTTACACACACACATACACACACACACACACCATTATATATAAATATAAAATAAATAACTCAAGAGGTGGGGAAAAAAATGAGAAATTCTAAGATGTGAGAGACCAGAGAGAGAGGTCTTTTATTTATTTATTTTTTATTATTATTTTTTTTTTTTATTAACTCATGCTTCTGAACTGAGATAAGCAAAAGAAACAGAACAACCATAAAGGGCAGAAGTTTATAAACTTTTGTAAATGCAAATGAGGAGAATGAGTAATAGAATCCTTAAATGGATTATCATTAAGAGAATGAATATTGATGTGCAGTCAGGGGTGGGGTGAGTGAGAAACAACAAGAATATAAAAGTCCATAAGAGGATTAGACAAAATTAACTTAAGGTCCCTTTTAACTCAAAATTTGTTCTGTCATTTGGCAATGTATAATTAAAAACATTCAATGCTTATTTTTATTAAATCTCTAAAAATTATGGAAAGAAATTGTAACATTTTCCATCCACATAGCAAATAACATTTATCAAAGACCAAGAATAAACAGTATATGTAATTGAGGATGTCTATTATCATCACAACTAGTTAAGACAAAATTAGTACTTGTTGATTGTTCAGAAAAGCAATAAGCCTAATAGAAAGAATAGACATAAGAAAAAATAAAATAAAATAATCAATTTTTGCATATAACATGATAATGTACTTAAAGAACTCCAGAGAGATAACTAAAATTGTTTGAAATAATAATTTAAACAAAGTTTCTGGATGTAAGATAAGTACTTTTAATTCACCATCTTCCTATGTATTACCAATGAAAACACAACACACAGAAAACCAGCACATATCTTTCTTTGATGATAAATTCCTTTTTAAATAATGACAGAACTTTAAAATATTTAAATCTATCTACTAAAATTCACTAAGGAATTTTTTTTAAATTCAACTATAAAATACTTTACAGAAATAAAGCCATCTAAATATTTGCAGAAACATTACTCACTTATGGGTAGGTGAAATATAAAATAAAAAATGTCAATACTTACTAATTCAATTTACTATTCTGTGCCATATCCCTCAAAGAAACATTTTATAGAATGAGAAAAATAACAATGAATTTCATATGGGAGAACAAAAGGACAAGAATAATGAGTAATAAGAGAAAATATTTGAAAAAAGTTTGTCTAGCTAGGTGTTTTGCAAGGCTCAAATGAATAAAGCATTTTGCAAACATTAAAGCACAACATAAATGCCAGCTATCCTCATTGTTACTCTTCTAATTAGCCTTCTTTTTTGGACTTCCTCCTGCTCTTCTGCAGACATGAAATAATATTTCCAAAACAATAAGGAGGTATTCTTGGAAATGTTTAATAACTTGTCTCTCTGAAGGCAAAATAATATACTTTCACTTTGAAGTTGATTCTATATTGATATTACTTTATATTAGAAAAAATCTACAAAACAATTACAAATTAAGACTTGATATGTAACATTTTCAAATGTGTAAATATTTACACTGAAAACTGAACAGTTAATCCTCAAAAGGTAGTCAGAGTTAGTGCCAACATTTCTATTAATATAAGAGGTCAATCCATATTTACAAGTGGTATAAATTGGTCAATAGCGAGTACACCTTGTGAGACTGCATCTTTGTTTACAATGGAAACAACATACTAAGACAAGCACCTTAACTTCTATCCTGCTATAGTAGGAATCTCATGCTACTCAGTGGATAGAGCTTTACAATTAATAGCAATTGCGTAAGTAATTCATTTGGGCCTCTGAGTCTAGACTCTATCTTCATTTTATCTGTTCCAGTATGAAAAGCAGATTGACATCTCTTCTTTAAACTTAAGCTCATTTTCATTTAGCTAGTGGGAGGGGAGGGATGGGGGTGGGAAAGAGAGAGGAAAAAGAGAGACAGAGACAAAGAAGAGCATGAAAAAAAGGAAAAGAGAAAGGAAAAGAAAGGAAAGAAATTTTCTCTATTAATAACTTTTTGAAATCATGGGTGTCTTCCTAATGTACCTGCAGAACAATATTTTTTCATTGGACAAACATGTCAGCAGGCAATTTGAAGGTAATGCAACAGACATCCTAGGGCACTGATTTCTAATGTTTGAAATTAATGAAAAGAATTTTATACTGATAAAAAGATGTCAGTCAGATCATTATCCTTAGAGCAATGGAAACAACATCAGCTGGCACTTTTAAAGCATTTTTGTTTCCAAAGTGCTTTACAAACAGTATCTCATTTGAACCTTATAGAAACCCTATGAGGTAGTTACAACAGAAGGAGAAAGTGACTTCAGATCAGAGACCTGAATTAGCTTTTATTAGCTTTGTGATCAAGTCCAAGTAAATTAACTTCCTTGAAGCTTGCTTTCCTCCTCTTTATTATGGTTATAATATTTTAAAGAGTATCTGAATACCTTATGTAGACAAAGAGAGGAAAAGAGGGAAGGAAAGTAGAAAGGAAGTAAGGAAGGAAGAAAAGAAAGAAGGAAGGAAGGAAGGAAGGAAGGAAGGAAGGAAGGAAGGAAGGAAGGAAGGAAGGAAGGAAGGAAGGGAAAAAGGGAGGGAGGGAGGAATCTTATTCTAATTAGTCACAAACAGGTCCTAGGCCAAAGCCCCATTTAGTCCTTGTTTGGTTCCATATTGATTCAATTGAATATAAATAGCAGTGATTTGTGCTTTATCCAGAAACCTCCCACATTAATAATTAAAAATATCAGTGAAATATGATGATAAGTTGTCCATAAAAATACACATGATAAATAATTTTTGAACTATAAAAAGAATTACCCAGAAAGAGATATTTTTGACAGATTCTATAATATTATATGCTATTATTAATAACATTTTGTGTGATTGGTTACTATTTGATTTATCTACATTTTAGAAAAGAAATAATAATCAAAAGTCATATTATTAGCTATAGCATTTATAGTTCATTTTAATTGAATTTGAATTTATTTCAATTGAATATTGAATTGTAAATGGTTTCTTGAATAGAAATATGTCAATTTTATGAATATATGGGTAACCGCCTTATTTAGAAAGTATTTACCAATAATAAAGGTGACCATCCATTTTTATAAAATTCAAAATCCAACTTCTATTGTTTCAATTAGAAACCCTCCTTCAGGAATGTAATCCCTTGGAAGTCTGAAATGTGCTTGTTTTAAAAACAGTAGAATCAATAGGTCTCAGCTACAGACGTGAGACTCTCTACTACCAGTTCCCAAACCTAGAATTCATTGGTTGCCTGCTCTGAAAATGTGTCCAAGAAAATCATGAAAATAATAGTCTTTATCCTTTAGGGAATATGAAGATGCCACAAAATGTTTTTTCTTCCCTTTAACAGTAAATGGAATTTAAGATTTCAAAATTGCGTGACAAGACTGAGAAAAGATAAATTCAAGTCTGAATATTAAGGGAAAAGGAAATAGTTAGAAGTTAGAAGATGTGAATTTGACTACTAGTTCTATCACTTACTACCTGGGTTACCTTGGATAAGACCCTTAATATCTCTGGGCCCCAGTTTCTACTTAAAAGTCTCTAAAAGGAGGGGCTCCCTTGATGTTTTGTTTATTTTTACTAAGAAGCTTTCAACAAATAACTCCATAACATTTCTCTTCACATACTATATAGTCTCACTCATTCAGAATGATTTTAAGGGTAAGATTGTTTTATTCAAGAATCTCAATTTTAGGATAAAAAAAACCCCAAAAAACAAAAAACAACAACAACAACAAAAAAAAAAAAAAAAAAAATTTTGTTCATTTCAATATATGGCAATTCAAAGAATTAACAATGAGTTATGTGATAATTTAGTGAGGAACTGATAATAGAAATTAACAAAGATTGGATAGATGAGTGGCTCTCAAATGCTGTTACTATTTTATATATTTTAACCATTTTCTCTATTATCTGGAGATATCAAATACAATATGCATGAAAACAAAACAAAACAAAACAAAAAAAGATTAACCAAAAACTGAGAGAAAGGGATAACAGATATACAGGCCAATGCAAGAATTGTGCCAAACACCCAGGAAATATTAAAGTTCTGGGAGCAGGAGCAAGAGCAGGAATCTTTTTCAGGAGATTTTTGAGGAAAAAACATATAAGAACCATAAAGTGTTTTAATGGTATTTTTTTTGATTTTTAGTATATATTCCTAGAGGAATACTAATGTATGAATGAAAAAATTCCTAAAATTTTTATTATATGCATCAGTTTGCATCATATCTGAACAAAACAAAGGTAAATCCATTTTTGGTCTATTCATTATAAACTGTGAATTGATGATAGCCAAATTATATACACTTATTTTGAGAAGTTGTACATTATTTAATATAGCTTAAAATAATGTCACTGATTGTGATTAAAAATACAAATTTGTATTGTGCATATTAGGAGTACATTAATTGCTCTCTGCTTCTATGACTATGCATCCTAGGAAGGGATCACATATATTTCATTTCATACTATTTGAGATATTGCTTCTAGCTTATGGAAATATATGGTTTGAAGTTGAATAATGTGACCATTTCAGAGAATTCATTATTTGCACTAATATGGCCTCGGTGTATATTCAAAACATTTATATTTATCCTAATTTGAAAGTGAACTTTTTAAAGGAAGGATATTTTTCTGTATTGATCTTTCTAAATCTATATTTTCCTAACACAAAATCATAAACATAATATGCAACTGATAAATGATAATTAAATGAATTTAAAATGCCCCATATTAATCAACCATCATGTTTTTACTAAGTATCTACAATTGCTAATCAACTTAGCTAAGTTCTAGGGATTAAAAAAAAAAAAAAAAAAGTTAATTTGTCATAACCTCAAAGACATGCATCCTAATGGAGGAGACATCTCATAAATAAACACATGGAAGATACATAAAAAATAAATGTAAATATAGAAGAGAAGGTATTAGTAGCTAGGTGAACTATGAAAATTCTGCTGCAGAAGGCAGTGATTGAACATAAAAGTCTTAAAGGAACAATGAATTCTAGGAGGTGCAGCTGAATATAAATAGTACTCCAGTCATAAGGATCAAAGGAGTGAAAAAGCACATAAACTGTGTAGGGGGGAGGAGAAGTTTAAATTGACCAATATAACTATAGTATAAACAGATAATTCAAACATATTAAGTACCCTTCTCATATCTACCCAACTATAAAGGACTAAGCTTCCATTAGGAAACAATTTCAATATTAAAAAAAAAAAAAAAAGACATACTTTTTATCTGGAATTTTATTTTGATTTATTTGTCTTTGATATCCAGTGGTGCATTGAAATGGAGTCCTGGCAATCAATATCATGATCAAAGCCACAAACAGATAATATTTTTACTAGACTAATAAAATTATTAGCAATAATAATTAATTACTAATTCAGCATTTGGCAACTAGATGCTACAGAGGAAAGAGAGCCAGGCCTAGAGGGCTATTGACTTTCCTGGGTTCAAAGCTGGGTTCAAACTTTTATTAGCTGTGTGACCCTAGGAAATTCATTTAATTGTTTACTTCAGTTTCTTTATCTGTAAAATGAATTGTAGAAGGAAAAGACAAACAACTCTAGTATCATTGCAAAGAAAATAATGATGAGGTTAAGAAGAGTAGGATACAATTGAAAAATGATTGAACAACTGAATATAGCACTTACCCTGTGCCAGATGTTGCACAAAGTGCTTTACAATTCTTATTTTATTTGATCCTCAAGACAACCCTAGAATGTAAGTGCTATATGAGTATTATTATTATCGCCATCTTACAGATAAAAAAAGTAGAGGCAAGAAGAGAGCCAATATCTCTCAGAATTCCATATTAAATGTCTGAGGCTGATTTGAATTAATGACTCCTGAGAGTTAGATGGTATGGCTAATACATTGTTCCAAGTCAGGAAGGTTCTTCTGCATTAGTTCAAATCTGGCTGCAGACAATTATTAGCTGTGAGACTCTGCCTCACTTTCCTCATCTATGAAATGATCTGAAAAAAGGAAACAGCAATATACTCCAATATCTTTACCAAGAAAATCCTAAATGGAGTCATGAAAAGTTGGACATGACTGAAAAATAACTGAACAACAATTACAATGTCCTGACTGCAGATTCAGCTTTCTGATAAATGGGATAAGTTGAGTGTAGACCTCTCATAAGAATGTGGCCTGGACCTAGACCCTAATTATAATTTGAAGTTTTTCAGTAACAAGTTGTGCTATAACCAAAAGCCAGAGGTGTTTGCTTATCTTAGATATATAAACATTTCCTTCCTGTTCCCCTAGCCCTTTTTGCCAAAATTAGCATTAAGCTCCTAATATGAGAGTGTGGTTAGGTTTTTTTTGTTTTTTGTTTTTTTGTCTTTGGGTAGATTTTAATTTTCTGGGTAAATTAGAATGTAAACCTGGACTCTCCAGCCAATGGCAGAAAAGTTCAGAAGGGGGAGAGGGCTTTCTTGTTGGGTCTATATAAACCAGAGTGTTTGCACCTTGTGCTTTGCACTCCTCTCCTGATGATACCTTGTCTGTTGGGATTTGCCTTTTCTTGTGAAATCCTAATAAATCCTTTCTGCCTTTTTACCTTGTATATCTCTGAGTTTAATTTCAGTGAGTGTCTCTCCCACACATTGGCACAAATTACAGATAGTCCCAGAGTTATATGTGTATCACATTATGTTTAACCACTTTTGTAGAACTTTTAAAGTAATGATGATGCCAATCATCTGATTGATCACTTGTCACCATGTCTCCATGTCACATTATGATTTTAGATATTTTTTAATGTATACTCTAATATATATATATATATATATATTTAATTTATGTATTTAAAGGAGCATTTCCAGAACATAGTACAATAAAAAAAAGTTGATTGTACAATGCAACTGCAAATCCATTTTATAACATTTGTTATTCCTTTCAAATATACAACAAAATAGATCAGTATTGAAAGGAAATCATAAAGGAGGTAAAAGGACCTTCATGTGCAAAAATGTTCGTAACAGGTTTTTTTTTTTTTTTTTTGTTTTGTTTTGTTTTTTGTGCCGAGTTGGGGAATAGCTGAATAATATTAATAATATTATTGCTCAGTAAAAAAATGATGAAAAAGCAGATTTTAGAAAGGCCTGGAAAGATTTACATGAACTAATGCTGAGTGAAACAAGCAGAGATAAAAATAGATTGTATATAGTAATAGCCAGATTATGTGATGATTAACTATGAAAGACTTGATTCTTCTCAATAGTTAAGTGATCCAAGGCAATCCCAATAAATTTGGGACATGAAATGTCAGTTGGCTCCAAAAAAGAGAACTATGGAGATAGAATATAAATCAATACATGCTAAGTTCATTTTTTTCTGTATTTTTCCTCTCATGTTTTTTCTCTTTTGTTTGGATTTTTCTCTCCCAACATGATTCATAATATCAACTATAATATAATTAGATTTTTAGTTAATAAACGTGTGTAATTAGAAAAAAAAATAGATTTTTGAAATTTTTGAAAATGAAAAAAAATAAAATGCTTTAAAATGCATAGAGATAAAAGATTTTAAATGAAATAAATTATTTTAAATATAATTATTAAAATTTAAACAAAACAAAGTATTCACAAAATCCATGTCTCTCAAATTGCCAAGTAAATGAATTATCAACTGAAAGAGAATTTTTAGTCTCTTTTATTCTCCTTGTATTGACATATCTTCTTCTTGCTATTATACTATCATACTTTTGAATGAAACTACTATAATCCGTCTCAATGTCCTTTTCTCTAGCCTCTTCTCATTTCTTGGCATCAATAAGTTATTTAAGAAAATACATTGTTTATCTCAACCTAAGCCTATGAAAATAATTTTTTGAGTGCAAAAATGTGCCCTTTCCAATTCCCATTTATCCTTCCCCCCAAAAAAAATACAACAAAATTATCATTAGAATTACTTTTTTAAAATTTCTTTTTCTTTCCTTCACCCCTCATCTCAAGATGGCTACCATTAAATATAAATATATGTGAGTCAATAAATAAATATATATGTATGTGTATATATGCATATATATTTGTATGTATGTATATATATATTTATATGCATGTAAAATCATTCTATATATACTTCTACTTATCAGTTCTTTCTCTACGTATAGATAACATCTTTTTTTTATTTGTTATTCATAGGTAATTTGAGTATTTATAATAGTAACTTATTCACTGAAAGTCATTCTTAAAACAATATTGCTATTATTGTATATAATGTTCTCTTCTCATTTTGCTCTTCATTATTTGTACACATCTTTCTATGTTGTTATTTTTTTCCCTAAAATTATTGAGATTATAATTCCTTGTAGTATAGCTGTACTCTATCACAGTTACACAACTTGCTCAGCAATTTCTCAATTAATGGGAATCCCTACAAGCTCTTTGTTACTACAAAGTAAACAACTGTAAACATTCTAGAACATATAGCTTCTTTTCCTTTTCCCTTAATCATCTTTGGAAATAGACTCCTAAAATGGTCTTTAAGTCCCCTGCTATTACAGTACTACTATCTCTACTGTAATTCATTTTATTTTAAAATTTTAAATGCTATTGTATTTAATGCATATAGGTTCAGTATATTCTCTATAGTACTTTTTATCAAAACAATTACCCTGTTTATCTCATTTAATCATAATTATATGTATTTTAGACATAACTTTGTCTGAGACTGTGCTACCCCTGCATTTTTGCATCAACTAAAGTGTAATAAATGCTACTTGAACCCTCCATTTTAATTCAGTGTATTATCTCACATTTTAAATGTTGCTTTAATGTGTTGGATTCTGCTTTTTAATCCATTTTGCTGGCTAATGTAAAATGTCTAATTTAGTCTAATCTGTCTAATCTGTGTCTAATCTGGTGTTTATGCCCTTTAAATATGCATTCATTTGGAAAATATTACAGGTAATATAAGTATGTTGATTATAAAGATGACTAAAAAGAAGATATTCATATCTGTTTTGAAAATAAAGATAATTTGACATTTCAAACAATGTCTCTAGAATGTCAAATTAAACAGTGAAAAAGAGAAAGTAGCATAAACTAATGAAACAACTGAAATATTCAAAAATTTTTAAAGATACAAATTTTTAAGTGAAAATTCGGCTAACATCAGCTTGTCTAGTGAAGGATCTTAGAAAATTCGTTTTTTTAAGGAGGTGTTTAACTTGAAATACAAACATAATCTCCTTAATGGGATTATGATCTTGGATAAGGAAAATGAAAACAATTTAAAATAATTATTTCCTTCAAAATTTTATGTATTTTTATGCATTAAAAATTACTTTGAGAAGACATCTGTAGGATTTACCAGCTATTGAAAAACCCCATCACAAAAAAATGCTAAGTACCCTCCCTTAATAAATCTTCTTTTAAACTGTGTCAGGATACAAGTTCTTGTAACAGATCTAGCTATACAATCTCAAAAATCAATTAAAAAACAATCAACCAATCAATCTTTTAAAGAAACAGGAGGCCAGAATTCCATATTATTTTCTTTGTAGCAAATTGTTGTTGGTATTTGTCTTGTTCTTGAAGAGGACCATGATATCAGGGAGGTGTTGTCATTAAAAGAAAATGAATTGGATTTAAATGAGGGAGGGCTGTGCAAAGTCACTTGCCTCACTTTCTTCTTCTGAGTCCTCTGGGTCCAGTGGCCAGCTACAGATCAAGACAGCTGGAGATGGCCCTGGATAAAACAAGAACCCCTGGCTTTTTTAACCTAGGTCTCCAACAGGTCTCAGTTTGACTACAACTACAAACCTTTTAATGATTAAGTCTAGATGACAATTGAAATGAAGTTTCCTCTTTTACCTCATTCAAAAAAAGAGATAAATAAATAAATAAAAGATTGAATCTGGGAGGGGAAGATCCTCAGGGTTTCAGGCCAAAGCAGACATGGCTTCTATTTACATTCAATTTGAGTCAATCAGGATCCAAACAGTGACCAATATGGTTTAGCTCAGGACCTATGAGTGATCAATTAAAATCATATTGGTTTTGGTTTAAGGCCTAGTTTTTTGTTTTGTTTTGTTTTTTGCTGTGGCAATTGGGGTTAAGAGACTTGCTCATGGTCACACAGTTAAGAAGTGTTGTGTCTGAGACAAGAATTGAACTCAGGTTCTCTTGACTTCAGGGCTGATGCTCTATCAACTTCATCATCTAGCTCCCCCTAAAGCATACTCTTTAAGAAAGAAATCTAGCTAGTAAATTCCAAAATATTCTGGGAGGGTTCAGAGATGCAAAAGAGAAAAAAAATAATGTTTTTAAGAACATCTGTAGATTAGGGTGTGATGCCCCATTTCACCAAAGTCTTCCCTTTCATCTGGGGCCATCTCCAATTATGTTGATCTCTATGTTTCAAATATATGACTCAAAGGAACTTTTCTTTCATGATAAATTTGACATAGTTGAGGGCAAGAAAAAAAATAATCTCAAATTATTACCTCACTATTTTTGCCGTTGGGAATTCAGAGTCATAAAATGTGAGGATTCATATAAAAACACTTTGTAAAGGTATCAAATCATGATATTTTGCTACTTTTGTCATGAATTTTTAAAGAAAAGAGAGAGAGATTAGAAGCAAAGAGTACTGGATGCTAGTTCTTGTTTCTAGTTATGGACAAGGAGCAGTCAATTCATTATTCTGAAGCTGTTTCCTCAAAACTATAGATTCTAAATAATTCTTTTGACTTTATAAATAGATACTAATAGATACTAACAACTACATAATCAGGTAAACATCCTGTATCAATTGTTATACTGGAAGAATACTTTTGGTTGAGCTAAATGAACACAGAAATTTTTTTTTTTTTTTTTTTAACTCACCTATGGTGGGATCATGATAATCAGGAAACCGGTGACTGATAAATTGCATTGTCATTGCTAGAGAAAGAGAGAGAGAAAGAGAGAAACAACATATAAATGAATCTGTGTTACTAAAATATAGCAAACAATTATAAGACCTAACAATTCAGTTTTCAAATGTTGCCCTATGATGCTTCAGCAAATATTTCTTGCAGGGATTAGCAAAATCCTGAATAAAAACATTTCCATTGTTACCAGAAAAACAAATATCCTTAGACTTTCCTCAAAAATATTTTATATAGATAATATGGATTAGTTGACAGAAAACTGTAGAATGAGTCAGGATATCTGAATCTGAGTTCTGATTTTGCCCCAAATTAGCTCTTTAACTTTGGGAAAGTTGTGACATGTTCCAGGGTCTTAATTTTTAAACACATAAAAGGGATGAATTTGAGTAGATCCTCTCAAGTTAATTATAGCTCAAAATTCTATGATTTTATTATAACCTTTTTATTATCATATGACTCATAATTATTACTCAAACTCATAATTATGAACATTGTATAGGACAGTTAGGGACAAATAGCCATATAGCAAATGGTCTCTGAACACTCACTCTCTATATTGTTAACATCCTTTAAGTAATATATAATCCCAAACAAAACATACATAATACTCCAGTCTTGGTCTGACCGGTGATAAATATAATGGGATGTCATTATCTTCTGAACCTATTCTGCAAATCCCTCCTTTCTTAATTTCATTTTCACAATTCCTTATAACTAGAATGGTTTTCTCTCCCATAGGAAGTAGAGTGGTCACTAATTGGAAGGTAGAGATGGAAACAGGGATTAATTAGCCTTCAAGAAAGCAATGCCATTGAAGATCAGCTTTTGCAAGTTGTACAGAAACACATCAAATAGAGTGAAAGAGAACTTTGTAGACACAGGGAAAATAACAAATAAACAAACAACAACAAGAAAACATGAGAAACAAGAAAACAAAGGGACACAAGTTTAAAAAAATTCAAGGAAGAATTGATTTCTCAATGACGTACATTAGTTGGACTAAAATAGAATGTTTTTGCTGTGTTTCAGTCATTTCTGATTCCTCATGGTCCTCTGAATCATACTGTCCATGGGGTTTAGCAAAGATATTAAAGTGATTTTGTTGTGCCACAGTTCCCTTTTATTGTCCTGACTCTGTTTCCCTAAACTGTTCTGCCTCAGTTTCCTTAAATTGTTCTGCCTGTTTTCCTAAATTGTTCTGCCTCAGTTTCCCCAAATTGTTCTGCCTCAGTACCCTTAGTTGTACCACTTCCTGCCAGTTCATTAGGACTGATATAAGTGTAAGGTTATAAATTGTAAACGTGTAAACTCAAGATAAGGGGGAGTTCAGACTTCCTGACTCGTAATTCCTCCTAAGTCATCAAGAATTTATGGTCCTAACTTCCAACCTGTCAGAACTGGATTGATAGTCCCTGCCTGGACATACCCATTCACCAGAATTTGGACTACACCCCTCTTTGTGTAACTGAGCGTGGAGCCAAGGGTATATATATCATTGAGAGCTCACATTCACTGCTGGATGCTTTGGACATCAGCCCTGGGGACATCATCCCTCCAGCACAATTTCTCCCTCTCAGAAATCCAAATAAAAATATTAAAAATTCTCTAATCTCTATCTTGCCTCATTTTCTCCAGCATTATAGTTTGACATTTTCTTTTTCAGTGGAGTATGGCAAACAGGTTTTTGTTTGTTCAGGGTCATATAAACATTAAGTGTCTGAAACTAGACTTGAATTCAGGTTTTTAAACTCTGGAATCAATACTCTATGCACTGAGTAATCCCCTGGCCTCCTGAGCAAATAAATGTTAAGTTACTTGTCCAAAGTCATACAGGTAGTATGAGTCTGATAAAGGATTTGGATTCAGGTCTTGTGACTCAAGGCCCAAAGCTTTATCCATTGAACATAGATGTCTAGCTGCCTAGCTAGCATTCATATGGAACTTTAAGGTTTGTAAAGTGCTTTGTTTATATTAACTCATTTTATCCTTTCAATAATCCTTGTAAGTATTATTATCATCATTATCATCATCATATTTATCATCATCTTCTTTATCATCAGGTTTCAATTGATAAAATTGAGGCAGAAAGATTTTAAGTTAATTGCCTGTGGTTAGAAAATAACCACAATAACTGACAAAGTTCTATGCTGGACTCCAAGTCCAGCTTTTATCCACTGTACCTATGTAACCATATGCCTTATTTGCCCTATTATACTAGGCACTGCAAGAATAGGGTCTTGTCTTATTCAGTGCATGCTCCAGAAGGATCTTAGATTAAAATATGTATATATGTATGTATATATATTTCTACATTAATTATATTGTGAAAGAAGAATCAGAAGAGAAAAAACAAAAGAAAAAAAATGATTTGCATTCAGACCACTATCAAACTTATTAAAGTGCATAATACCTCAGAATTTATTCTAAAACATTTCTTGTCTAGTGTAGACAGAATGTATAAATGTATTTAAAATTCATTTCAAGACAATAATCCTAAAGAAGGGTTTTAAAAAACTAGAAAGCTCTATAAGAAATCATGGTGGCTTATTATTAAAATAATAAATGTCACTTGATTAAAATCCAAAGATTCTTTTCTATTCTGTTAACTTTAGAATCAATTTTAATATCATGGATATAAGCCAAAAAAAGTGAAATTTTCATTTATTGGAAAAGAGCAAATGTTTTGACAAAAAATATCTCTGATTAACATGATTGTTGGGTAAAAAGGAAATATTAGTGACATTTTTAAAGCCTCTTGATGTTTACTTACATTAAATATCTCATTTTAAAGGATTCATTGGCTTCAGATGGATATGTATTCTGTCTTATTAAAATAATAGAAGTTTAAATAATGTTCTATATTTAAATTCTTGTGTAACATATCCAGTTCCTAGTTACAACTTAAAGTGTTTCCTTAGGTAGTATACTGCATATAGTACTGCAATTGAAAGTAAAGATTGACTTCAAATCCTACCTCATATATTTAACTGGGAAATATGATTGGGTAAGATCTATGAGCCACTCTCAGTCTCAGTTTCTTCAACTGTCAAATGGTCATAAAAGAACCTTTATAGAAACTGTTTTGCAAACCTCAAAACCTCATAGAGATGCTAGCAATTATTTTTAGAGAAGACATGTAGAAGAGGAATTTGCATGTATATGTGTATTTATGTATATGTGTGTGTGTTTAAGCACTTAGTGTTGAAAAGCATTAATCTATGGTGGATTTTTTTGTTATGTGTTGTGTACATATGAAAATCTTGGAACAGAAGCCAAAAATACTACATCTGTATATACTGGAGAAGGATTCAGTTGTCAGAGGCCAAAAAATATGACTTGTCTTATAGCTTTTGTCTATCATTAATATAATGTTAAGGTTCTTCTTTATTTAAGAAAACTTGAATAGTAAGGAATGGAATAATATGGGGTTAAGAGTGGGAAGGAAAGTCTGTTTCCTAGTTATGAAGAGATATAAATGTCAGACAAAGGAAACATCTTCATTCACTATATGATCACTGAAGATATTTGAGCAGAAGAGTGACAAGATTAGAAATGTAAGTACAGCAAGTCACTTAACACCAATTGTCTCAGCAAAAAAATAAATAAATAAATAAATAAATAAATAAATAAAATAAATTTAAGTAGAAAGGAAAACTTAAAAAAAGAAGAGAAATTTTGATTCTGACATTTTAAACAAAGGAGATTGAAATGGAAAGAAAGAAAAAATAATCTTCTTGGAGGCTAAACTAGGCAAGCTCTAAGTAGTGTCTATATTGTGTACTATTCTGTGATGTGATATTGTGAGAGGCAGTATAGCATAGTGGAATGAAAAATGGCTTCAGTAATAAGAAATTCAATTTATTTCTGACATCTACTGTCTGTGTGACCTTGGGCAAATCATTTTACTTCATTGTTCCAGGTAACTGTCTAAGAATGCACAAGGGCAATTAAGAGCCTTTATGTTCTAGTACTGACTTTTGACTTAAAGCTATTCAGCTTTTTAATGAATTAAACTTTTCTCTATTCCATGGTCACAGATGAAATTGTCAGTTTTTGCCAGTTATATCACAAATGTCTATTCTGAATTGTAAAGAAGATTGTGAAATACTGTAATAAATATATGTTTTTTTGTTTTTTTTTTTTTAAACCCCAAATGTAAAATCCAGGTTTTGCCTTCAAGGGATAAGGAACAGGAACAATACCTGTGATGACCTTCCTATAAGGAGCTAACTTCCATATGATGAAACTCCCTGAACCAATGCAAGCAGGCATTTTCTCTATAATCAAGCCTAACAAAGTCTTAAGCAGTTGTCTAGAACACTGAGATATTATTAAGTGACTTGTCTAGGATCAGGGAGGCAGTAAGTTTCATAAGCAACACTTGACTCTGGTCTTTCTCACTCTGAGACTAGCTCACTATCATGTTACAACTACGTTTAAATCTCAAATTTTATTGGGAGAAAAATAAAACACCAAAGCAAAGATATAATGAAATGACCAAAATTATAAGACAATGTGATATATATCTATATAACTATCTATATCTATCTATATGACATTATGCAGCTATGTATATTCAGAATGTCTTATGTGTGTATACACATATACTGCATTTACAGATATGCATATACAAATTTTAAAAAATGAATGTGTTAATATGTATCAACATATATAGCCACTGGGTTTGCAGTCAGAGGACCTTGGTTCAAATCCTATGTGTCATTTACCTTCAAGATGTTAAACAAGTAAACTAATCTCTCTAGACATTAGTTTCTTCATATACAAAATTTCTTCATACAACCTTCTGAGGTTGGGCTAGATGATCTTTGAAGTCCTCTAGGAATCTATTTTTTTTTTTTTAAATAGCTTTTTATTGACAGAACATATGCATGGGTAATTTTTCAACATTAACCCTTGCAATCACTTCTGTTCCAACTTTTCCCTTCCTTCCCTCCACCCCCTCCCCTAGATGGCAGACAGTATCATACATGTTAAACACGTTAAAATATATTTTAAATACAATACATATGTACATATTTATACAGTTCTCTTGTTGCACAAAAAAAAAAAAAATCAGATTTAAAAAGATAAAAATAACCTGGAAAGAAAATAAAAAATGCAAGCAGTCCACACTCATTTCCAAGTATTCTTTCACTGAGTGTAGCTGGTTCTATTCATCACTGATCAATTGGAACTTATTTGGATCCTCTCATTGCTAAAGATGGTCCCTTCTATCAGAATTGATACTCATATAGTATTGTTGAAGTGTGTAAAGATCTCCTGGTTCTCCTAATTTCATTTACCATCTGTTCATATAAGCCTCTCCAGGCCTTTCTGAAATCATCCTGCTGGTCATTTCTTTTAGAACAATAATATTCCATAGCATTCATATACCAAAATTTACTCAGCCATTCTCCAATTGATGGGAATCCCTTCAATTTAGGAATCTAAATCTAAGATTATTTTGCCTGGAATGAACAGCACTTTTCATTGACATCAGTGAGTTTAGAGATAGTAGAAATTGAAGTCTTAAAATAATTTGGGAAAAGCTCAGTATATGTTGGTTAGCATTTTAAATGGTGATAAATTTGAGCTTTCATGACATTGAGTCATGATACAATCCTCAATAAAAAATGGCCTTGAATTCTCCTGATAACAATTATTCATATATACCTGACATGGATTTAGTGACTTTAATTTCTACCTACATAGAAATCTGTAGCTCATGCTCTATTGGAGGTGGAAGGGGCAGTAGGGGAAAGAAGTTCCTCTTTCTTAAATTTTCTTTTTCTTATTTTTTTTTAAAGCATTTTCCTTCCAGTTACATGTCAAGGAAAATTTTAGCACTGACTTTCGTAAGTTTCTGAATTTCAAATTTTCTCCCTCCCTTCTCCTTTTCCAAAACTGGTAGATAGTTAGAAATAGTTTATACACATGTATCACATAGACTATATTTTCATGTTAGAGCCATGAAAGAAGAACAGATAAAAAGAAAAAAGAAAAAAAAAAAAAACACATGATAGAAAATAAAGTAAGTGGAAAAAATATTCTTCAGTCTACATTCAGAGTCCATCCAGATAATGATGGATTATCTGGATATAGATATCATTTTCTTTCATTAGTCTTTTGTTCTTATCTTGAATTATCACTTTGCTGAAAAGTGCTGAATCATTCATAATTAATTGTTGCATAATGTTCCTGATACTATGTATAATGCTTTCCAAGTTTTGTTCTTTTCTTTTTTAATTTTAATTTTAATATTAATATTAATTTTATTTATTTTTGTTTGTTTTAGCTTTGCTCATTTTACTTTGCATCAGTTCATTAAAATCTTTCCATGTTTTTGTTCTTAAATCTGCATGTTCATCATTTATTAAATAATTTTATTCTATTAAATACATATATCAAGACTTGTTTAGACATTTTCCAATTGATGGGCATAGCCCCAGTTTCCAGTGTTTTGCTCTCATGAACAGGAGTACTATAAACATTTTTTTGCACATGTAAGTTATTTTCTGTTTTTAATAATCTTTTTTGGAATACAGAGCTAGTAGTGGTTTTGTTGGGTAGAAAGAGATGCACAATTTAGTTGCCATTTGGGCATAGTTCCAAATTCTTTGAAGAATGATTGGATCAGTTAACAATTTTGCCAACAATGCATGAATGTATTGATTTTCCCATATCCTCTTCAACATTTATCAATTTCTTCCTTTCTTTTTATCATGTTAGACAATTTGTTAAGTATGAGATAGTATATAAGAGGAAATTTAGTTTGCATTTTTCTAATAAAAAGTGATCTAGAAGATTTCTTCATATGCCTATAGATAGCTTTGTTTTCTTTATCTGAAAACTGCCTGTTCATATCATTCATCCACTGATCAATTGGGAAATTGCTTGTATTCTTATAAATTTGTCTGTTTTCTATATATTTGAGAAATGAGGCCTCTATCAGAGATATTTGCCATGAAGATTGCTTCTCAGCCTTGTGATTCCTTCTAATTTCAATTACATTGACTTTGCTTTTATAAAAGCTTTTTAATGTAACATAATTACAATGAACTATTTTGTATTTTGTAATGATATATATCTCTTATTTGGTTACAAATTCTTCTTCTCCCCATAGATCTGACAGGTGAATTATTCCTCACTCTTCTAATTTCTTGAATCTTTTGACTTGCCCCAGAGATTAAACCAAGGTAAAGGAAGCCAGCTGTCCTTAATTCCAGAACTTAAAAAATATAATTTAAAAAGATTGATTTATTAAAGTTTATTTTGTGTTTCTATAAAGTAATAGTGAACTGAAGTACCTGATGAGACCTCAGAGAATTGTTTCCTAGCACTGAAGTAATTTAGAAAATAAACAAAACATCTACCTACACACCAAAGTTCAGTACAAGAAATCAAATCTCCTGATTTATCATAACTGTGCGCCTGATTGCCAGGGGACTGAACATTTATTTTTTGATGTCTAACCTGAAATTAAAAGTGAAGTCCTTTGAAAATCAGTTTAGTTATTCACAGATTCTACTGCTCTCCATTTATCAGAAAACAGCTTCCTGAGGACTTCATTTGACATCCTGTGGCCAGCTCTATTCATAAAGCACAGATTTAAGCCGATGTGAGTTATGTAGATACCAGATGATAGTATGACCATTCTTTTTGGCAAAAGGTAGATTTATTTAGGGGAATAGGTTATAGACAAATTGAAGAGATACAATTGATTCTGATGAAGGAAGCCCCAAAACTCTAAAACTCCTTGAAGGACAAATTCTCTTTGAATCCTGCCTCTGTAAAAGACCCCACCTGAGGACAAACAGGTTCATTCTATTATCTAGGTGGGGCTTGTTGAGTCCTAAGCTGGAGAATTCCAACCCTATTCAAGTGAATATTTTCTATTCAATTCTAGCTCAAACTCCACCCAACAGCCTCATCTGGAGGGGGAGCAGACCTCTGCTTGTAGTCAAAGGCTTCTATTATAAAAATGGCTATTTTAAACCCATCTTCACAGAGGAGCTAATATGCCATATATGACATATTAGAAAACTCTGCTTTCTGGAGTATTCTCTTTCAGCATTACCTCTCTTTTTCCTCATCTATTTCCCTAAAGAGACTTTATTATATCTCTCTGTCAGGATTTCTCTACTAGAAACTTTACTTCTCTGTCAGACCTTGCCACTAAGGAATTCATCCGTTTTATTCATGTGTAGCAAAGGCTGACTTCCCAATGCCAATTATAGACTTCTTTTTATCAGTCTAGCTTTTCAGGTTTGTAAATTCCTTTATGAAGGACCTCTGCACCGCCAGAAAGGGGGTTCCCAAAACTCCCTACCCATGTACTGGATCCTAAGGGGGTTTGGGGAAGCCAAACCTCTTCATTTGGTTCCAGGAACCCTGAACCTGCCACTAACCTCATCATTTAACTCCCTGACCATCACAAACCCTAATCTCATCATTTGGTTCCCTGACCAGGAACCCCAAAAATCTAGATCTCCTCATTTGGTTCCCTGACTGAATGGAACCCTGAAATCTAGACATCATCATTACCAGGAATGACAAACATGAAATAGATTGGGAGAGCATAGAAAGAGTAGTTCCTCAGTGGAACTTATAATTACCCAATAGAAAGCAAGCAACCATAAGGTTGGGACATGTTCTTAGTTGTCAGACTAAATCATGAAAGGAATTTAGCACCCTAAAATAGTAATAAGGAGAAGAAGCAAGGTCAGGAGAAACACTACAAGCAACAGTGAGATTAAGAGAGACCATGTGACATGAGGAAGGATAAGGGGAAAGACACCACAAGGCAGCGTGCCATGGCAGACTGACCCAAGGAAGATCACAGTCATAGGATATCCCATAAGTAGATTTTATGAGGAAAATTTAATCTCTGGGATATGTCTTGGATTTCTGACAGGTCATGGCAAGGTGAGGCTGCTCAAGACCCTTACAGAGGGTAAGTCTCAGAGACTTAATATAACTCTGATTTCTGACTGAGTTAGAATTAGACCAGAGAGTGGGACCATGGAGTTGAATTGATCTCCATCAGTATCTTCTTTCTGCCTCAGGGATTAATTTGATCAATCCTGCTAACCACACCCAACACTTAAGATTTCAGTGGAAGCTTCTTCTAGAACAACAAAAAGAAAAACAATCAACTTAACTTTTGTAATCACAAAAGGCTCTGTTAAATCTTGCCTCTGGGGTGGAGAGGAATGAAAAGGCAAGTTGAAATCTAGATGAGGTTTCTTAGAGAAGAATAATGGATTGATCTCCTGCATGGAAGCCTGAAAAATAAACATTAGGGATATATTCCCCCAGAGATAAACATTATCTCCTCCTTTTATAATGCAAATAACTCCAGGTGGAATAATACAGGTTTACATTGACCTGTTTTAAGGCTTAGAAGAGCTTTCTATAAATGCATTCCTGGAAATTTCTGGGGATGTTATTTTTCTTCCCACCTGACAAATAAAGATAGTCTCTGAGAAGTTAAGTGACTTGCCTAAGACCACACATCTACTATTGGAGATGGATTCAAAACCACATTCTTGGCTTTAAATTCAATACTTCACCTTGCTTGCAGCTAAAACGTTCATTCCTGACACTTTGATGAAAGAAATTGCACTAAGTGACAAAAAGAGCTAAAACTGGAAAGAACTGAATACTTTAAAAAGCTGTCAAATAAAAAGAGACAGAGGCATAGAAAGAAAATAAATAATGGCTCTGACTACAAACTTAATTGTACCCACTTTCAGCTCTAGATATTGCATAGCCATCACATTAAGCTCCCCTTTATAAACTTGAGGAGATGAAATCTCTAGTTATAGAAACCATTTACCAAATTCCCTTTGAAAAATCTTAATCAATAAAATCAGATTGTACTGGTGACTTACCAGTGAGCAGCTAGTGAGTTTTTTTGAATTTGGAGAGTTATTTTTCTAAAACAATGGTAACATATATGTATATATATTTCCTCCCCAAAAACTACATCTTTGTTGTAGATGAACTGTAATAATGAAAGCCTCATAAATGATTGGAGTCAGTCCAAAAAGATTACTCTTAATAAACAGGCTATATTGATCCATAGAATTTGTTAACTTGCTGCAGTATATCTACATTTCAAAGTATTCTGTAATAGAAAGTTGTTGAGCAGGCTGGGGGCAGAATCTTTGTATAAGTGTTGGGCAATGAGAAAATAGAGGCATCAAACAGTGCCTGATGAGAAAGTCTCTTCAAAGACAAAATGACAAAATCTCTAAGCATTGTTAAGTGAGAATCACAATGAGGCTGCAGATGTGGGATACCACAGTAAGCACTGTGACATGAAGTTTCACAAAATTTTTTCACAATTTGCCATGATCAAGTGTTCTATGAGTAAACATAGATTTTATTCTCTCATCCGTTCATATTTGGTACTACTGCTAGCTTTCTTATAATTCCTTGTGATGAGAGGTGAGAAAGTGGCAAGGACTGAAATACTCTAAGGCTGTTACTGAGAATCCAGCCTTGGGAGTGACACAGATAATGCTGGCTGCCTGAGAAGCCCAGAGACTACCTGGCCTTAAGTGCCACAAACAATGTTAGCTAATAGCAATAATTCAATACTGATTCTGTTGGTGTGTAAACTGTAGAACTCAATGGTGGGGACTATTCCACCCCTATCATTCCACAATTGTATTTCTAAACCATAATATTACCATATGAACCTAATCTTTTGTTTTGTTTTGTTTTGTTTTGTTTTGTTTTTTCCTTTAAAGTTATCTCCCTGATTCTGATCCTGTGCTTGGAACCTAGCTTCAATTGGAGTCACAATTATCTCCTTGATTCTGACTCTAGCTAGATTCCTCTGGAATTAGCTGTCAAGCAGCATAAGTTCTTCTTTCTTCTGCCCCTTTGCTAAACTCCTTTGAAACTTTAGCCTGCTGTCAAGCAGTGTAATAAATCTTTGTCTCTTAACTTGGAGACTAAATATATAATTGTTTTCACCAAATCCCTGACATCTACCAGAGGGCCCTAATATTATTGAAGTGTCCTCCTCAAAATTTAACACTTTTCTCATTGTTGTTCATGACAGTTTCTAAGTGTAGTAGATAGATGAGTCAGACCTATCTGCACTGGGACTATGGTACCAAACATGTGAATGGGAAAGGTCAGTTCCTAGAAGAAGTTAAAAAGTAAAGCTGTTATTTGTCTAAGGTAGTGATTTTTTCAATAATAATAATACCTCACATGTTTATGTCATTTACTAGAGAGGTGCCAAGAAGAAAGTACCTAATACTAAATTAAAATGGAAAAAAAAATAATCACAAGATCAGGTTGACTATTTGGACCCTGGACAAGAACCTTGGGAAATTAAAATATCAGAGAGAATAGAGAGACTCTCTGATACTGTTTCTCTGAATTGTTCTCCCTCAGTTTCCCTGATAGATACACACCCCTTCCTAGCTCCATTGGGACTGAGAGAATGGGGACCTCAAAGATCTGGCCACTCTCATATTTCAAAGAGTCATAAAACTCCACATGGGTTATCTTTTTGGGCCCAGGTTTCCTGTCTTCTGCTTGACTACCTTCTTGACCCCCCACTGTTAGAATTAAAAAGTTATTGTCCTTCTTGGAATTTCCACTCACTCAGTGCTCTGCAACTTTCCCCTCCCCTCCCCCACCAACTCTTGCCTTTGTTTTCCTGATAGCTGGAACCCTATAAAAGTCTCTGGAATTACTTGCTGGATGCTGGATTCTTTGAGACAAGAATCTCATCAAGCAGGCTGGTTGTGGCTATTCCAAATTCTCCACTATTAAAATATGAAAAACCTAATCTCTGTCTTGCTTCAGTTTCTTTTGCAATACAATATTTGTGTAGAATTAACTGAGTGAAGACATTCTCATGGTAATATAGCCTTAAACTATACCTCAATTGTGACTTGTGATTTTAAAATAACAAATAGAGATGTAGTTTAAAAAAAAAAAAGTTGCAATGTTTGTCCCCTCCTTTTTCCCACCATTTCTTAATTAGCATTTAAGTAGTTCTCTTAAAAGTGATGATGGTTTTGAAGTTTCTTATTGGAGGATATCTGCTTGTATAGCAGTTTCTAGGGAAATTTAAGTTAAGGGTATATTATTATTGACTTATTCTTTTGTTTCTGGGATAGATTTCTGGAGAAAAGGGGGGGGGTGGTTTCTTCTTCTATTTAATATGTTGTTTTGCAGTTTATGTTTTGCATTCTCCTTTTACTGACAACAGCTTGTCAGATGAGAGATGCCCTTTCTTGTGAGATCTTAATAAACCCGTTTTTGCTTTTTCTTATTCTGAAAGTCTCTGATTATTTTTGTAGTTGCTACTGTTCACATATATCTAATAGCCAAGTTTGATTAATCTAAGAAATGCTGGTAGATTGTGCTAATGTGAAAATGGAAATTTCTATTTAGTGGGAGGGACTGGAAAGCTGAGGTAACAATTATAATGGAATACATCCAACTTAATAAATCTTAAGTTCTTTATCTATATGCAAATGATATATGTCTTTATATTGAGATTTAGACTTGAAAGGGATCTTAGAATTCCTCTAGCCCAACCCTCTCATTTTATAAAAGATAAAACTAACTTCCAAGCAGATTAAGTATAAATTACTTCACAAACTTTAAAACATTATGTATATAAATGTCAGTTACTAATACTGGTAGTATTAATCAAAGAATTTGTCACAAGAGTAGATAACATAGCTGAATGTTATAATGCCATTCAGATGATATTACAGACATAAATCTTAATTCCATTAAATAACTGGCTAAATTCAAATGAAGAACTTGTTAATAATTCCTTAAGAGTTCTATTAAAACATATTAATATCTTTTTTTCATATTTTAGATTTCCCCTCTTTGTCTTCTCTACCCTAGAGAGACATTCTTTAAACAAAATATTAAAAAGGAAAGAGAAGAAGAAGAGGGGAAAAAATCTGCAAAATTGATCAATACATCAAAAAATATGATATTATGTGCAAGGTTCCACATCTATGGATCTCCCATCTTAGAAAAGGCTTTGAGAGAGTAGTCTTCTTATATCCCTTCTCTGGGGCCAAAATAATTTTGTGAAATTTTGCAAAATGTATTTTTGATTGGTGATTGATGTTTTTTGCATTTATTATTGTAGTTGTTGTTTATGTTGTTTTTTTAGTTCAGCTAGGATAGATTATCAGTCCTAGAAGTCAGGAGCACTCATCTTCCTGGGTTTAAATCTGGCCTCAGACACTTATCTGTGTGATCCTGAGAAAGGACTTAACCCTGTTTACCTCAGATTTCTCATCTGTAAATTACCACAACCAGGTATTTAATAGAACTTTGAGGGAAAGAGGAATTTGAAGGAAATGTGAAGAAAGATTTGTGAATTTAGGGATCTGTCTAATCTCATGTCAGGTTGTTATTTCTTCTAGCATTGGAGGCAAGCATTGCAGGGTATATTTATTGGGTTTGATCAGGCTTAGAATCATTAAGGGAATATTAAGGAGGAAATTCTAGGCTGTGGAAGAAATAGAAGAACAAATCACAAAAGAATTAGCAAATGCTGTTGATAGATAACACAGTTATATAGATATCTTAAGTACAAGATGTTTCATGAAAATTATGTTTTTTGGCTGTAAATATGCTACCCTGAATTATGCTGTTAGCATAGAAAAGACATGTTTCTGAAAACTCATATCTTATGGATCCTATACTAGATACAATTTGTGATTTGTCACTATTTCTGTTTTTTAGCACTATAAAAGGACAAGGAAGTATCAACTAAATTAGGTAACTGAGTTAGCTTTAGAAAACTAGCCATAAAATAGCTTTACCAGTATAAACTGCATAAATGTCTCTTGTATGAACTTTTGATTACCTACAAATATAATATTTCACAAATACACAAATTCTTAAATCAAGAAAATCCAAAAACATTTAATAAAGATCTGTCAAATTCAAATCATTGAATCCAGTGTTTGGAATATGAAGAAAAATTGGAACAGCTTCTCTTCATAATGGAGTTTATATTCCACTCAGAAGGGATCTTAAAGGTCATCTAGCTCAAGTCAAAAATTAATAGTAATTATTTATAAAACATGTTCATCAGGCCTCAAATTGATAGGTAATTCACTGATTGCTAAGGAATCTATAACACTTTTAGGCAATCCCGTATTTTAGAAAACTGTCTATCAAACTGAAATTTCCCACTATATCTTTAATTGTTCCTCTTTCTGCTGTCTGTATCAAAATAAATAAACTTTGGTCCACTTCTAAGTGTCAAATTTTCAAATGCTAAAAGACAACTATTACTCTCCAAAAATACCAATTGCACCAAGTCTTTTATCTATGACAAATAGTAACAGATATTACAGCAAAATCTCATATCATATGAGACATATACCTCTAACTACCTTATTTTCTTTTTTCCCATATGTTCTTGTTTTTGTAAATGCTCTTCCAAATATGTGATATGAAAACTTAATATCTAGTTCTAGCTCTAGTTCTGATCAGATTAAATAAGATGCAGTAGTAGTATAAACTCCTTTATTTGTATTTATACTTTTGGTAAAGAATTTCTCAGATCTTTTTAGATAATTTGGCTTTTATTTACTCATATTAATATTTTAATCCAATTTCTAAAAAAAATTAGATCACTGTGGAAAGAATGCTTAATTAGCCAAATGTTCTTCATTCTATATTAGCATGGTTAATTTAGAATTAAAAGTAATATTAATATTTAACATTATGAAATTTCATATTATTAAATTTTGCTCACATTAAAGTCTTAATATCTTTTCAAGTTCTTGTTAAATCAAAATTTATCTATTGTCTTCCAGATTTAGTTAATCCACAAATTTTACAAGCTTTCTTTCTAAGTCATTGATACTGAGTAAGACAGGGCCAAGGATATAACTGTAAATCTACTCAGCAGAGATTTCCACATAAGTTGATCTAAATCCATTATTTCACGTTTTCTATGTCCAGTTGTTTAACCAGTTACTAATCAATCACAAACTTTTAAATATTTACTTTCTAGCACAAATGGTGATACAAATGCAAGGCTTGAAATAATATCTATTCAAAGGGAGCTTATATTATAATAGTGAGATTATACACATAAGAAGTTATCTATAAGTGCAGAGAGAATAAATTTAAAATTTTTAAAATAAGGGTGTTTATAAGATAATTTTAAAGGAAGAGTGATGGGAGTTGGTTGGATCAGGAAAAATACCAAATAAATCATTATATTTGGCTTGTGTCTGAAACAAAAAGTATGATTCTAAGATAAAAAGATGAGGAGTAAGTACATTGATAATATGGACATGAGGGATAGTCAGAAAAATATATATGATATATAACACTATATGCAAGAGACAGAGAGACAGAGACAGGAAAATACAGAGGAACATAGGCATAGAAGACTCAGAGACAATGACAGGCAGAGGAAAAGACAGAGAAACAGACACAAAAAGAGAGATTGAGAAAGACAAAGAGAGAGAGAGTCAGATTTGTACTTAAATAACATCACTTTTTTGGAGGAGTAGAGAAAGACCTGAGACAGGGAGAACTTGTCATAAGAATCTAAGGGAGATATGATATGGTCCTAAAGTGATAGATGTATGAGAACAGAGAAGAGGTTGGAATGAAAGATATTTTTTCTCCAGCACCACAGTTCAAAATTTTCTTTATAATCCAACTCTCACAGCCATGGATGGCTCCTGGAAAATCAACCCTCCCACCTTCATCCTCCCCTTCACATCAAATCAAACCCAACAAACAAACAAGTAAAGTATAGCTTCCACTAACAGGACCTTAGCAAGGTGATGTCTATACTTTTTAGTATGCTGTCCAGATTTCCCATAGATTTGCCCTTCCAAAGAGCAAGAATCTTTTAATGTTATCACCATAGCTGTTGTCTGCAGTGATCTTTAAGCCCAAGAAAATAAAATCTGACAGTGCTTCAAATCCTTTCCCCTCTATTTGCTAGGAAGTGGTGTGATCACTTGCCAAGATCTTAATTTTGTTGATATTAAGGTTCAAGCCTTACATTTTTACATTTCCTTCTCTCAAGAATTTTCTTATTTCTTCTTTACTTCTTGTTATCAAAGTGATATATTGTCTGTATATCTGAGATCACTGATTACTTTCCCCTTAGAAACCTTATTCCTGGATTTTGATTTAGCTAGTCTGGTATTTCACATGATATATTTGAATATATGTTAAACAAATAAGATGATGATAAACAGCAATTTTGTACTCCTTTTCCAGTCTTAAACCAATCCCAATTCTTGAGAACTTGTCACATTTTACTGTCACCCATCCAGTCAAAGTCTTTGGCAGAGTCAAAAAAAAAAAAAAAAAAGTTTGGGTGTTTTTAAAAATTGTTTTGCTTTTGTGTGTATTTTCCCTTTCTGGAATTCTTTTGTTTTTTTCCATAATCCAGTTAATACTGACAAAGTGGTCTCTAGCTTCTCCAAATCCATATAAAACCTACCTTGATCTTTTACTAATTCTCAGTTCACATGTTGCTGAAGACTGGCTGGCATGTGATGTGAACACAATTGTTTGCTAATTTAAGCATTTCTTATATTACCCTTCTTAAAGAATGGAACAGAAACAGACATTTTCCAATTTAGTGGCTATTGTTGATTTTTCCAAATTTTATAGTATATTGAATATAGTACTTTATCAGAAGCAGCTTTTAGGATTTAAAATAGCTCAGCTGGAATTCATCACTTCACTAGCCTTATTATTAGCAATGCTTCTTAAGATTTACTTGATTTCATTCTCTAGTGTGTCTGCCTTTTGATCCGTAATCACACCAGTGCTAAGATTTTTCTTGATGGTCATTTATGGGACTGAACCTAGACCACCCCATATGATAATTAACAGATCACTGGGACATTTGAAAAGAGTAATTCATTTCAGCTTTAAGATAGGAAGTCAAATTGCAAAGGGATGAAAAAGGAATGAGAATAGAGAAACTCAGAGAATAGGTTGAAAAAAATTGTCTGGAAAAAAAAAAAAATATATATATATATATAAGTTGATAACTTGAGTACCTAGTAGGGTTTGTTGAAAGTTTCATGGGATAACTTTTGTGTCAGAAAGTACTGTAGTACTGTGGTTAAGTTTCTAAACTGGGCAACATAGTAGTTGGATCTTAGAAAACTACTAGCAATCTCAAAGAAAGCATTCTCTATAGGGTCTACTGTATTAGTCCTTCCTTCCCTGAAACAAAAGACCTCTTTAGGTAATACGAATCCATGAAGAGAAGCAATGTAAAAATTCTAAAAATAATCATTTGCTAGATTTATATTGATAAAATATTTCTTTCTTTCAAGTATTTATAAAACAAAACCATGTTCTACTTTCTCAGAGATTCTCAAAATATAATGAGGATGTATTTTTCATAACTTTTTCACTAATTATTTCTATATATCAATTAATTAGTAAAAAAAATTATTATTTGTCTATGCACTTAAGCTTATGCTGGGAGTTGTCACACATCTGCAAAATGTACCCTTTCATTACTCAAAAGAGCTTACATTGCACTGGAGGAGAATATCATTCATATAATGTATAATTTGAAACTTATCACAACTTTTAGAAATAAGCAAATATTATTGTCTCACCTGGAAAAATCTCTATTTCAGACCAAAATATAAACACGCACACACACACACACACACACACACACACACACACACACACATACACACACCACAGACATATAAGCATAAACTAATTATCCCATAGGTTATGGCTTTCTCAAGGTCATACAATTATTTAGTTGCAAAGTTGAAACAAGATCTATTCCAAAACCAGTTCTACTATTGCTTTGCTACATTGCGTGGGGAGTGGAGGAGAGGGTAGTAGTCTAGATAAAGGCTCTTAGAGTTCACAGACTAACAAAGAATGTGAATTTATTTCACAGGATTCATGTACTTGGATAGGAAATTACACACACACACACACACACACACACACATATACACACACACATACACATTTCAATAACTACTTACTAAAATTTGTCATTTCCTTGGTTATGGAAAAAAAAAAAATCTGGGAAGGACTCCATAGGCTTCATCAAATTTCTAAAGGGATCCATGATACAAATAGAGTTAAGAAGTACTCCTTTATATATAAAGTCTTTCTTTTTTTGTTACATCATTAGAGAAAGGCATATAATATGTGATTAACTATTTCTTATTGATTAACTTTTATCACTTTTTAGTTTATAAAACATTTTTCTCAAAAGGACCTTATAAGTCATATTTTTTTAAAACAAATTTCATAATATATCCTGTTTTTATATCACACTTATTTTTTCAGTATATTGCCCTGCTTCCCCTTCTCAGAGAAACATCCCTCAAAACAGAGGCTAAAATAAGAGAGTTAAGAAATAGTTCATATGAAACAATGAATACATATATGTCAGACATTATATCCAAAGTTGTGCATCCATTCTCTCTAACTTCTACAAATAACCAAGGTGATCCCTCATATTTATTCTTTTGGATCTAAATTCATTTTGTTAATTTAATAGCATTAATTTTTTTTTTTGGAGGGGAAGTTGTTCCTTTTATCATTTACATTGTCCTAGATATAAGTTATCTCATTTTTACATATGACAAAACTGATACCAAGAGAAGTATTGTAGTAGTAGTGGTAAGATCTCAATGTGAGATTTCTTAATTTGTGGTCCAAACCTTTTACTACTATAACACACTGAACTGCCTATATCTCAGTTCTTTAGCCCTTCTACAACATTAAGAGAAAATCCAGCTCTGGAATTATTTTCTGAAATTCTAGTAGTTGAGAAAAAAATAATTGAGTGTGTGCTGTGCTTGTGTGTATGTGTGTGTGTGTGTATGTATGTGTGTGTGTGTGTGTGTGTGTGTGTATGTAGCTGATAACTGGAGATCAAAATTATTTATATAAGATTCCCAACTTTATAAAATAGTCATTAAATATGCTATCTACCAGGGCCAAATGTATCTCAGGCAGTCTTCGAAGAAGAACTATAAGATTAAAGGCAGTAATTTTTCTTTTGTTTACAACAAATATATTTTTGGGGAGACCTCTATTTTGCATGTGTATGCATTTATTTCTATTTCTATTTTATTATTCAGTTATTCCACTTTATTATTCTATTTAAAGTTACATTTAAATTGGTTACTTATTGTTTTGCATAAATCTGTACTAAACACATCAGATTTACCTATCTGAAAATCTGGCAATATAATTTCTTTTATTACTTTCTCTGCAATCTCAGAGGCATTTGGCCGGAGGCAGTAGTATGTCAGTAATATGAAAGGAAAATTATCAACAAAGTGAACTTATTTTCTAAAATAAAAATTAAACCACTCTCTAAAGTTATATCACTTCCTCATTATTTTCACCCTCTTTCTTCTCTCTCATCCCTTTAGGCATTTACAATTTAAAAGAGACTACCAACTGAACTAATCATTTTAAAATACAACACTTTCTACTTACTAGAAAAATGATTGAACACATATAATATTATTATTTCTACAAGTACTACCATCATCCTTATCTTCATTATCAGTACAGCCAATCTTCCCACATAGTTCTTTCTTCCCTCTTAAAAAATTATCCTAGGCTTTCTTCTGGGGACAGAAATCTCACTATTGGGTGAATTAGGTGAAAGGCCCATAAGGACCATTTATTATGGTACATGGGTCCCAAGCATATAGGATTTATGGGTAATGACAGTGGCTTGGGTTCAATTCCACTGTAAATTATGTTAGACAAAAGGGACTTTGTGGTAGAAGTGAGAGGGATGATAACAAGGAAGAGTTGTTAATGGGGAATATTAAATGTCCTGGGTAGGTCCAGGTTATTGTTATTGCATAATAATAAAACCTGCTTTGAGCTCTATTTAGCAAGTTAAGTAGGAAGGGATGATATACAAAATGCGAAAAAAAATTAAGAAATTTAACAATTAAAATACAGGATTATCAATTTAAAAAATCAGTATTCCTGTTTAACAACATTACAAGTATCATGTTTTATTTCCTGAAATACCATTAGGCAAGGGACCATGAGTAACCCACTTGTATAAATAATTGTATTTGTATTAACTTCTAAGTTTTTGAAAGCATTTTCACTGTATTATTTCTTTTAACCTTTTAACAACCTCATGAAGTCTGGATTATATCATCTCCACTTTGTAGATGGGAAATCTGAAGAGGAGGGAGGCTAATTTGTTCAGGTTTACATAATATTTTAGTATCTGAGGTAGAATATGAACTCAGTATTTTCTGATTCTAAGAGCATATTTTGTACCCATTATGCCAATTCAATATTAATTATGTCTATATATCAATATGTATGGAAAGTGAGCCTTACCCAAATTAAAATCAGAGACATCAAAGTAAAAAACAAAAAAGGATTTATTATGATCACATAACATAACAAAGGTCAATTCCCAACAGACAAGTTGTTGTTAGTAGAGAAATGCAAAGCACAAGCTACAAACAAGGGATTATACAGATTCTAATGGAGAAGCTCCCACACTCTTTTGATCTTTTCCCCTATTGTCTGGGGAGTCCAGGCTTATATCCTAAAACAGAAATCTATCCAGGGATTAAAAATCCACCCCATAAACAAAAAATACTAGCCAATGACATGTTCTCTGTCATATTAGGAATTTAATGCTAATGAAAAGGTATGGGGGGGGCAGGAGGAGAATTTCAGTTTATCTAAGATAATGTAATACCTGCAGCTTTTAGTTATAGCTTAACTTATTATTGCAAAGCCTCAAGTCACAAATAGGGCATAGGTTGAGGCTCATTCTTTTGAGACTTTAGTTTTCCCTTAGTTTATCCCATTGAAAATGAAAACTTAATTAAACCTTTCAATGAATTAAATCATTCTGAAGGGAAATAAATATGTGCCATGATCTTAGGAAAATGCAGAGTGTAGATTCATTAATGTTTATCCACACATGCTTTTCTTGTCCCCAAATATTCTTCCATTAGTGAGTTCCTATATTTTCTATTTTGGGGACAGTTACAGGTGATCTACAAATTTATTCCTTTCATGGTTCTGTCTTTGAATTTGTAGTCTATATATATTATATATTTGTACATATATATATATAATATATTACTTGTATCCCTACCCATCCTTTCTAACCCCCTTTAAAGTTCTTAAGCTCCCTGATAATAAGGGGTGCCTTTTTTCTCTTTTCCCCTCATATCCCCTGGACTTGCACAATGCCTGGCACAAATTAAATAGTTAATAAATGTTTGTTGCATTACTTTCCTTTTATATAATGTGCCCTTATGGTTCTAGCACAAGATAATTTGTTCCTTCTCTGAATTGCAATCACACTTAGTGTTTTAGAGTTTGGGGATTGTCATTTGCTTCAGGTTTGTATCTCCCTGAGCAAACTACAATAAAGCAATTCTGTCTCTGCCTTTGTGTGTATCTCTCTGTCTCTATCTATCTCCCTCCCTTCCTCCCTCATTTCCTCTCTCTCTTCCTTCCTTCCTTCCTTCCTTCCTTCCTTCCTTCCTTCCTTCCTTCCTTCCTTCCTTCCTTCCTTCCTTCCTTCCTTCCTTCCTTGCCCAGGGCCACACAGCTAGGAAGTGTTAAGTGTCTGAGACCAGATTTGAACTCTGGTCCTCCTGAATTCAAGGCTGGTGCTCTATCCACTGTGCCACCTATCTGCCCCACTCCCACTTATTTTTAAAAGTGAGACACAGGGAATTTGAGGCCTTCCACCTCTACTGCTTCCTGATTCCTAAAACCTTAGCCTCCATTAATCTGAGTTCTTAGACATCTGAACTAGCACAATTTTACATGACTAAATGAATTGTGCTCATACATTTTGTTGAGTTATTCTCCCACTTTAAATTTCATTGTCCTTACACATGTATTTGCTTCAAAATGATTCTTTGTTCTTGTGAATCCAAAAGGAAACAATACTGATGAGTATGTTATTCTTCTATAATAAAGTTATGTTAAATAGTTCTTCTAAGTGAAGGGACAAGATAAAAGTTCCTAAGGTCAATGTGGTTCCCTTTTCTTCAAAAAAGAAAATTTATTTTAGATTTTTTTTTAAATTTTATAATCATAAAATGAGTTAGAGAACTCATCTGCTTAAAAATGTTAGAAATTTCCCAAGTAGTATTTAAAGATATTATGATTAAATTTATGAAATTTAATCTTAAAACAAAACAAACAAACAAAAAACCTTTTTTTATATCTAAAGAAGAGGGAACTTTAAGGGCCATTAAGTTGCCTTTGCATTTAATGACAGATATTTTCACAACCATATATCCACACATGCATGGATACACACACACACACACACACACACACACATCATATATATATATATGTATATATATATGCATGCATGTTTGAATGTGTGTTTGTATGTATGTTTAGCCTCTGATTTCTTTCTATTTAAGACAAAATTAAGCATACTAGAAAAATGAAAGAACACATTATATTATAGTACAAATATACAGTATAGTATATTGCATAGAAGGTATTCACTGAAAGGGAAACTTAGGGAAAAGAGTCCAATTTTTCTTGGGACTTTCCTTACCCAGGTTATCTGTTCATGATCTCTCCAGAACCAATATTCCTTCTCTTTATTATGCCTTTTTCTGCTGCTATTCATCCCTACTGTTGTTCCTCAGGAGGCTGCTAAAATGCTACACTTGCTCCAAATACTAAAAGACATGCATTTCTCATTAGTTTCATTATTTATTTATGGTCTTTGTTGTATAGTAATGTTTCTCAGCCCATCTAAACATTATTATTGTGCAAGGTCTTTATAGTTGCAGGACTTTTTCACTCTTAGTATAAGGTGTATAAAATTAAGTGTTTGGGAATCCTGTCACTTACTTTAAATGGAGTAGGTGGAGTAAATCAATCGCCCAAGCATTATGTTTATGTTGCCTTAGAATTCTGCATTCCCAAATTTTGTACACAATAACTCTGCATTTTCCTCAGAGCTTAGAGAGAATTGCATCAACCATATGAAGCAAAAGATAAATTGATATTCAATATAGAGAAAAATGTGGATACATACATATCTATATATCTACATAGATATATAGATATGTATGTATGAATAAACAAGAACTAATTGAATACTTCTATGAAAGAAGAAAGAAAATTGTCCCTTGCTTGAAAAAGCCCATTATCCTCTGTCTGCCAACATTTTACCAGGACAATGACAATGTAGAGAGTTTATGCCTTGTGAGGGAAAAATTTCTCTCCTCCATGAAAGCAAACGTAAACAGGTGAAAGTGCATATCTGATAGTCATTAAATAAGAATTTCTAAAAGTTTATTATTCTAATGCTATGCTAAACCCAAAGAGATGAAAGGGAAAGCCATACACACACACACACACACACACACACACACACACATGCACACACAGAAATAAAAACAAAGCAGAGATATTTCAAACAGACAAACAAACAAGATGTCTCTTCTCAAAGAGATCATATTCTAATAAGAGAGACAACATTTAAACAACTATATGTATACAAAAATATCCAACCATTGGGAGAGCAATTTGGAACTGTGTCCAAAGGACTATAAAACTCTGCATAAACTTTAATCCAGCAGTGTCTCTAACAGATCTATATCCCAAAGAGATCCTAAAAGGGGAAAGGACCCACATGTGCAAAAATATTTGTAGCAGCTCTTATTTGGGAGACAAAGAATTGGAAAATGAGTTAGATGCTCATCATTTGGGGAATGGCTGAATAAGTTGAGGTATATGAAAATAATGGAATATTATTGATCTATAAAAAATGATGAACAAACTGTTTTTGAAAGGCCTAAAAAGATTTATAGAAACTGATGCTTAAACTGATATTTTAAAATATTATACATATATACACATACATGCACATATATACATGATATATTATTGATATGATATTATGATTAAATAAAAAATGATTAAATAAAATAAAACAAGCAGAACCAGGAATACATTGTACACAAAAACAGCAAGAATATGATATGATCTCTTTGAGAAGAGACATCATGTTTGTTTGTCTAATTGGAAGGGATGAAGTGATGCCAAGTAAAAGCACTAGTGATAAAGAAAAAAAAATAAAGAATAAAGGAAGATTTTAAAAAGAAGTAGAAAGCAAGAGATTTTCATCAGATTATTGATTATTGTTTTCTGGACATGTGATTTCAGTAAAGCAGAAAACCTCAAGTGAGAAAATTCTTCTTCCCCTAATGCCGTCACTTCTTGGGTTTACATTCTGATGACCTCATTAATAACAATGCAGATCTATGACTGTGCAACATTGACTATGGGTTGTTTGAGTCATTAAAAATTTAAGCAACTAGTTCCACACTGTCAAAGCTATTATATGCTGGAAATGAGACTTAAGGACAAGTTTTAGTGACTTCCAATTCTGTATCCATATAGTAAGATAAATGGACAAACTAGGTAAGACAAAAGAAAGAAACTTAAATACATGCAATAAAACTGCTCAAAATGTGAATAGGTGCTAATATGGGTAAAAGAAGGCTATGTTGAAGATGTCCCCTTAAAGCTATTTTTCAAAAAATGTTCTAAATTACTAATGAAGACATGTTAAAATTGCCCAAAGTATCACTTCAAATATATATCAGTTTGACAAACATAGAGAAAGATTTAAACAATGCCAGATTTAATCGACTGTAGGAAGATACACACATTGGTTTATTGTTTACAGAACTGTGATGCAGTCCAACTGTTCAAAAATAAGGAGAAAAACTGATTTTTTTTTTTTGAGAAAAGGCAAAACAAAACTATTTTTATTAAAACTTTTAAATCTAATGATTCCATTCCTGATTTGGCTTTTTGATGATGTTTTGAAAAAGGCTGCACACACATATATAAATATTCTTTGCAAAATTATTGGAATTAAGAAAAAGATGAAAGCAAGCTATGATGCCAGTCACTTGGAGATGGATATTATATTTATATATAAGAATATGTATACATCATCACCCCCACATATTTGTGTGAATATGAATGTGTAATAATATTATACTAGAAAGATAAAACATGCTAAAACCTGAAAAATTCAGGAAAATATATTTTGAAAAAAATAAGTTTGTATTTTTACTCTGAATTTATGAGTTGTAATGTGTATAGACATTAAATCAGAAATGAAATCACTAGATAGACTACTACCTGATCATCTATTTACTTTTTAGTAAGTCCTAATTCAACTTCTCATTGCAATTTAAAAAAAAAATTATTTAAGTACAAATTCATTTTATATAAATCAACTGTCCTATTTAACCTTTTAATTATAAATGTAATAAAAGTTAATGTAATAATTAATGGTTGGCTTCAGGGGAAAAAAAGATCTCTGTAATTTATTATGCATTGTTCAAATGGAAAATAAGATAGTGGAAAATACAGTTTAATGCTAAATCATGTTTCAGTTGTTTTTTAAATAAATATAGTCATTGATTTTAATTCTGCAGCATTGTCCATACCTCTGATAGTCTGATGGTATGTAACTCATTGTACTTTGTATTTTTAATGATTTTTGTATATATCAGAATTTTATATATCGGATAACCTATTTGCTGATAGGGAACAAGTCATGTTTGCCATTATCAAGTTCTCTATCAATCCTACTCAGTATCTGGTTCAACATAGTAGTCTTTTATTTTAATATGTTGAATAAATGAGCATAAATGAATGAATGAAAAATATCTATAAGAATTATTACAACTCTTTTACACTGAAAAACTGTCAGAGTACAAGGGATTTCAATTTCAATGTATCTAGCTTAACCACAAACTAAATGAGTATTATTTCATTTAAAATCTCAGAATATTATAATTAAAAGGAATATATCTAGCCCATTCATCTACCTGTATAAACTAAAATCTATCAATGTAAAGTTACTTGCTCAAACACAATTCAAATATGCATTTTTGAGGGCTTGGTTTGGGGAAAAGTACTCTGCTAGGCATTGGCTATATAAAAACTGACATCAAGGGGAAAAATAAAAGAAAACAAAATAAAATAAAAATCATTACCTCAAAGAGCTTTCATTCTACAAGGGAATAGAGATATTAATCCAGTTAGGGAGGAATAGAGCATAGATTTATTGATTTCTATTTTGTGAAAATCACTACACTGAACTATGATTTGTAAATTTTTCCTTCTTTCCTTCCTTCCTTTGTTCCTACCTTCCTTCCTTCATTTATTCATACATTCCTCCATTTATTCATTGCTTCCTTCTCTGTCTCTAAGTCTCCACTGAAGTCCAACTGTGACTTTTAGAAGTTAGTGTTGTTTGTCTTTCATTGTTAAAGAGAATCTTGATATCAGGGAAGTGGCCAGCAAGTGAATTAAATTTAAGTAAGTGAAGGCTATGCAAAGTTACCAGCTTTACTTTCTCTTTCAATGCCATTTGGGTTCAGTGGCAAGTTATTGATCAGGACAATTGGAAATGATTCTAGAACCAATGGGAAACCTTGATCTTTTTAAACAAAGATCTTTAGCAGGTTTCAAAGATTGTGTATATGAAGTATGGACTGTGACATCTTGCCAAAAGAAACAGGAATTTCAACTCCACCTCTGTTGATAGTATATGATTCTTTTTTTCTGATAAAAATTCTAATCAAGAGTGAAAATGCTTATTGCAAAGTTGAACACCAGTTGTTGAAAATTGTGGCTATAAAAATTCAATTTTATAATTTATGAAGCATTACAAAAAATTAGTTTTAGTTATTATCTCCTAGTTACAATGGGGTAATGCCTGTTCTTGATAGGGGTATTTAACCAAATTCACTCTATCTTACATTGAGACAAAAATTCATTGATTAGAAACAGAATAAAACACGATGGGAAAGAAATTTCCACCTAGCCTGAATGGCTGGTTAGATAGATGCTGGTGCAATGGATAGAAAACTTGGCATGGATTTAGGATAGACTTGAGCTCAAATCTGGACTCAGATCCTTAGCCCTTTGACCATGAGGAATGTCTGTATGCTTTAGTTTCCTCATTTGTAAAGTCAGGAAAATAATAGTATCTTCTTCCTAGGATTGTTGTGATAATAAAATGAAATATTATTTGTCAAGTGCTTTGCCAGCTTGAAAGTACTATATAAACAGTAGGTGCTGTTATATTGTTTGAGAGATAGTAAAATTTCTGAGGAACCAAAGAATTAGTTAATCATTGACATGTAGAAAGTCAAGTGTACATAACTGAAGGAGGGCCTGGAAATCTCCAGGCCACCACAAAATAGAAGAAAAAAATCTTTTTGGTTTTTTGTAGTCTCTCTACCCCTGGTTCTCACTGTTCTCATCTGGAACAAGAATAGATGATTGTTAAGGGCTTGTTACTTTGTTCTTACTTGCCTCATTCCTATAGAATGTTAATTTCTCTGGATGTTATTGATAAACATTCAAGAAGGTGAAGTAAAAACAAACTAACAAAAAAACAAAAAACAACAAACAAAAAACCTCACATATCTAATGGTGATATTTGGCTAGAGATTTTTACTTCTGTTCTCCAAACTAGACCAGCCAGATTTCATATTTCAAGCAATTGTTTTCACAAATCAGTCTGAGATAAGGAGCAATATTTCCATCTTCTACCTACTTCAGTAAACAAATATTCAATTAAAAAGACTTCTCTAACCAAGATAAGATCAAAATGGGTCCATGATTTAGGTATAAAGAATGAGATAATAAATAGATTAGAGAAACAGAAAATAGTCTACCTCTCAGACCTGTGGAGGAGGAAGGAATTTATGACCAGAGGAGAACTAGAGATCACAAAAATATCACAAAATAGAAGATTTTGATTGCATCAAACTAAAAAGTTTCTGTACAAACAATACTAATGCAAACAAGATTAGAAGGGAAGTAACAAATTGGGAAAATATTTTTACAGTTAAAGGTTCTGACAAAGGTCTCATTTCCAAAATATATAGAGAACTGACCCTAATTTATAAGAAATCAAACCATTCTCCAATTGATAAATGGTCAAAGGATATGAACAGACAATTCTCAGATGATGAAATTGAAACTATATCCACTCATATGAAAGAGTGTTTCAAATCACTACTGATCAGAGAAATGCAAATTAAGACAACTCTGAGATACCACTACACACCTGTCAGATTGGCTAAGATGACAGGAACAAACAATGATGAATGTTGGAGGGGATGTGGGAAAATTGGGACACTAATACATTGCTGGTGGAGTTGTGAAAGAATCCAAACATTCTGGAGAGCAATTTGGAACTATGCCCAAAAAGTTATCAAACTGTGCATACCCTTTGATCCAGCGTTGCTGCTATTGGGCTTATATCCCAAAGAAATACTAAAGAGGGGAAAGGGACCTGTATGTGTCAAAATGTTTGTGGCAGCTCTTTTTGTTGTAGCTAGAAACTGGAAGTTGAATGGATGTCCATCAATTGGAGAATGGTTGGGTAAATTATGGTATATGAAGGTTATGGAATATTACTGCTCTGTAAGAAATGACCAGCAGGAGGAATATAGAGAGGCTTGGAGAGACTTACATCAAATGATGCTAAGTGAAATGAATAGAACCAGAAGATCGCTGTACACTTCAATGTTGTATGAAGATGTATTCTGATGGAAGTGGATATCTTCAACATAAAGAAGATCCAACTCACTTCCAGTTGATCAATGATGGACAGAAATAACTACACCCAGAGAAGGAACACTGGGAAGTGAATGTAAATTGTTAGTACTATTGTCTATCGACCCAGGTTACTTGTACCTTCGGAATGTGCAACAAGAATATGGTATTTACACATATATATTGTATCTAGGTTATATTGTAACATATGTAAAATGTATGGGATTGCCTGTCATCTAGGGGAGGGAGTAGAGGGAGGGAGGGGATAATTTGGAAAAATGAATACAAGGGATAATATTATAAATAAATAAATAAACAAACAAACAAATAAATAAATAAATAAATAAACTATAAAAAGAAAAAAGAAAAAAGAAAAAAAAGAAAAGAAAAGAAAACAGATTCCTCCCCCCCCCAACAAAGAGAACACTCTCAAGAAAAATAAAGTATTTTTCAATTAAAAAAAAAAAAAAAGACTTCTCTAAAGAAAGCAATAGAAGGATCCATGTTAGCTACTCAGGCTTTGTAGATCTTCAGATCATAGTTAAGACAAACCCTTGGCAATGTAGTATTTATCTCTTTTAATTGCTAATAAAATTTTCCATAGTGGCTGAAATACTCTGACTATAATAGCATCACTTCAGAGTATAGTAAATTTTGTCTGCCATTTCTCTGAAATAAACTATTTGACCTATAATACCTTCACTGACAAATTATACCTCTGTTTAAACTCAAGCTGAATGCTATTATCAAATGATAGTGAACAATCATTGTCATGGAGGATAGAAATACTTTCACAGCAGCACTCAATTCAATATTATGATATGAGTAAAGACAAGGAGAGAAAGGAATCTATATGATTAAATAGATACATAGGTGTACAACACAATTGGGCTTCATTTAAGCAAAATAGATACTTATTAGCTTCAGGAAAAATACTTTGAAAAGTACAATAGATTTATCTTTTTTACTTGTTTTATTCAGAAAAGAATAAACTGTAAGAGTGTAGCAAATAAATAATAACTGGTAATATTGGGTTTTAATATCTATTCAATTTTTTTTTGTTGTTCCATCAATCACATCTGAAAAAATAATAAAAAAATAAAACAAATAAAAAGCAGACAAACAAGCAAAAGATAGAGGGACATAAAAGAAAGGTGAGGGAATGGGGAAAGTGATTGAAAAAAAATTATTAGATGAATTTTTCATCACTTTCTTTGACTCTTTTCTCTTGAATCAAATAGTCTCACAGTTATATATCTTTACATCTATTGGTATGAACAAATGAGAGGTCAGATGGCAGAGTAGATGGAGCACTGATCTGAAGTCAGGAAGACCTGAATTCCAATAAAGCCTCTGACATACTGTTGGAAGTATTTCTCTTCTCAAGGCTTTTGAATTCAGAGTCCTGGATTGTCTGTAGGAGGGGAAATAGTGATCAAAATAGTATTGATGATCTGATTTGCCTGGCATATGGTATTTTCCTATCTCTTGCTCAGGTGCCTCAGATGTTTAATTTGTTGAGAAATGACAATTTATTTACTCATTCCTCCAAAAATCATTGATTTTTAAAAAAAAATTAGATTTAAAAAAAATTGCTTGTTTTTCTGTCTAATATGCTTCCTTTATGATAGTTAATAAGTTGATATCAGTTTCATTTCTACAAAGGAAATTTACTAAAATGGCATAGTGAGAAAATAGTACAAAAACATTTGTACAAACACATTTCCCTAACCACTGGTAACACTGTTAACCATTTTCATTCTTGGTGTATGTATCAGAAGAGGCCTAAAACTGCCAAAAGGGCTATAAAACTGTGTATACCATTGTTCCAAGAGTGTCATTACTCGGTTTGTGTCTCAAAGAGATTATAAAAGAGGGGAAAAGAAACCATACATGCAAAATGTTTGTAGCAACTCTTTTTGTAATGTCAAAGAATTGAAATTTGAGTGAATGCCTATCAGTTGGGGAATGGCTGAATAAGTTATAGTATATGAATGAAATAGAATATTATTGTTCTAAAAGAAATGATAAATAAGCTGATTTCAAAAAAGCTTGGAAAGATTTATCTGAACTAATGATGAGTGAAGTGAGAAGAAGCAAGAAAAAATATGCACAATAACAGCAAGATTATATGAAGATCAACTGTGATGTATTATGATGCATTAATTCAAGACAAGTCCAATGGATTTGGAATGAAAAATGTCATCTGCTGTAATGTTCTTCTCAAAAATATAATCTTCTCTGGGAGCAGGTTTTTTTGGGGGCTTCTGGAGGCAGCCTTAGTTTCAGTTCAGTGTAAGAAACCCAAATGCAGTCAGGGATTAAAGTCCAAATCTTTTACTGTTTCTGTCAAAATCTTATCTCCTTCACTTTGGACTCTGCTAGTTTTCTGGATCTTGCCTCTAGTCCTTTGCCTCTGTTTCTGTCTCTAGCTCCCTTCTCATGTCTCCAAATGCAAAGTCTCCAGCCAGCACAAAGGTGGAAAATGGAATGAATCTGTCTCTGACTCTGAGAGTGGACTTCTGCTTTAGTGGGCTTGTCTTTTTATGTGCTCTCTTAAAGGTGTGAATCTAAGTACATTAATGAACTAGAGTTAAATACCATGCTAAATTAGATAATTATTGTCTCTATCAATCCCAGTGATTTAGCACCTTGTAAGAATCCTAACAATCTGCATCTATAGAAAAAAACTATGGGAATTAAATGTGGATCAAAGCATAGTATTTTCAGGTTTTTTGTTTGTTTGCTATCTTGTTTTTTTCTTTCTCATGGTTTTTCTCCTTTTTGGTCTAATCTTTTTTGTACAACATAACTAATATGGAATGTGTAGCCTATGTCAGATTGCTTGCTGTCTTGGGGAGGGGAAAGATGAAGGAGAGAGAGGCAGAAAAATTTGGAAAGCAAAATCTAATAAAAATGAATGTTGGAAACTACCTTTATGTGTATTGGGAAAAATAAAAAACTATTGAGAAAAAAAAGAATAAAAAGAAATGACTTGCGGTCACATGTAGAGAAAATGAGGATCCAAAATGTAACTCATGACTCATAAATTCCTCACCAAACTTGTTTCTGCAGATGTATCACTTATAAATGAGCTGTATCTTTGCTAGTTCCTTGGAGTATAGTTGAAAGAGTCAGAAATGTTATCTAAGCTGATGACTTTACAATGTCTGAACTGTTTAAAGCAATCTGCCAGTAACATTAAAATTTATATGGTAACTGTTTATTGTTCAAATATTACAGAATTAGAAGAGTATGGGAGAGAAAGGCACACCCCAGGAAATTGAAGAATAAGAAGATTCTAAAATCAAAGGAGCTAAGTGGAACAGTCTAGGAATTTTCTTTTTATTTCAATTTATTTAATATTTTGCACAGTTACATTCAAAACAATTTAAAATTTTTGATTTTTCCTTAGCACCACCACAATTAAGAAACCACATGTGAAGTTATGCAAAAATGTCCATAATAGTCAAATTGTAAAAGAAAACATGTATCTCCTACTAATAAAAATAAAAACCCAAAAGAAAAATTAAGCTAAAAATAAAGAGACAGAGAAAGTAAAAGTGAATGTTCAATTTATATTTAGACTTGATCACTTTCTTTTATGAGTATGGATTGGATTTTTCATCATAAATCCTTCAGAGTAGGTTTGGATGATTGAACTGCTGAGAAGAACAATCATTTACAGATAGTCATCCCAGAACATTGCTATTACTTTGTATACAGTATATTTCACTTTCTTCAGGGAGGACTTTCCAGGCTTTTCCGTCCCCCCAACCCCCCCCCCCCCAGAAAGCATCCTGCTCATGATTTTCCAGAGAACATGATTATTCCAGCAGAGAAACTTGCTTCAAAATTTTTTTTTTTTTGCAGTTACTATTGCTAATTGTATTTCCCCCATTTATTCTCTCTCCTTTCATCTTGTCCCTCCTCAAAAGTGTTTTGCTACTGCCTACTCCCTCCCCCAATAAGTTCTCTCTTTTATCACCCTTCCCCTCCTTCCCATATCCTCTTCCTCTCTTATTTTCCTACAGGGTGATATAGATTTTTATCTATGAATATGTATGTTATCTCCTATTTGAGCCAATTCTGATGAGAGTGAGGTTCACTCACTCACCCTCTCCTTCCCCTCTTCCCATCCACAATAAAAGCTTTTTCTTTTCTTTTTTATAATGGCAGACAATACTATATCTGTAAGATCTAGTGTTCTGGGGCTCCACTAATTGGGACTGTGATAGTATTGCACACCAGACTCCTAACCCATTGCCACAGATCCTAACCACTAACCTTCAGATTCCTTCATAGTGTCCTCAAATTGAGAGGTCCTGCCTTACTGACATTGGGGTCTGGGCTGGAGCTGAGGCTGGCCTGGATTGTGATTGTATGTTGGGGGCTCATCCTGGGGTTCCACTCTGGGATCCCATTTTGCTTCCACAGACCTTTTCTGCTGACCTTCCAGCTCCTCTTTGGTGTCTCTAAGCTGATAGGTCTGGCAGTCACTAGTACTGCCATTGATTCAGAGGTTGGGCCAGCCTGGGCTGGGGCTGGGTCAGGGCTGCACCAGAGTGTCCTGCCATGGGACTCCCACACTGATGTTAAAGACTTTTTCTGCTGAGTTTCTAAGTTGCCTTTGGCTGGAAAAATGTTGTGCTACATCTTTTTGAATGTTCTGATGCTCTAACATTTGGTTAGAATCATTATTTAAAAGAATTTGGAGCAGTTTGGAGAAGAGGTTCAACAAGTTGCTGCCTTTATTCCACCATTTTGGCTCTGCCTCTGGGAATTTTCTAATACTGTTTTTTAGTAGAATCAACCATCAATAAACTTGAGGAGGGATGGAGGGGAAAGTTCTTCAATGGCACATTCTTTAATGTAAGTAAAGAGCTTGATCACACATGACAATGGAGTAGAAGAATTGAAAGGACACAGAGTCATCTATTTTTCCAACCAATCATTATTATCAAGTATGTGATTCTTTCCCTTCTCTACTCTTCATTCCCTACTCTTTAAATACAGGTTTTAAAACTTTCAATCACAGTAAGATATCAATGACTAAGAATGGCTTTGTGCCAAGACTGATTCCATAATAACACACATTTCATAGGGATCAAAGTTTTAAATTAAATAGATGTTTCTTTTGAAAATATTCAGTTTAACTAGATATCGGATAAAAGGATTTTCCAAGGGGAAAAACTTCTAACATCTTCTGAGGGTGCCTACTTATACTCTATTTCCACAAAAGGTTAGTTCTCATGTACAAAATCCATGTTTTTTAAAGAAATCTTTATTTGTAAACACTGTTTCATCTATTCTCTCCTTGGTTATCTTTCTGATCTTTTCCATTCATTCAAAATTCAGCAAATTTATATTAAGGAATATTGTATTACATACTAAAAGGAAGGGTCTTATCTTATTTAGATAAAACTTGGTCTTATGGAATTTATAGTCTAAGAGCATTCTAAAACAATTGGTTTTGTTTGATACAATTGAGGATTGCCATTCAAATGTTTGCTTCTTACAGTAACAAATCATTGAGGCTGACAGGAGTTCCACCATGTTATCATGCTAATTCCTTCCTTTTCTTTTTTTATAAGCCTGCTACTTGAAAAAAAAAAAAAAAAAAAAAAAAAAAAACACTTTTATTTATTTATTTGGTCATAAATCACACTGATTCCTTAAAAGAGAAAGCAAACAAACAAACAAACAAATGGAATGGTCTTCCTTTCCTTACTCCTAGCTAAAAAGCATAATTAATCCTATAATACTTAGGATCTTATCAAGAGATTTGTAAAAACCTATCTATTATTGTGGAAGGAACTCTGCTTTTGATAAAAACACTAGCTTTAAAGCCCTGGCTCTGAAAATTAAAAGTAGTATTTTCTGTTGGATAAAGCATAGGACTTGAAGTCTAGAGATCTGGGTTTACATTCTTCATACTAACTGTGTGACTTTGAACAAATAATAAACGTTTTTGAAATTCAGTTTCCTTATCTGTCAAATGAAGTTAGATTAGATTATGTGTAAGATCCCTTCTACTTCTATATTTATGATTCTACTATTGCTAGTCATATGACTTTGAACAAGTATTTTTGTCTTTCCTGAATCTCATTTTTCTTATTTGTTTTAAGAGATCTGATCAAACAGGCTTTTGAGAGAAAAGTAGTTCACAAAAAATAAAGTGCAACAGAAATGTGAATTAGTATTATTTAATATACATTAGTAGTAAGAGTTCAATTAAAAATCATCAAGAGATTACTATTTTTTAGATGCTGTTCAGATTACTGAAGGGAATAACAGATGAATAAAATAGTCCTTGACCTCAAAGTTGTTATAAATTTTTATATAACTGGTAAACTAACAATGATAATTAAAATTTTTCATTGCTTTAAAATTGGAAGATTTCTTCTGCACGAGTCTTTTGTAACCTAGATAATAGAATGATTATTATTTAATTTTATAGATATGGAAATTGAAATTCTAAGAAGTTAACTGAATTGCTCATGATCATAGGCCTAATAGATATCTGATTTAGGATTCAAACAAGCATCTTCAAGTTCCATTCTCTTTCTTATATAATACTATAATAGCTACACACATACACATACACACACACACACACACACATACACACACAAATTACAATTTAAAAAAAACTTCAAAGAGTGATAAAAAGGGTGTCATAGAAGTTCAAAAGAAAGAACAATCAATATTGATAATGCCTGATTTTTAAAGAGGAAATAACTATTTTTTTCTCTATTACTTATAAATGATCAGAGTCAGAATGAGTGAACAGCTAATTTTGTTCCTTTTCCTTAAGTTCATTCTCCTTGAAATATGTGAAACAGGAGAATTCTTAGAATAAAGTTAAAGTTTTCTAGGAGATTTTTTCAGGAGGAAATTTTTTAGGAAATTTTCAGGAGAAGCAGAATCAGAGAAAAGAAAATAATTTATCTGCAACTGCAAAACTTGTCTTGGATATTTTGTTTGTCCCATTTTATATGGTCTTGAACTTCAATTGACCTTCAGTTCTTCCAAAGGGAACTCATAGTTTGATGTATGTATGGATCAGAAAATCAAGATGAAGCAAACTGAGAATGGATTCACTTTAGATATCAGTTGTATTAGTTTAGGAATCAGAAAGAAAGTTCAGGTTCAGGAATTTAGCTTAAAAAGAGATGTCTGAAATCAGTTCTGATATGAAAATAATATAGAATTTGAAGTTAAAAGTTATAGACTTAGAAGCTAGCTCTTCCACTTACTAGATGCATGACTTTTGGAAATTACTGAAGCCTTCTATAGTTCCAATTTCTTCATATGTAAAATGATAATTATATTTCTTCATTACCTCCCTAAATGAAAAATTGTGATGATCAAGAGAAATCATTTATTTAAGACACTTCAAAAATGTAAAGCACTATATAAATATTAACTTTTATTATTGAAGTGGGATTAATATGTAATTGTTCCTGTTTCAAAGGAATAGAAGGTACAAGAATGTCTAGATTATTTCTAGGTCTGGCTGGGAAGAGGCTCAATCTAAAGAAGTCAATGAAAACATCCAGTATTCTGGAGGTGCTCCATATTAAGACAGATAATGTCCCCAGTCTGAAAGATTAGACACTACGTGTGATACTAAAGACCAGAAGAAACTGCAAGTGAGTTCTGTCCCCAGAGTAAAAAATGTTTGCTTTCCATCTTCTTTAAAAACATATATGTTCTCTATCTATCTTTCTGTCTATCTCTCTGTCTTATAGGAAAGAAAAAGTCCCTGTAGGCATTGTGTGCTTTTGATTAAGAAAGGAGAAAAATATCACTACTAGTAATAATAATAGTAATAGTAATAGAAATAATAGTCAATATAACAACACATATTGCTTTGAAGTCTTTTGTGCCTTTCATTTGTAGTAACAAGTTTATAAATTAGGTTATAAAATTTCTAAATTATAAATTTAGTAACAAGTATTATATTCAATTCAAAGATTGATAGACTGAGTGGAAATGCAGAGCAATCTCCAAAAGATCACCTGTCACAGCTGGGCCTGTTGACTTTTACACTAGTGCTTCTTTCCTTAAACTATACTGTAAAAGTATGCTTGCTGAAAAGTGCATTTTTAAAGGGATATATGTTTAGAGTTAAAAAGAGACATTAGATATTTTATTTCATAAGTAAGAGACTGGTCAAGAACATGGCTACAGTATTATAGGTTACATTGAACTTTCTACAAAGCTGAGATGCCACTTTAAAAGCCATCAATACAACAATGCAATGAACCTAAAAATCAACAAAAGAAACATTTCTCCCCAGACCATGCAGACAACATGGTCATCAAAGCTAATAAACATTTATTGCCAGAGATTATTGGGAAGCTTTCTAGGGTAGATTTCTCTTGGGGAAATATGTTCTTACAGAAGCTATGGCTTAAAGGAAACTCCATCATCCTATCATATTTTATGTTGAGAAATGACCAATAGGGGACAGTATAAGTGTTGGTACTTACAAAATGAGAATTCGGCACTTGACAGCCATTTTATTGCATCTTGAACATATTGAAGAAATAAATCATGAGGCCAGTACAAAAATTTTTTTTTTTTTTTTTTTTTTTTTAAATTCTAAAATCAGTAACAGAAGTGAAACTCCACCGAGAGTCACAAGATGGATTCTAGGAACCAGTTAACTCTGAATTGCTCTGAGTAGTGGTAAATACCTCTGTGGGTTAAGTGTCCCCAAACCTCAATAGGAGGGATGATGGTAAGGATATGATTAGACTGAGGGGAAGTATAAAAATGTTACCAGGTGCCCTCAGCAAACAAAAACAGCTTTCTGCTGTTCAGTTAATTTTGCCCCTTTGCCTCAACAAATGCCCAGAAAAAAAAGAAAAAAAGAAAAAAAAGAAAAAAAAATCTTTTTTAATTGTATTCAAAGAACTTTGTTGTTTCATGGCCTAAGACCTAGAAAACAAAATAACTTTGGTTTTGTTCTTGTAACAAGAGTTAGATAAGCAAAAGATCCAAGGGTACAATACATAAAATAAAGGATGGCAGAGCTGAGAGAAAGTATCTGGGATACTGAGTTCCCAAATTCATAGAGAGAACCTAGGAGTAGGCAGCAAAGCAAATGAAATGTTTATGCATGTCTTTGTAATTCAGTTTTTCTTTACTTTACTTCTTTCATCTCCTAATTTACTGTTCCAATCAGCAGACCTATTTTCTGCCCTCTTTGTTACTACCTCCCTGCTTATGGTTTGAGCTAAATCACAGACAGTTCTAGCCTTTGGGTCCACCAGTATGAAACACTATACAGTATATAAAATGAATTACTGCAAATAAGGCAAGGGCTAGTGCCATAAACCTGTCACCTTCAACTCCATGATTTCCTCTCTAATATCCCTATTCCCTTGCTTGGTATCACCTAATATGAAAGGGGATGAACTGTTCTGATATTAAAGCAAAACATTTTACAAATTTCTATAACACATATTTTAATGATGCTGCAGAAGAGAGGGAACATTGAACACCAAACATTTTGTGGAGTTTTGCATGATAAATATCTCCAATATGTGTATGTTTAAAAAAAAAAAAAAACCTTGGAAAATTTTAACATATATAAACTTGAATGATTATACTGGGAGGTAATGTAGTATTCTAATGCCCGAGAAACTGAGGCAAGATAGAGATTAGAGAGTATTTAATAATTTATTTAAAAGGGAGAGATGTACTGGGACCAAATGGATCCCAGGTTTAGTCCCCGGGCTGAATGAGTCTCCAAGAATCCAATGATGTGAGTTCTCAATGACATATATACACGTGGCTCAGACTCAGAGGGTAGAGAGAGGCAGGTGTGGAGTCAGGGTGCTGAGAGTGGGAATAGGACTCTAACAATCTGATTCTGACAGGCTGAGGAGACGCATGGGGGGGCTGATAATTGGGATTACAGAATGGGGAGAGGCACCCAACATTCTGATGATATTTAAGAGAGAAGGTCTTTTTCCTTATCTGGAGAATCATGATTAGGAGGAAGGGGTGGTTGAGCAAAACAATTACGGAAACCAAGGCAGGACTGGGTCAGGATAATGAGGCAAACTGAGTCAGAACAATAAAAGAGAACTATGGCATAACATTATTTAAAAAAAAAAAAAAAGAAAAATTCTAATCTTGAAATCAGAGCACCTGAATTTTATATCCAGTTTTACCACTTAAAGTTTTCAAGATAAAATGTGAAAACTGGAGAAACTTTAGAAGTCAACTAATGCAGTTCTATTCATTATGTAGTTTAGTAAACCAATGTTCTAAGAGATGAAATGATATAGATAAGATGACAAAACTAGCAAATAGCTAAGCTGAGGTTTAAAACTGTTGATTTATAGTTCAAGGATCTTTGGGTCATGTGATAATTTTAAAATTTTGTCAATTTCTTCATTTTAAAATGATATGATAACATTTTCCATGTATCTTGCAAAATATTTTTATTTATTTTTATTTGTTTCAGTTTGTTTCCCCCACCCCCATATTGGTATACTTTAATGTTTGTGACTTTTCCTCTCCCCTTATTATAAGTTAAATTCAATCTCATTTAGATGTTAAATCATGTCATGCATATCAAATATTTTTTTCAGTAATGGGAAAATAAGATTGCATTTGTAGATTTAAAAAAGGTAATTAAAGTGACATTAAAGACAAAATTTGGCTTGGCTTATTAGTTTAAAGTTTGATGTCACTTTGTCAAGTAACAAATTATTATCAATAACAAAATAGAACCACTGTAGCAAAATAGAAACATAATAGTTGGGAATTTCCATATATCTCAAGTGTTTAAGGAAGTACAGAATGAGAATAGAGCTTTGGTCTAGAAATAAGACAAGCCAATATTTAGTGAGAATTCTTTGGAGCTACATACACAGAAAACAAAACAAACAAACAAAAAAACTCACATACACATAGATACCACATTGAGGATTTTGGCTCTAGATTGAAAAGGCAGCATATAATGAAACAACAAAAATAAATTGAATTAAGCCTGAAGGTTTCATTTTTGGCCAAGCTTCTAACTAGTTTATTTTGTCGAATTTGGAGCAATAATTAAAATGAAAGAAAAATAAATGCTATTCCATAGGTATAAGTAAAATAATAAGGCAAAAATGAACTTCAGGCTTGAATAAACCTGGCTCTAAAGGCTGTTCTTCAAGAGTCCTTTTTGTCTATAGGCTGCTGCTGTAACAAGAACTCTGTTCTTGTTGCTGTCCAAAGTACCTCAGTACAATGTAAGAACCAGACATCCACCTTGGGGAAATGACTGTCATGCATTTAGAACTAGGAATGACCTTAGAAGACATCAATTCTAATCCTATCATTTAAGAGGGGAAGTGACCAAGGCCCATAGAGAATAAGTGGCTTGTCTGATGTAAAACAGGTTATAAGTGATACTGTCAGTTTTGTGTCTAGTTGTTCCCATTCTAAATGTAATGATCTTCCCATTATACCACACTAGGGCAGAGTTTACCAGAAATATGTAAGTGAGATTGCTAGCAAAGTGCACTAGATCAAAATGCTTATTGTTTTAATCATTTCAGTAGTGGTGAGAAGTATGATCTAATGAGCAAACTACCAGAGCATTTTCAGAAAAACACAATTATGTGATTCTGACACATCAGTTATTTGATTGTATCTACAGAAATTAGAGAGAAATAATGAAATTTTAGGGGAAAAAAAAAAAACTTATTAGTCTAGTAAAGGTCAGTCTAGCTCCTATTCTCTGTTTAATCCAAGGCTCAAATTCAAAGTATTATACACTAAAATGAAATTTCCTTTCTACCTTAAATTTTAGTGCTTTCTCCTTCTTAAATTATTTGAATTTCTCGCTTATAAAGTGATCTTGTATTTATATAAATATTACATTCTACCAGTCCAATGTATCCTCTTTGAAGCCAGTAATTCCTTTAATTTTGTTTTTATATGTCCATTTCTTACTACAATGCCTTGATTATATGAGTTGCTTAATGTATTATTGTTGATTAGAACTGAATTATGTTGGTAAGTGGACAGATATGCACATAAAGAGCACTATAGTGATTGAAATTAAATCAAAAAGTTATCTTTGGAAATTATGGATAGTAGAAAATAACTTATTTTTGTTCAGGACATAATAAAACAGCCATCATAAATTACATATTTATTACTGGACATATATAGCTAATACCATTCAAACACAGTTAAATTATGGCATATCTATTAAATGCATAGAGTCCCTTCAGAAGAAAAAAAATGCAAAAAAAAAGAAAATATTCCTTCCACATGCCTATTACTAGGGATTCTGGGTTTGGGGGAATGAGCAGAAGAAATGAGAAAAATCTCTCTTGTTCATCCTATATTGAAATTTCACCCTCTGACTCCAGAATGCCACAAGAATTAGAGTATACCAGACTTCCCTTGGGGTTATCAATAGACATTATACATTCTGGTCATTACCAGTTGTCAATAGACATTATCATTCTTAATAGAAAATATTTAGGAACTGAAGTATTGCATTGACTAAATAAGAGGCATGAAATCAGACCAGGGTTGCCTTCCTCACTAGCCATCTTTCAAGCTTTTATCTTTCCTGAAAATTTCTTTGCATCAAAAGTGATTTCTCTCTTTCCTCTAATCTCTTATATAATTTATGATTCATACTTCTTTTGATATTAAGCAATTTTGTTATTTATTTTAGTATATATACTTACCCTAACTAATCTGTAAGGTTTTTGATAATAGAGATTTCTTTTCTATTTCAGGTTGTGTACATATTCAGCAATATATATTTATACTTATACATACATATATGTATATATTATATATGATCATTCATATATTATATATCATTATATGTGTATATTTTATATATACACATATATAATTCTACTTGGAGATTTGTTGTTATTAACACTAAAAGCCTTCTTATCATTATCTTTCTCACCCACAATAGTTATTTTTTGTTAATGCTCATAGCCCATAGGTGGTACCAGAGAAAAGGTCATCCCTACACTGGATAAACTCCTCTAATTGGTCTTGGGGTCAGATTGTAGAGATAAATATAAGAAAAATAATTATGTCTGTTCGTAATCAAGACAGTAAAAATTAAGACTGAGTCCCAGGAAGTTGGTATCAAGGCAAAGTGATGTGCCTCAAAGACCAAAATGCTCTTGTGATTGAGTAAGTCATTTAATGTCTCTGAATCTCACTTCTGTCATATATAAAAGAGACATACAAATAAACAAACAACGAGTTATTACCTTACGATGGCATAGCAAAGAAAATTATTTGTAAACATAACTGCGCTATATTAATGTAAGCTGCTTCAACAGCAGCAGCAGCAACAATTACAATATCAACAACTACTATTACCACTACCAAGAAGATAACAGAGACAAAGCTAAAGCAAATCTTCTAATTTTTAACCTAGTAATATTAATCAAGATGTGGTTAGATAGCATAGTGGATAGAGCACTGGGCCAACAGTCAGAAAGACTTGAGTTTAAATCTACCCATAGATAATTATTAGCTGTGTGATCCTGGAAAAGTTACTTTACTTTGTTTTTCTCAGTTTCCTCATCTGAAAAATGAATTGGAGAAAAAGATCTAGTACCTTTGATAAGAAAATCCCAAATGGGATTGCAAAAAGTTGAACACAAGAAAAAAATTAAGAATAACATTTACCTAGCCTAATATACAATAAATATTTGTTGACTCTAATATAGTTTGATAGATAGATGATAGAAAGTAGAAAAAGAAAAAAAAAGCAAATGGTATCAGGAGGTTAAAATATTCATAGGTAGTGACTGAGTAGTGACAACTTTTAATTTTAAAAAATTTAGTGAGTATGGAGAATGTTATGTTTGAATATCTGGGTTACTGTTATATCATTAGTTTTTTTTATTTTTTGTTTGCTTTAAATTAAAATTAATTATGTTAATAATAGCTGAGATTTAGTTTAGGGTGGTTGCAAAGATTTGTATATAAATTATTCCATTTGGTCTTTACAACAAACTAGTTGATCAAGTACTCTAGGCATTCAATCCTCATTTTAAAGGTGAGATTCTTAAGGCTTAGAGAAGCTCAGTAACTTGCCTTGAGTTGGAAAAAAAAAAAAAGTTAGGATTTGAGGCAGGGCTTCAACACAGATCACTTTTGACTTCAAGTCCATCCTAATTGCCATTTTGAACTCGTGATTTCTTTCTTTCTTTCTTTCTTCTTCTTTCTTTCTTTCTTTCTTTCTTTCTTTCTTTCTTTCTTTCTTTCTTTCTTTCTTTCTTTCCTTCCTTCCTTCCTTCCTTCCTTCCTTCCTTCCTTCCTTCCTTCCTTCCTTCCTTCCTTCCTTCCTTCCTTCCTTCCTTCCCTTCCTTCTTTCTTCTTTCTTTCTTTCTTTCTTTCTTTCTTTCTTTCTTTCTTTCTTTCTTTCTTTCTTTCTTTCTTTCTTTCTTTCTTTCTTTCTTTTTCTTTCTTTCTTTCTTTCTTTCTTTCCTTTTTTCTTTTTTTTTTTGAGATCCCATAAGTCAATTATTTCTAAAGTAGAATTTTAGTAGAATAGCTAAATTTTTATGAATTTAAGTCATGTGTATGTCCTGTCCAATTTATTGTCTACAGATAATATCTAACACAGAAGGATAGAGCCGGCAGAAGCTCCCTCTTGAACTTAGCAGTGAGACTTGAACTTGACATACTACAATTCACATCTAGAAATGGCTATTACTGACCACGGTGAACATTTGATAAGCATGGTTTTCAGGTTAAAGTAATGTGTGTCCTTTTCAGGAGAGAGTTAAGTGCATTTGTTATTGGTGAATAGTTTATTCCCATGACAACACTAGCTCTAAGTAATGCACACTTTGGAAGTGACAAATCTCCCTTTACATCATATTACTAAGCAATGCACATTTTGCTCAGAATAACATGGGAATTAAATAAAGAGATGCAATTTCAGACAGAACACAGTGCTTGGGATCACTAGACGCCAGGCAGGTCTCCATAAAACATTTAAAGAACACTAGAGCAATGAGATTTTCAGAATGATTTCTTTTCATAGTTCAGCCCAATGTGTCTTAATGAAAAACTCCCTTTTACAGGGAGGTCCATGGAGAACAATGGCTTCAACACAACCACTTGCACATATATATGTGTTTATTTTTAAGGTCATAAGCAGAACATGAAGGTTTCTTACTTTAGTAGGCTGATTATTTCATTAACCAGAAAATGCTCTATTCACAATGAAGCCGAACATTTGAACTGTAACAATCCTTGCAATAAAATTGTAATAAAATATTTTTTTTGAAAAAGTGCTGTGTTCCATAATTCCAACAAATATTATTCACTTTCTCTTGCAATACTACATAATCTTCATGGTTCCATAGGCTCACAACACAGGACTTTTTCTCAATCTCTTATTATCTCTTACCCTAATATCCCCTTCTTTTCCAAGACCTGCTAATTTCATCTTTGTGACATCTCTCCAATATAGAAATTTCTCTCTTCTGACATTGTCACTATTTTGTTGCTGGTGATCACTTCATGTCTAGGATAGTGCAGTAGTCTGTTGTGGGTAGGCTTGCTTCAAGTTCCTCTCTAATCTAATCTATCCTTCATTGAACCCCTAAAGTTATTTTCTTAAAGTCTAGGTCTGACAATGGCACCCCAAAATTCAATGAATATACATTCAATAAACGCTGTTGCCTACAGGATGTAATAAGAAAAAAAAATGCTCTGTTTGTCACTCCTTCATGACATCTCCTTCTCCACATGTGAAATCTTCTGACATCTTATTCCCCGTCTGACAAAAGTGCCCTATTCCATTTTTAAATTAAATGGGCACTTAATAAATGTTTATAGATTGATACATGCAGAGTGTACTCAAAATCCTTAGTGAAATTTTATTTTAAAATTAAAAAATACTTTAGTTTTTATTTCCACAAAATTATATATATAAAATAATTTTTGACATTCATTTTTAAGATTTTGAGTTTCAAATTCTCTCCCTTGCGACCTTGCCACCCCCCCAATTCAGAAGTCAAGCAATTAGATATAGGTTATACATGTATAATTATGTAAAACATCAGTCATGTAGTAAAAAAAAAAACCATAAGCAAAGAAAAAAATAAGAAAAATAAAGAAAATTTTAAAACTAAGTTTCAATCTGTATTCAGACACCATCAGTTTTTTTTTTTTTTTTCTCTTTTTTGAATAGCATTTTTTATCATTAAGTCCTCCAGAGTTGTCTTGGATCTTTACATTACTGAGAATAGCTAAGTCATTCACAATTGATCATCTTAAAATATTGCTGTTATTTTTGTTTGTTTGTTTTTATTAGAAAATTTTCTTGTTATAAAACATTAGCAAATATGGAAATACACAAAATACTTTAGGGAACATCTGGTTATAGTATACAGATCAGTAGTTCTCAAACAGGGACTTGCAATTTTCAGTGGAGTTATGAGGGGTTTCAGGATGTAAATCTGTTCTTCTGAGGAGTACTGCAAAGGGCTTTGATGCTGCAATATTAGTTGATAGAAATTTTCCCTTTGGTCCCAAACCCCACCCTTTTCCTCCCACATAATTATGATGGCCTTATTTTATGATAGCCTAATGATGGCCTAATTATGATTCAGTACTTTTAAACGAATTATTGTTCTCTATGAAAAAACTTAAGAACCACTTGTAAAAGCAGAAGAAATATACCTTATATGCTACAAACTTCTCTAAACTATGAAATGAAGATATTTAAATTCTATTGTTTTACATTTAATTTTACACCTTAGCAAACATTAGGATCAATAACTTGTCAATTTGTTTTAATAAAAATTATAAAAAAGCGTATAAAATTTGATATCCCCTATTTTCAATAAGTACATACACAGTATGTATGACTGTTAAGAAGATGAATAAGGATGTCATATAAATTACATTAACAAAAATAGAACTTTTTTTACCTTGTCCAAATTAAATAAACTAACTATATTTCTCAACAAATTGAATGTTAGTCCTAAACTGATAACACATATTCAAAAGCAGCATTTTCATAACTAAACTTATGTAAGCTCCAAGGGGGCAGGGATGGTATCTTCTCCAAACTTTTTTTTTTTTTTTATTTTTCCCAGTGCTTAGCATAGTGCTCTGCACAATTAGTGCTTAATAAATGTTTGTTGAATGAACAAAAACCCAAATTCTTAAGTAATTTTATTTTCCTAATGGGCATGACATTCAACTATTAAGCACTGATACACTTGATTGGTCTGTGTAAAATCTACTTTTTGTGACCCTGTGTTTACCCTTTCACATTAATAAGCATCAGTAAGGTCTTTGGCTAATGTGGTTTTGAAATGGATTGTAAATTCAGAAAACATGAGACATAACAACCTTGATTTAGTATATATAAAAATATCCCAAATACTTAAATATAAAAAAAATTCATTTTCTAAGATGGGATTGAAGTAAAAAACAAACAAAAAGAACCATGACATTTATCTTTAGACCTATATCCTGAAAATTTAGTTGAGGTAAACTCTGCAAGAAACAGATCCACACTTGCACACAGTTCTGACCCTCTTTTTGGCTGGGCTGAGGTCAATAGACTCTGAAGATATATCTCCAGAACATTTCATTTGATAATCAAAAGTAAGCACTTCTCCAGGATAAAAACAGTGCTATTCAAGGAAGGCGAGTATCAAGGTTGTCAATGAAAACGTTGAACACCTGAAGATTTGGATCACAACTGTGATTCACGAAATGAGACACATTTCCATATGGAGCTGCATGACTCTGAATTCATCAGATACATAGTCCAGATCAAAGAGATATGTGATTCCTTTATTATCATAGAGCTGCCCCCGTCTCCCAGCTTCGTCACTTGTGATAACCTCTCAAACATATTCCATGACAAAACTCATTCTTTTAATTTTCACAAGGGTTTTCACTCCCCAGCCACAGCCATTGCTAGTTCTAAAGATGCAAAGTGAATATGGTGTACCTTTCTGAACAGTCCTTTTGGGGCAACAGGCCCACATTTATACCTTGAGTTGCACTCATAGATAGGAGTGCCAGGTTGGATTTTTATCTGCCTTTTTTTTATTGTAAGCCAAATGAACTCCAGCTTCTGGAGGGCAGCACTTCTCAAAAAAGCAACCTGTGCACATACAACCAACTATGGCTTCATTTGTTAAATTGATTACAGGAGCAGGTTTGTATTCATTAATGTAGTAAAAGTCTAAAGGTGGACCTTCCAGATCAACAGTATTTTCAACAAAGATCATTCCTTAATGGTTCTTTTTTCTGTTAAGCTCTTCTTGCAATCTCTGCAGAGATACCCTTTGTTTAGCCTTCTTTACAACATACTCAGCAATACTAGGCTTCAAATTTTTGATATCATTTGTCAACATTACTGCTTTGCCTTGCTTTAGCTGAGACAAATAATCACGTTGGTCATTATAAAATTGTTCAAGAAGTAATGGACATTTGAGGTTTCTTGAAGGTTCCCAAGTATTTGTAGTTTCTGGCCATCCTTTCCATTTTACAAGGTAATATTCCATATCCTCCTTATGTTCTGACTGCATGCACCACCATCTTGTGGAACCTTCATTCCTATTGCTGTTATTTTATATTCAGTACTTTTCACTTTGCATCAACTCATGGAAATCTTTCCAACCTTTTGTGAAAGCACCTGATCATCATTTTTTTAATAGCATAATTTTATTACACTATAATTACATATTACACCTTGTTCAGCCATTCACCAATTGATGGTCACCTGCTCAAAGATAAAAAGAGTATGCATAGTTTTATAATCCTTTGGGCATAGTTCCAAATTGCTTTTCAGAATGATTGAATCAGGTCTCAGGTCACAACTCCACCAACGATGTGTTAATTTCCCATATTCCCCACATCCTCTCCACCATTTGCCCTTTCCCTTTTCTATTCTATTATTAATCCAATAGATACAAGATAGTACCTCAAAATTGTTTTAATTTGCATTTCTCCCATCAATAGTGAGTATAAGCATTTTTAAAATATGGTTATAGAGAACTCTGACTATTTCATCTGAAAACTGTTCATAACTTTTCATTAATTATCAATTGCAGAAAGGCTCTTTTATTTTTTTTTAATATGTCTCAGTTCTCTATATGTTTGAGAAATGAGGTCTTTTTCAGAGAAATTCGCTTCAGAATTTTTTCACAGTTACTATTGCTTACAGTATTTCCCTCCAGCCTATTCCCCCTGCTATTTATGCTATTTTCTCTCCTATCATCCTGTCCTCCCTCAAAAGTGTTCTGCTTTTGAATCTCATCTCCTTCAATCTGCCTTCTCTTCTATTACCCCCTCCTTCTCTTTTCCCTTTCCCCTCCTACTTTCTTGTGAGTTAAGATACATTTCCATACCCAGTTGAGAGTACATGTTATACCTTCTTTGAGTCAGTTGTGATGACAATAAGGTTCGCTCATACTCTTTCACCTCTCTCCTCTTCCCCAACAGTATAAAACAGTTTTTCTTGCCTTTTACTTTCTACCAGATCATTCCTCTCTCACCCCTTTATTTTCATTTTTTAGGTATCATTCCTTCATATTTAACTCCTTGCTCTCTGTACCCTCACTATATATGCATATATGCAAAATATATGTTACACAAATACATATATATGTATGTATATAATCTCCCATTGAAAAGTCAAGCATCTATACTTACTCAACTTTTGTTAACTTAGTAGTAATTTTAGTAACAGTAGTGGCACAACTAGTATATATTTGTGTTTGTATGTACACAAAGATAATATATATATATATATATGTGTGTGTATGTGTATGCACACACGTTTATATAGGTATAGATATGTGCATTGATACTTGCACTTGCACACACATATGCATATATGTATGTATATTAGCATGTGTTTATATATATATATATATATATATATACCTTAGTGTGTATGCAGTTACATATACATATGCATATATTAAAATATCTTAATTATAGTCTGTTTTTATCATCATAGTGAGGTGAGTTTATTTTCCTACAATGCATATGTATATATGCATATATATGCATAAAAACACCCATATATAAATACACATGCACACAAGAACACATATGTAAGTGTGTATACTATACATATGTGTAAATTTTATGTTACTTTTTGGTTGCAAAGAACTGGAAATGAAATAAATGCTGATTGGTTAGTGAATGAATAAGTAAAGTAAGATATATGAAAGTCATGAAATATTACTGTTGCTTACTTAATGATGAACAGGAACAGCAACAATAAAAATTGGATATGAAATATCCAAAAGCAGCCAACCAATATACACAATTATGACAATAATGTAAATTCAAAGAACAGGAACAAAATAATTGAAAGTGATCAAGCTTTGTTTCAATGAATAGAGGATTGTTTACTTCTTTGCAAATATAGGGGACCACTGAAATGTAACGCTGCATATAGTATTAGCCATTTTCCAATACATTTGTTGGATTTATTTTGCTCATTTATTTATTTATTTATTTGAGGTGTTTTTTTTTTTTTTTTTTTTTTTTTTTTGTGTGTGTGTGTGTGTGT